>NW_026869996.1:3468631-3504608 GCF_020882245.1 Rhopalosiphum padi | reverse complement strand
TCCTTAACAAACCCCCATAATAAATTATTTAAAAACTAGAAGTTTCTTTAAAATTTATTAAAAAAAACCATTAATTCATCGAAAAACCCCATAAAAACCAATTTAAATCCATCAAATAAATTAAATTTAACATTTTTCCATATTAACCCCCATTATAAATTATTAAAAACTAAAAGTTTCCTTAAAAATTTATTAAAAACCATTAATTCATCAAAAAACCCCATAAAACCAATTAAATCTATCAAATAAATTAAATTTAACATTTTTCTTTAACAAACCCCCATAATAAATTATTAAAAACCATAAATTTCCTTAAACATTTATTAAAAAAAACAATTAATTCATCAAAAAACCCCATAAAAAACCAATTTAAATCCATCAAATAAATTAAATTTAACATTTTCCCTTAACAAACCCCCATAATAAATTATTAAAAACCAGAAGTTACTTTAAAATTTATTAAAAAAACCATTTATTCATCAAAAAACCCCATAAAAACCAATTTAAATCATCAAATAAATAAAATTTAAACATTTTTCCATATTAACCCCATTATAAATTATTAAAAACTAAAAAGTTTCCTTAAAAATTTATTAAAAAAACCATTAATTCATCAAAAAACCCCATAAAAAAACCAATTTAAATCCATCAAATAAATTAAATTTAACATTTTTTCTTAACAAACCCCCCATTATAAATTATTAAAAACTAAAAGTTTCCTTAAAATTTAATAAAAATCCTTAAAAATCCCCCATAATAACCTATTTAAATCCATCAAATAAATTAAATTTAACATTTTTCCTTAACAAACCCCCATAAGAAATTAATTAAAAACCATAAATTTCCTTAAAATTTATTAAAAAAACCATTAATCATCAAAAAACCCCATAAAAACCAATTTAAATCCATCAAATAAATAAAATTTAACATTTTTCCATATTAACCCCCATTATAAATTATTAAAAACTAAAAGTTTCCTTAAAAATTAATAAAAATCCTTAAAAATCCCCCATAATAACCTATTTAAATCCATCAAATAAATTAAATTTAACATTTTTCCTTAACAAACCCCCATAATAAATTATTAAAAACCATAAATTTCCTTAAAATTTATTAAAAAAACCATTAATTCATCAAAAAACCCCAAAAAAACCAATTTAAATTAATCAAATAAATTAAATTTAACATTTTTCCTTAACAAACCCCCATAATAAATTATTAAAAACCATAAATTTCTTTAAAATTTATTAAAAAAACCATTAATTCATCAAAAAACCCCATTAAAAACAATTTAAATCCATCAATTAAATTAAATTTAACATTTTTCCTTAACAAACCCCCATAATAAATTATTAAAAACCATAAATTTCTTTAAAATTTATTAAAAAAACCATTTATTCATCAAAAAACCCCATAAAAACCATTTAAATCCATCAAATAAATAAAATTTAACATTTTTCCATACTAACCCCCATTATAAATTATTAAAAACTAGAAGTTTCCTTAAAATTTAATAAAAATCCTTAAAAATCCCCCATAATAACCTATTTAAATCAATCAAATAAATTAAATTTAACATTTTTCCTTAACAAACCCCCATAATAAATTATTAAAAACTAGAAGTTTCTTTAAAATTTATTAAAAAAACCATTAATTCATCAAAAAACCCCATAAAAACCAATTTAAATCTATCAAATAAATTAAATTTAACATTTTTCTTAACAAACCCCCATAATAAATTATTAAAAACCATAAATTTCCTTAACATTTATTAAAAAAACTATTATTTCATCAAAAAACCCCATTAAAATCAATTTAAATCCATCAATTAAATTAAATTTAACATTTTTCCTTAACAAACCCCCATAATAAATTATTAAAAACCATAAATTTCCTTAACATTTATTAAAAAAACCATTAATTCATCAAAAAAACCCATAAAAACCAATTTAAATCCATCAAATAAATTAAATTTAACATTTTCCCTTAACAAACCCCCATAATAAATTATTAAAAACCATAAATTTCCTTAAAATTTATTCAAAAAACCATTAATTTATCAAAAAACCCCATAAAAACCAATTTAAATTAATCAAATAAATTAAATTTAACATTTTTTCTTTACAAACCCCCATAATAAATTTTTAAAAACTAGAAGTTTCTTTAAAATTTATTAAAAAAACCATTTATTCATCAAAAAACCCCATAAAAACCAATTTAAATCCATCAAATAAATAAAATTTAACATTTTTCCATATTAACCCCCATTATAAATTATTAAAAACTAAAAGTTTCCTTAAAAATTTATTAAAAAAACCATTAATTCATCAAAAAACCCCATAAAAACCAATTTAAATCCATCAAATAAATTAAATTTAACATTTTTCTTAACAAACCCCCATTATAAATTATTAAAAACTAAAAGTTTCCTTAAAATTTAATAAAATCCTTAAAAATCCCCCATAATAACCTATTTAAAATCCATCAAATAAATTAAATTTAACATTTTTCCTTAACAAACCCCCATAAGAAATTATTAAAAACCATAAATTTCCTTAAAATTTATTAAAAAAACCATTAATTCATCAAAATACCCCATAAAAACCAATTTAAATCCATCAAATAAATTAAATTTAACATTTTTCCTTAACAAACCCCCATAATAAATTATTAAAAACAATAAATTTCCTTAAAATTTATTCAAAAAACCATTAAATCATCAAAAAACCCCATAAAAACCAATTAAAATCCATCAAATAAATTAAAGTTAACATTTTTCCATACTAACCCCCATTATAAATTATTAAAAACTAGAAGTTTCCTTAAAATTTAATAAAAATCCTTAAAAATCCCCCATAATAACCTATTTAAATCCATCAAATAAATTAAATTTAACATTTTTCCTTAACAAACCCCCATAATAAATTATTAAAAACTAGAAGTTTCTTTAAAATTTATTAAAAAAACCATTAATTCATCGAAAAACCCCATAAAAACCAATTTAAATCCATCAAATAAATTAAATTTAACATTTTTCCATACTAACCCCCATTATAAATTATTAAAAACTAAAAGTTTCCTTAAAACTTAATAAAAATCCTTAAAAAAAAACAATAATTCCTTTACAATCCCCCATAATAACCGATTTAAATCCATCAAATAAATTAAATTTAACATTTTTTCCATACTAACCCCCATTATAAATTATTAAAAACTAGAAGTTTCCTTAAAATTTAATAAAAATCCTTAAAAATCCCCCATAATAACCTATTTAAATCAATCAAATAAATTAAATTTAACATTTTTCCTTAACAAACCCCCATAATAAATTATTAAAAACTAGAAGTTTCTTTAAAATTTATTAAAAAAACCATTAATTCATCGAAAAACCCCATAAAAACCAATTTAAATCCATCAAATAAATTAAATTTAACATTTTTCTTAACAAACCCCCATTATAAATTATTAAAAACTAGAAGTTTCCTTAAAATTTAATAAAAATCCTTAAAAATCCCCCATAATAACCTATTTAAATCCATCAAATAAATTAAATTTAACATTTTTCCTTTACAAACCCCCATAATAATTTATTAAAAACCATAAATTTCCTTAAAATTTATTAAAAAAACCATTAATTCATCAAAAAACCCCATAAAAACCAATTTAAATCCATCAAATAAATTAAATTTAACATTTTTCCTTAACAAACCCCCATAATAAATTATTAAAAAACCATAAATTTCCTTAAAATTTATTCAAAAAACCATTAATTTATCAAAAAACCCCATAAAAACCAATTTAAATTAATCAAATATATTAAATTTAACATTTTTTCTTTACAAACTACCATAATAAATTATTAAAAACTAGAAGTTTCTTTAAAATTTATTAAAAAAACCATTTAATTCATCAAAAAACCCCATAAAAACCAATTTAAAATCCATCAAATAAATTAAATTTAACATTTTTCTTAACAAACCCCCATTATAAATTATTAAAAACCATAAATTTCCTTAAAATTTATTAAAAAAACCATTAATTCATCAAAAAACCCCATAAAAACCAATTTAAATTAATCAAATAAATTAAATTTAACATTTTTCCTTAATAAACCCCCATAATAAATTATTAAAAACCATAAATTTCCCTAAAATTTATTAATAAAACCATTAATTCATCAAAAAAACCCCATAAAAACCAATTTAAATACATCAAATAAATAAAATTTAATATTTTTCCATATTAACCTCCATTATAATTATTAAAAACTAAAAGTTTCCTTAAAAATGTATTAAAAAAAACCCATAAAAACCAATTTAAATCCATCAAATCTATTAAATTTAACATTTTTCCTTAACAAACCCCCATAATAAATTATTAAAAACTAGAAGTTTCTTTAAAATTTATTAAAAAAACCATTAATTCATCAAAAAACCCCATAAAAACCAATTTAAATCCATCAAATAAATTAAATTTAACATTTTTCCTTAACAAACCCCCATAATAAATTATTAAAAACTAGAAGTTTCTTTAAAATTTATTAAAAAAAACTATTAATTCATCGAAAAACCCCATAAAAACCAATTTAAATCTATCAAATAAATTAAATTTAACATTTTTCCTTAACAAACCCCCATAATAAATTATTAAAAACCATAAATTTCCTTAAAATTTATTAAAAAAACAATTAATTCATCAAAAAACCCCATAATAACCTATTTAAATCCATCAAATAAATTAAATTTAACATTTTTCCTTAACAAACCCCCAAAATAAATTATTAAAAACCATAAATTTCCTTAAAATTTATTAAAAAAACCATTATTTCATCAAAAAACCCTATAATAACCAATTTAAATCCATCAAATAAATTAAATTTAACATTTTTCCTTAAGAAACCCCCATAATAAATTATTAAAAACCATAAATTTCCTTAAAATTTATTAAAAAAACCATTAATTCATCAAAAAACCCCATAAAAACCAATTTAAATCCATCAAATAAATTAAATTTAACATTTTTCCTTAACAAACCCCCATAATAAATTATTAAAAACCATAAATTTCCTTAAAATTTATTCAAAAAACCATTAATTTATCAAAAAACCCCATAAAAACCAATTTAAATTAATCAAATATATTAAATTTAACATTTTTTCTTTACAAACTACCTTAATAAATTATTAAAAACTAGAAGTTTCTTAAAATTTATTAAAAAAACCATTAATTCATCAAAAAACCCCATAAAAACCAATTTAAATCCATCAAATAAATTAAATTTAACATTTTTCTTAACAAACCCCCATTATAAATTATTAAAAACCATAAATTTCCTTAAAATTTATTAAAAAAACCATTAATTCATCAAAAAACCCCATAAAAACCAATTTAAATTAATCAAATAAATTAAATTTAACATTTTTCCTTAATAAACCCCCATAATAAATTATTAAAAACCATAAATTTCCCTAAAATTTATTAAAAAAACCATTAATTCATCAAAAAACCCCATAAAAACCAATTTAAATACATCAAATAAATAAAATTTAATATTTTTCCATATTAACCTCCATTATAAATTATTAAAAACTAAAAGTTTCCTTAAAAATGTATTAAAAAAAACCCATAAAAACCAATTTAAATCCATCAAATAAATTAAATTTAACATTTTTCCTTAACAAACCCCCATAATAAATTATTAAAAACTAGAAGTTTCTTTAAAATTTATTAAAAAAACCATTAATTCATCAAAAAACCCCATAAAAAACCAATTTAAATCCATCAAATAAATTAAATTTAACATTTTTCCTTAACAAACCCCCATAATAAATTATTAAAAACTAGAAGTTTCTTTAAAATTTATTAAAAAAACTATTAATTCATCGAAAAAACCCCATAAAACCAATTTAAATCTATCAAATAAATTAAATTTAACATTTTTCCTTAACAAACCCCCATAATAAATTATTAAAAACCATAAATTTCCTTAAAATTTATTCAAAAAACCATTAAATCATCAAAAAACCCCATAAAAACCAATTAAAATCCATCAAATAAATTAAATTTAACATTTTTCCTTAACAAACCCCCAAAATAAATTATTAAAAACCATAAATTTCCTTAAAATTTATTAAAAAAACCATTATTTCATCAAAAAACCCTATAATAACCAATTTAAATCCATCAAATAAATTAAATTTAACATTTTTTCCTTAAGAAACCCCCATAATAAATTATTAAAAACCATAAATTTCCTTAAAATTTATTAAAAAAACCATTAATTCATCAAAAAACCCCATAAAAACCAATTTAAATCCATCAAATAAATTAAATTTAACATTTTTCCTTAACAAACCCCCATAATAAATTATTAAAAACCATAAATTTCCTTAAAATTTATTCAAAAAACCATTAATTTATCAAAAAACCCCATAAAAACCAATTTAAATTAATCAAATATATTAAATTTAACATTTTTTCTTTACAAACTACCATAATAAATTATTAAAAACTAGAAGTTTCTTTAAAATTTATTAAAAAAACCATTAATTCATCAAAAAACCCCATAAAAACCAATTTAAATCCATCAAATAAATTAAATTTAACATTTTTCTTAACAAACCCCCATTATAAATTATTAAAAACCATAAATTTCCTTAAAATTTATTAAAAAAACCATTAATTCATCAAAAAACCCCATAAAAACCAATTTAAATTAATCAAATAAAATTAAATTTAACATTTTTCCTTAATAAACCCCCATAATAAATTATTAAAAACCATAAATTTCCCTAAAATTTATTAAAAAAACCATTAATTCATCAAAAAACCCCATAAAAAACCAATTTAAATACATCAAATAAATAAAATTTAATATTTTTCCATATTAACCTCCATTATAAATTATTAAAAACTAAAAGTTTCCTTAAAAATGTATTAAAAAAAACCCATAAAAACCAATTTAAATCCATCAAATAAATTAAATTTAACATTTTTCCTTAACAAACCCCCATAATAAATTATTAAAAACTAGAAGTTTCTTTAAAATTTATTAAAAAAACCATTAATTCATCAAAAAACCCCATAAAAACCAATTTAAATCCATCAAATAAATTAAATTTAACATTTTTCCTTAACAAACCCCCATAATAAATTATTAAAAACTAGAAGTTTCTTTAAATTTATTAAAAAAACTATTAATTCATCGAAAAACCCCATAAAACCAATTTAAATCTATCAAATAAATTAAATTTAACATTTTTCCTTAACAAACCCCCATAATAAATTATTAAAAAACCATAAATTTCCTTAAAATTTATTCAAAAAACCATTAAATCATCAAAAAACCCCATAAAAACCAATTAAAATCAATCAAATAAATTAAATTTAACATTTTTCCATACTAACCCCCATAATAAATTATTAAAAACCATAAATTTCCTTAAAATTTATTAAAAAAACCATTAATTCATCGAAAAACCCCATAAAAACCAATTTAAATCTATCAAATAAAATAAATTTAACATTTTTCTTAACAAACCCCCATTATAAATTATTAAAAACTAGAAGTTTCCTTAAAATTTAATAAAAATCCTTAAAAATCCCCATAATAACCTATTTAAATCCATCAAATAAATTAAATTTAATATTTTTCCTTAACAAACCCCCATAATAAATTATTAAAAAACTAGAAGTTTCTTTCAAATTTATTAAAAAAACTATTAATTCATCGAAATACCCCATAAAAACCAATTTAAATCTATCAAATAAATTAAATATAACATTTTTCCTTAACAAACCCCCATAATAAATTATTAAAAACCATAAATTTCCTTAAAATTTATTCAAAAAACCATTAAATCATCAAAAAACCCATAAAAACCAATTAAAATCCATCAAATAAATTAAATTTAACATTTTTCCATACTAACCCCCATTATAAATTATTAAAAACTAGAAGTTTCCTTAAAATTTAATAAAAATCCTTAAAAATCCCCCATAATAACCTATTTAAATCAATCAAATAAATTAAATTTAACATTTTTCCTTAACAAACCCCATAATAAAATATTAAAAAAACCATAAATTTCCTTAAAATTTATTAAAAAAACCATTAATTCATCAAAAAACCCCATAAAAACCAATTTAAAATCCATCAAATAAATTAAATTTAACATTTTTCCTTAACAAACCCCCATAATAAATTATTAAAAAACCATAAATTTCCTTAAAATTTATTCAAAAAAACCATTAATTTATCAAAAAACCCCATAAAAACCAATTTAAATTAATCAAATATATTAAATTTAACATTTTTTCTTTACAAACTACCATAATAAATTATTAAAAACTAGAAGTTTCTTTAAAATTTATTAAAAAAACCATTAATTCATCAAAAAACCCCATAAAAACCAATTTAAATCCATCAAATAAATTAAATTTAACATTTTTCTTAACAAACCCCCATTATAAATTATTAAAAACCATAAATTTCCTTAAAATTTATTAAAAAAACCATTAATTCATCAAAAAACCCCATAAAAAACCAATTTAAATTAATCAAATAAATTAAATTAACATTTTTTCCTTAATAAACCCCCATAATAAATTATTAAAAACCATAAATTTCCCTAAAATTTATTAAAAAAACCATTAATTCATCAAAAAACCCCATAAAAACCAATTTAAATACATCAAATAAATAAAATTTAATATTTTTTCCATATTAACCTCCATTATAAATTATTAAAAACTAAAAGTTTCCTTAAAAATGTATTAAAAAAAACCCATAAAAACCAATTTAAATCCATCAAATAAATTAAATTTAACATTTTTCCTTAACAAACCCCCATAATAAATTATTAAAAACTAGAAGTTTCTTTAAAATTTATTAAAAAAACCATTAATTCATCAAAAAACCCCATAAAAACCAATTTAAATCCATCAAATAAATTAAATTTAACATTTTTCCTTAACAAACCCCCATAATAAATTATTAAAAACTAGAAGTTTCTTTAAAATTTATTAAAAAAAACTATTAATTCATCGAAAAACCCCATATCATTTTTCCTTAACAAACCCCCATAATAAATTATTAAAAACCATAAATTTCCTTAAAATTTATTCAAAAAACCATTAAATCATCAAAAAAACCCCATAAAAACCAATTAAAATCAATCAAATAAATTAAATTTAACATTTTTCCATACTAACCCCCATAATAAATTATTAAAAAACCATAAATTTCCTTAAAATTTATTAAAAAAAACCATTAATTCATCGAAAAACCCCATAAAAACCAATTTAAATCTATCAAATAAAATAAATTTAACATTTTTCTTAACAAACCCCCATTATAAATTATTAAAAAACTAGAAGTTTCCTTAAAATTTAATAAAAATCCTTAAAAATCCCCCATAATAAACCTATTTAAATCCATCAAATAAATTAAATTTAATATTTTTCCTTAACAAACCCCCATAATAAAATTATTAAAAACTAGAAGTTTCTTTCAAATTTAATTAAAAAAACTATTAATTCATCGAAATACCCCATAAAAACCAATTTAAATCTATCAAATAAATTAAATATAACATTTTTCCTTAACAAACCCCCATAATAAATTATTAAAAACCATAAATTTCCTTAAAATTTATTCAAAAAACCATTAAATCATCAAAAAACCCCATAAAAACCAATTAAAATCCATCAAATAAATTAAATTTAACATTTTTCCATACTAACCCCCATTATAAATTATTAAAAACTAGAAGTTTCCTTAAAATTTAATAAAAATCCTTAAAAATCCCCCATAATAACCTATTTAAATCAATCAAATAAATTAAATTTAACATTTTTCCTTAACAAACCCCATAATAAATTATTAAAAACCATAAATTTCCTTAAAATTTATTAAAAAAAACTATTAATTCATCAAAAAAACCCCATTAAAATCAATTTAAATCCATCAATTAAATTAAATTTAACATTTTTCCTTAACAAACCCCCATAATAAATTATTAAAAACCATAAATTTCCCTAAAATTTATTAAAAAAAAACCATTAATTCATCAAAAAAACCCCATAAAAACCAATTTAAATACATCAAATAAATAAAATTTAATATTTTTCCATATTAACCTCCATTATAAAATTATTAAAAACTAAAAGTTTCCTTAAAAATGTATTAAAAAAAAACCCATAAAAACCAATTTAAATCCATCAAATAAATTAAATTTAACATTTTTCCTTAACAAACCCCCATAATAAATTATTAAAAACTAGAAGTATTCTTTAAAATTTATTAAAAAAAACCATAAATTCATCAAAAAACCCCATAATAACCAATTTAAATCCATCAAATAAAATTAAATTTAACATTTTTCCTTAAGAAACCCCCATAATAAATTATTAAAAACCATAAATTTCCTTAAAATTTATTAAAAAAAAACCATTAATTCATCAAAAAACCCCATAATAACCGATTTAAATCCATCAAATAAATTAAATTTAACATTTTTCCATACTAACCCCCATTAAAAATTATTAAAAACTAAAAGTTTCCTTAAAACTTAATAAAAATCCTTAAAAAAAACAATAATTCCTTTACAATCCCCCATAATAACCGATTTAAATCCATCAAATAAATTAAATTTAACATTTTTCCATACTAACCCCCATTATAAATTATTAAAAACTAGAAGTTTCCTTAAAATTTAATAAAAATCCTTAAAAATTCCCCCATAATAACCTATTTAAATCAATCAAATAAATTAAATTTAACATTTTTCCTTAACAAACCCCCATAATAAATTATTAAAAACCATAAATTTCCTTAAAATTTATTAAAAAAACCATTAATTCATCAAAAAACCCCATAATAACCGATTTTAAATCCATCAAATAAATTAAATTTAACATTTTTCCTGAACAAACCCCCCATAATAAATTATTAAAAACCATAAATTTCCTTAAAATATATTAAAAAACCATTAATTCATCGAAAAACCCCATAAAAACCAATTTAAATCTATCAAATAAATTAAATTTAACATTTTTCCTTAAGAAACCCCCATAATAAATTATTAAAAACCATAAATTTCCTTAAAATTTATTAAAAAAACCATTAATTCATCAAAAAACCCCATAATAACCGATTTAAAATCCATCAAATAAATTAAATTTAACATTTTTTCTTTACAAACCCCCATAATAAATTATTAAAAACTAGAAGTTTCTTTAAAATTTATTAAAAAAAACCATTTATTCATCAAAAAAACCCCATAAAAACCAATTTAAATCCATCAAATAAATAAAATTTAACATTTTTCCATATTAACCCCCCATTATAAATTATTAAAAACTAAAAGTTTCCTTAAAAATTTATTAAAAAAACCATTAATTCATCAAAAAAACCCCATAAAAAACCAATTTAAATCCATCAAATAAATTAAATTTAACATTTTTCCATACTAACCCCCATTATAAATTATTAAAAACTAGAAGTTTCCTTAAAATTTAATAAAAATCCTTAAAAATCCCCCATAATAACCTATTTAAATCCATCAAATAAATTAAATTTAATATTTTTCCTTAACAAACCCCCATAATAAATTATTAAAAACTAGAAGTTTCTTTCAAATTTATTAAAAAAAACTATTAATTCATCGAATACCCCATAAAAAACCAATTTAAATCTATCAAATAAATTAAATATAACATTTTTCCTTAACAAACCCCCATAATAAATTATTAAAAACCATAAATTTCCTTAAAATTTATTCAAAAAACCATTAAATCATCAAAAAAACCCCATAAAAACCAATTTAAATCCATCAAATAAATTAAATTTAACATTTTTCCATACTAACCCCCATTATAAATTATTAAAAACTAGAAGTTTCCTTAAAAATTTAATAAAAATCCTTAAAAATCCCCCATAATAACCTATTTAAATTCATCAAATAAATTAAATTTAACATTTTTCCTTAACAAACCCCCATAATAAATTATTAAAAACTAGAAGTTTCTTTCAAATTTATTAAAAAAAAACCATTAATTCATCGAAAAACCCCATAAAAACCAATTTAAATCTATCAAATAAATTAAATTTAACATTTTTCCTTAAGAAACCCCCCATAATAAATTATTAAAAAACCATAAATTTCCTTAAAATTTATTAAAAAAACCATTAATTCATCAAAAAACCCCATAATAACCGATTTAAATCCATCAAATAAATTAAATTTAACATTTTTTCTTTACAAAACCCCCATAATAAATTATTAAAAACTAGAAGTTTCTTTAAAATTTATTAAAAAAACCATTTATTCATCAAAAAACCCCATAAAAACCAATTTAAATCCATCAAATAAATAAAATTTAACATTTTTCCATATTAACCCCCCATTATAAATTATTAAAAACTAAAAGTTTCCTTAAAAATTTATTAAAAAAACCATTAATTCATCAAAAAACCCCATAAAAAACCAATTTAAATCCATCAAATAAATTAAATTTAACATTTTTCCATACTAACCCCCATTATAAATTATTAAAAACTAGAAGTTTCCTTAAAATTTAATAAAAATCCTTAAAAATCCCCCATAATAACCTATTTAAATCCATCAAATAAATTAAATTTAATATTTTTCCTTAACAAACCCCCATAATAAATTATTAAAAACTAGAAGTTTCTTTCAAATTTATTAAAAAAACTATTAATTCATCGAAATACCCCATAAAAACCAATTTAAATCTATCAAATAAATTAAATATAACATTTTTCCTTAACAAACCCCCATAATAAATTATTAAAAACCATAAATTTCCTTAAAATTTATTCAAAAAACCATTAAATCATCAAAAAACCCCATAAAAAACCAATTTAAATCCATCAAATAAATTAAATTTAACATTTTTCCCATACTAACCCCCATTATAAATTATTAAAAACTAGAAGTTTCCTTAAAATTTAATAAAAATCCTTAAAAATCCCCCATAATAACCTATTTAAATCCATCAAATAAATTAAATTTAATATTTTTCCTTAACAAACCCCCATAATAAATTATTAAAAACTAGAAGTTTCTTTCAAATTTATTAAAAAAACTATTAATTCATCGAAATTACCCCATAAAAACCAATTTAAATCTATCAAATAAATTAAATATAACATTTTTCCTTAACAAACCCCCATAATAAATTATTAAAAACCATAAATTTCCTTAAAATTTATTAAAAAAACCATTAATTCATCAAAAAAACCCCATAAAAAACCAATTTAAATCCATCAAATAAATAAAATTTAACATTTTTCCATATTAACCCCCCATTATAAATTATTAAAAAACTAAAAAGTTTCCTTAAAAATTTATTAAAAAAACCATTAATTCATCAAAAAACCCCATAAAAACCAATTTAAATCCATCAAATAAATTAAATTTAACATTTTTCTTAACAAACCCCCATTATAAATTATTAAAAACTAAAAGTTTCCTTAAAATTTAATAAAATCCTTAAAAATCCCCCATAATAACCTATTTAAATCCATCAAATAAATTAAATTTAACATTTTTCCTTAACAAACCCCCATAAGAAATTATTAAAAACCATAAATTTCCTTAAAATTTATTAAAAAAAACCATTAATTCATCAAAATACCCCATAAAAACCAATTTAAATCCATCAAATAAATTAAATTTAACATTTTTCCTTTACAAACCCCCATAATAAATTATTAAAAACAATAAATTTACTTAAAATTTATTCAAAAAACCATTAAATCATCAAAAAAACCCCATAAAAACCAATTAAAATCCATCAAATAAATTAAAGTTAACATTTTTCCATACTAACCCCCCATTATAAATTATTAAAAAACTAGAAGTTTCCTTAAAATTTAATAAAAATCCTTAAAAATCCCCCATAATAACCTATTTAAATCAATCAAATAAATTAAATTTAACATTTTTCCTTTACAAACCCCCATAATAAATTATTAAAAACCATAAATTTCCTTAAAATTTATTAAAAAAAACCATTAATTCATCAAAAAACCCCATAAAAAACCAATTTAAATTAATCAAATAAATTAAATTTAACATTTTTTCTTAACAAACCCCCATAATAAATTATTAAAAACCATAAATTTCCATAAAATTTATTAAAAAAACCATTAATTCATCAAAAAACCCCATTAAAATCAATTTAAATCCATCAATTAATTTAAATTTAACATTTTTCCTTAACAAACCCCCATAATAAATTATTAAAAACCATAAATTTCCTTAAAATTTATTCAAAAAACCATTAATTTATCAAAAAACCCCATAAAAACCAATTAAAATTAATCAAATAAATTAAATTTAACATTTTTTTCTTTACAAACCCCCATAATAAATTATTAAAAACTAGAAGTTTCTTTAAAATTTATTAAAAAAACCATTAATTCATCAAAAAACCCCATAAAAACCAATTTAAATCCATCAACTAAATAAAATTTAACATTTTTCCATATTAACCCCCATAATAAATTATTAAAAACCATAAATTTCCTTAAAATTTATTCAAAAAACCATTAATTCATCAAAAAACTCCATAAAAACCAATATAAATTCATCAAATAAATTAAATTTAACATTTTTCCTTAACAAACCCCCATAATAAATTATTAAAAACCATAAATTTCCTTAACATTTATTAAAAAAACTATTAATTCATCAAAAAACCCCATTAAAATCAATTTAAATCCATCAATTAAATTAAATTTAACATTTTTCCTTAACAAACCCCCATAATAAATTATTAAAAACCATAAATTTCCTTAACATTTATTAAAAAAACCATTAATTCATCAAAAAACCCCATAAAAACCAATTTAAATCCATCAAATAAATTAAATTTAACATTTTTCCTTAACAAACCCCCATAATAAATTATTAAAAACCATAAATTTCCTTAAAATTTATTCAAAAAACCATTAATTTATCAAAAAACCCCATAAAAAACCAATTAAAATTAATCAAATAAATTAAATTTAACATTTTTCCTTTACAAACCCCCATAATAAATTATTAAAAACCATAAATTTCCTTAAAATTTATTAAAAAAACCATTAATTCATCAAAAAACCCCATAAAAACCAATTTAAATTAATCAAATAAATTAAATTTAACATTTTTCCTTAACAAACCCCCATAATAAATTATTAAAAACCATAAATTTCCTTAACATTTATTAAAAAAACTATTAATTCATCAAAAAAACCCCATTAAAATCAATTTAAATCCATCAATTAAATTAAATTTAACATTTTTCCTTAACAAACCCCCATAATAAATTATTAAAAACCATAAATTTCCTTAACATTTATTAAAAAAACCATTAATTCATCAAAAAAACCCCATAAAAACCAATTTAAATCCATTAAATAAATTAAATTTAACATTTTTCCTTAACAAACCCCCATAATAAATTATTAAAAACCATAAATTTCCTTAAAATTTATTCAAAAAACCATTAATTTATCAAAAAACCCCATAAAAACCAATTAAAATTAATCAAATAAATTAAATTTAACATTTTTTCTTTACAAACCCCCATAATAAATTATTAAAAACTGGAAGTTTCTTTAAAATTTATTAAAAAAACCATTAATTCATCAAAAAACCCCATAAAAACCAATTTAAATCCATCAAATAAATTAAATTTAACATTTTTCTTAACAAACCCCCATTATAAATTATTAAAAACTAGAAGTTTCCTTAAAATTTAATAAAAATCCTTAAAAATCCCCCATAATGACCTATTTAAATCAATCAAATAAATTAAATTTAACATTTTTCCATACTAACCCCCATTAAAAATTATTAAAAACTAGAAGTTTCCTTAAAACTTAATAAAAATCCTTAAAAAAACAATAATTCCTTTACAATCCCCCATAATAACCGATTTAAATCCATCAAATAAATTAAATTTAACATTTTTCCATACTAACCCCCATTATAAATTATTAAAAACTAGAAGTTTCCTTAAAATTTAATAAAAATACCATTAATTCATCGAAAAACCCCATAAAAACCAATTTAAATCTATCAAATAAATTAAATTTAACATTTTTCTTTAACAAACCCCCATAATAAATTATTAAAAACCATAAATTTCCTTAACATTTATTAAAAAAACCATTAATTCATCAAAAAACCCCATAAAAACCAATTTAAATCCATCAAATAAATTAAATTTAACATTTTTCCTTAACAAACCCCCATAATAAATTATTAAAAACCATAAATTTCCTTAACATTTATTAAAAAACCATTAATTCATCAAAAAACCCCATAAAAACCAATTTAAATCCATCAAATAAATAAAATTTAACATTTTTCCATATTAACCCCCATTATAAATTATTAAAAACTAAAAGTTTCCTTAAAAATTTATTAAAAAAACCATTAATTCATCAAAAAAACCCCATAAAAACCAATTTAAATCCATCAAATAAATTAAATTTAACATTTTTCTTAACAAACCCCCATTATAAATTATTAAAAACTAGAAGTTTCCTTAAAATTTAATAAAAATCCTTAAAAATCCCCCATAATAACCTATTTAAATCCATCAAATAAATTAAATTTAACATTTTTTCTTAACAAACCCCCATAATAAATTATTAAAAACCATAAATTTCCTTAAAATTTATTCAAAAAACCATTAATTTATCAAAAAACCCCATAAAAACCAATTAAAATTAATCAAATAAATTAAATTTAACATTTTTTCTTTACAAACCCCCATAATAAATTATTAAAAACTAGAAGTTTCTTTAAAATTTATTAAAAAAACCATTAATTCATCAAAAAACCCCATAAAAACCAATTTAAATCCATCAAATAAATTAAATTTAACATTTTTCTTAACAAACCCCCATTATAAATTATTAAAAACTAGAAGTTTCCTTAAAATTTAATAAAAATCCTTAAAAATCCCCCATAATAACCTATTTAAATCCATCAAATAAATTAAATTTAACATTTTTCCTTTACAAACCCCCATAATAAATTATTAAAAACCATAAATTTCCTTAAAATTTATTAAAAAAACCATTAATTCATCAAAAAACCCCATAAAAACCAATTTAAATTAATCAAATAAATTAAATTTAACATTTTTTCTTAACAAACCCCCATAATAAATTATTAAAAACCATAAATTTCCATAAAATTTATTAAAAAAAACCATTAATTCATCAAAAAACCCCATTAAAATCAATTTAAATCCATCAATTAATTTAAATTTAACATTTTTCCTTAACAAACCCCCATAATAAATTATTAAAAACCATAAATTTCCTTAAAATTTATTCAAAAAACCATTAATTTATCAAAAAAACCCCATAAAAACCAATTAAAATTAATCAAATAAATTAAATTTAACATTTTTTCTTTACAAACCCCCATAAAAAATTATTAAAAACTAGAAGTTTCTTTAAAATTTATTAAAAAAACCATTAATTCATCAAAAAACCCCATAAAAACCAATTTAAATCCATCAAATAAATAAAATTTAACATTTTTCCATATTAACCCCCATAATAAATTATTAAAAACCATAAATTTCCTTAAAATGTATTCAAAAAACCATTAATTCATCAAAAAACCTCCATAAAAACCAATATAAATTCATCAAATAAATTAAATTTAACATTTTTCCTTAACAAACCCCCATAATAAATTATTAAAAACCATAAATTTCCTTAACATTTATTAAAAAAACTATTAATTCATCAAAAAACCCCATTAAAATCAATTTAAATCCATCAATTAAATTAAATTTAACATTTTTCCTTAACAAACCCCCATAATAAATTATTAAAAACCATAAATTTCCTTAACATTTATTAAAAAAACCATTAATTCATCAAAAAACCCCATAAAAACCAATTTAAATCCATCAAATAAATTAAATTTAACATTTTTCCTTAACAAACCCCCATAATAAATTATTAAAAACCATAAATTTCCTTAACATTTATTAAAAAAAACTATTAATTCATCAAAAAACCCCATTAAAATCAATTTAAATCCATCAATTAAATTAAATTTAACATTTTTTCCTTAACAAACCCCCATAATAAATTATTAAAAAACCATAAATTTCCTTAACATTTATTAAAAAAAACCATTAATTCATCAAAAAAAACCCCATAAAAACCAATTTAAATCCATCAAATAAATTAAATTTAACATTTTTCCTTAACAAACCCCCATAATAAATTATTAAAAACCATAAATTTCCTTAAAATTTATTCAAAAAACCATTAATTTATCAAAAAACCCCATAAAAACCAATTAAAATTAATCAAATAAATTAAATTTAACATTTTTTCTTTACAAACCCCCATAATAAATTATTAAAAACTAGAAGTTTCTTTAAAATTTATTAAAAAAAACCATTAATTCATCAAAAAACCCCATAAAAACCAATTTAAATCCATCAAATAAATTAAATTTAACATTTTTCTTAACAAACCCCCATTATAAATTATTAAAAACTAGAAGTTTCCTTAAAATTTAATAAAAATCCTTAAAAATCCCCCATAATAACCTATTTAAATCCATTAAATAAATTAAATTTAACATTTTTCCTTTACAAACCCCCATAATAAATTATTAAAAACCATAAATTTCCTTAAAATTTATTAAAAAAACCATTAATTCATCAAAAAACCCCATAAAAACCAATTTAAATTAATCAAATAAATTAAATTTAACATTTTTTCTTAACAAACCCCCATAATAAATTATTAAAAACCATAAATTTCCTTAAAATTTATTAAAAAAACCATTAATTCATCAAAAAACCCCATTAAAACAATTTAAATCCATCAATTAAATTAAATTTAACATTTTTCCTTAACAAACCCCCATAATAAATTATTAAAAACCATAAATTTCCAAAAATTTATTAAAAAAAACCATTAATTCATCAAAAAACCCCATAAAAACCAATTTAAATCCATCAAATAAATTAAATTTAACATTTTTCCTTAACAAACCCCCATAATAAATTATTAAAAACTAGAAAATTCTTTAAAATTTATTAAAAATACCATTAATTCATCGAAAAAACCCCATAAAAAACCAATTTAAATCTATCAAATAAATTAAATTTAACATTTTTCTTTAACAAACCCCCATAATAAATTATTAAAAACCATAAATTTCCATAAAATTTATTAAAAAAAACCATTAATTCATCAAAAAACCCCATTAAAATCAATTTAAATCCATCAATTAATTTAAATTTAACATTTTTCCTTAACAAACCCCCATAATAAATTATTAAAAACCATAAATTTCCTTAACATTTAATAAAAAAACCATTAATTCATCAAAAAACCCCATAAAAACCAATTTAAATCCATCAAATAAATTAAATTTAACATTTTTCCTTAACAAACCCCCATAATAAATTATTAAAAACCATAAATTTCCTTAAAATTTATTAAAAAAAACCATTAATTCATCAAAAAACCCCATTAAAACCAATTTAAATCCATCAAATAAATTAAATTTAACATTTTTCCTTAACAAACCCCCATAATAAATTATTAAAAACTAGAAGTTTCTTTAAAATTTATTAGAAAAACCATTAATTCATCGAAAAACCCCATAAAAACCAATTTAAATCTATCAAATAAATTAAATTTAACATTTTTCTTTAACAAACCCCCATAATAAATTATTAAAAACCATAAATTTCCTTAACATTTAATAAAAAAAACCATTAATTCATCAAAAAACCCCATAAAAAACCAATTTAAATCCATCAAATAAATAAAATTTAACATTTTTCCATATTAACCCCCCATTATAAATTATTAAAAACTAAAAGTTTCCTTAAAAATTTATTAAAAAAACCATTAATTCATCAAAAAAACCCCATTAAAATCAATTTAAATCCATCAATTAATTTAAATTTAACATTTTTCCTTAACAAACCCCCATAATAAATTATTAAAAACCATAAATTTCCTTAACATTTATTAAAAAAACTATTAATTCATCAAAAAACCCCATTAAAATCAATTTAAATCCATCAATTAAATTAAATTTAACATTTTTCCTTAACAAACCCCCATAATAAATTATTAAAAACCATAAATTTCCTTAACATTTATTAAAAAAACCATTAATTCATCAAAAAACCCCATAAAAACCAATTTAAATCCATCAAATAAATTAAATTTAACATTTTTCCTTAACAAACCCCCATAATAAATTATTAAAAACCATAAATTTCCTTAACATTTATTAAAAAACCATTAATTCATCAAAAAACCCCATAAAAACCAATTTAAATCCATCAAATAAATAAAATTTAACATTTTTCCATACTAACCCCCATTATAAATTATTAAAAACCATAAATTTCCTTAAAATTTATTAAAAAAACCATTAATTCATCAAAAAACCCCATAAAAACCAATTTAAATTAATCAAATAAATTAAATTTAACATTTTTTCTTAACAAACCCCCATAATAAATTATTAAAAACCATAAATTTCCTTAAAATTTATTAAAAAAACCATTAATTCATCAAAAAACCCCATTAAAACAATTTAAATCCATCAATTAAATTAAATTTAACATTTTTCCTTAACAAACCCCCATAATAAATTATTAAAAACCATAAATTTCCAAAAATTTATTAAAAAAAACCATTAATTCATCAAAAAACCCCATAAAAACCAATTTAAATCCATCAAATAAATTAAATTTAACATTTTTCCTTAACAAACCCCCATAATAAATTATTAAAAACTAGAAATTTCTTTAAAATTTATTAAAAATACCATTAATTCATCGAAAAACCCCATAAAAACCAATTTAAATCTATCAAATAAATTAAATTTAACATTTTTCTTTAACAAACCCCCATAATAAATTATTAAAAACCATAAATTTCCATAAAATTTATTAAAAAAACCATTAATTCATCAAAAAACCCCATTAAAATCAATTTAAATCCATCAATTAATTTAAATTTAACATTTTTCCTTAACAAACCCCCATAATAAATTATTAAAAACCATAAATTTCCTTAACATTTAATAAAAAAAACCATTAATTCATCAAAAAACCCCATAAAAACCAATTTAAATCCATCAAATAAATTAAATTTAACATTTTTCCTTAACAAACCCCCATAATAAATTATTAAAAACCATAAATTTCCTTAAAATTTATTAAAAAAACCATTAATTCATCAAAAAACCCCATTAAAACCAATTTAAATCCATCAAATAAATTAAATTTAACATTTTTCCTTAACAAACCCCCATAATAAATTATTAAAAACTAGAAGTTTCTTTAAAATTTATTAGAAAAACCATTAATTCATCGAAAAACCCCATAAAAACCAATTTAAATCTATCAAATAAATTAAATTTAACATTTTTCTTTAACAAACCCCCATAATAAATTATTAAAAACCATAAATTTCCTTAACATTTAATAAAAAAAACCATTAATTCATCAAAAAACCCCATAAAAACCAATTTAAATCCATCAAATAAATAAAATTTAACATTTTTCCATATTAACCCCCATTATAAATTATTAAAAACTAAAAGTTTCCTTAAAAAATTTATTAAAAAAACCATTAATTCATCAAAAAACCCCATTAAAATCAATTTAAATCCATCAATTAATTTAAATTTAACATTTTTCCTTAACAAACCCCCATAATAAATTATTAAAAACCATAAATTTCCTTAACATTTATTAAAAAAACTATTAATTCATCAAAAAACCCCATTAAAATCAATTTAAATCCATCAATTAAATTAAATTTAACATTTTTCCTTAACAAACCCCCATAATAAATTATTAAAAACCATAAATTTCCTTAACATTTATTAAAAAAACCATTAATTCATCAAAAAACCCCATAAAAACCAATTTAAATCCATCAAATAAATTAAATTTAACATTTTTCCTTAACAAACCCCCATAATAAATTATTAAAAACCATAAATTTCCTTAACATTTATTAAAAAACCATTAATTCATCAAAAAACCCCATAAAAAACCAATTTAAATCCATCAAATAAATAAAATTTAACATTTTTCCATATTAACCCCCATTATAAATTATTAAAAACTAAAAGTTTCCTTAAAAATTTATTAAAAAAACCATTAATTCATCAAAAAACCCCATAAAAACCAATTTAAATCCATCAAATAAATTAAATTTAACATTTTTCTTAACAAACCCCCATTATAAATTATTAAAAACTAGAAGTTTCCTTAAAATTTAATAAAAATCCTTAAAAATCCCCCATAATAACCTATTTAAATCCATCAAATAAATTAAATTTAACATTTTTTCTTAACAAACCCCCATAATAAATTATTAAAAACCATAAATTTCCTTAAAATTTATTCAAAAAACCATTAATTTATCAAAAAACCCCATAAAAACCAATTAAAATTAATCAAATAAATTAAATTTAACATTTTTTCTTTACAAACCCCCATAATAAATTATTAAAAACTAGAAGTTTCTTTAAAATTTATTAAAAAAACCATTAATTCATCAAAAAACCCCATAAAAACCAATTTAAATCCATCAAATAAATTAAATTTAACATTTTTCTTAACAAACCCCCATTATAAATTATTAAAAACTAGAAGTTTCCTTAAAATTTAATAAAAATCCTTAAAAATCCCCCATAATAACCTATTTAAATCCATCAAATAAATTAAATTTAACATTTTTCCTTTACAAACCCCCATAATAAATTATTAAAAACCATAAATTTCCTTAAAATTTATTAAAAAAACCATTAATTCATCAAAAAACCCCATAAAAACCAATTTAAATCCATCAAATAAATTAAATTTAACATTTTTCCTTAACAAACCCCCATAATAAATTATTAAAAACCATAAATTTCCTTAAAATTTATTAAAAAAAACCATTAATTCATCAAAAAACCCCATTAAAACCAATTTAAATCCATCAAATAAATTAAATTTAACATTTTTCCTTAACAAACCCCCATAATAAATTATTAAAAACTAGAAGTTTCTTTAAAATTTATTAAAAAAACCATTAATTCATCGAAAAACCCCATAAAAACCAATTTAAATCTATCAAATAAATTAAATTTAACATTTTTCTTTAACAAACCCCCATAATAAATTATTAAAAACTAGAAGTTTCCTTAAAATTTAATAAAAATCCTTAAAAATCCCCCATAATAACCTATTTAAATCCATCAAATAAATTAAATTTAACATTTTTCCTTTACAAACCCCCATAATAAATTATTAAAAACCATAAATTTCCTTAAAATTTATTAAAAAAACCATTAATTCATCAAAAAACCCCATAAAAACCAATTTAAATTAATCAAATAAATTAAATTTAACATTTTTTCTTAACAAACCCCCATAATAAATTATTAAAAACCATAAATTTCCTTAACATTTATTAAAAAAACTATTAATTCATCAAAAAACCCCATTAAAATCAATTTAAATCCATCAATTAAATTAAATTTAACATTTTTCCTTAACAAACCCCCATAATAAATTATTAAAAACCATAAATTTCCTTAAAATTTATTAAAAAAACCATTAATTCATCAAAAAACCCCATAATAACCGATTTAAATCCATCAAATAAATTAAATTTAACATTTTTCCTGAACAAACCCCCATAATAAATTATTAAAAACCATAAATTTCCTTAAAATATATTAAAAAACCATTAATTCATCAAAAAACCCCATAAATACCAATTTAAATCCATCAAATAAATTAAATTTAACATTTTTCCATACTAACCCCCATTATAAATTATTAAAAACTAGAAGTTTCCTTAAAATTTAATAAAAATCCTTAAAAATCCCCTATAATAACCAATTTAAATCCATCAAATAAATTAAATTTAACATTTTTTCTTAACAAACCCCCATAATAAATTATTAAAAACCATAAATTTCCTTAAAATTTATTAAAAAAACCATTAATTCATCAAAAAACCCCATAAAAACCAATTTAAATCCATCAAATAAATTAAATTTAACATTTTTCTTAACAAACCCCCATTATAAATTATTAAAAACTAGAAGTTTCCTTAAAATTTAATAAAAATCCTTAAAAATCCCCCATAATAACCTATTTAAATCCATCAAATAAATAAAATTTAACATTTTTCCATATTAACCCCCATTATAAATTATTAAAAACTAAAAGTTTCCTTAAAAATTTATTAAAAAAACCATTAATTCATCAAAAAACCCCATTAAAATCAATTTAAATCCATCAATTAATTTAAATTTAACATTTTTCCTTAACAAACCCCCATAATAAATTATTAAAAACCATAAATTTCCTTAACATTTATTAAAAAAACTATTAATTCATCAAAAAACCCCATTAAAATCAATTTAAATCCATCAATTAAATTAAATTTAACATTTTTCCTTAACAAACCCCCATAATAAATTATTAAAAACCATAAATTTCCTTAACATTTATTAAAAAAAACCATTAATTCATCAAAAAACCCCATAAAAACCAATTTAAATCCATCAAATAAATTAAATTTAACATTTTTCCTTAACAAACCCCCATAATAAATTATTAAAAACCATAAATTTCCTTAACATTTATTAAAAAACCATTAATTCATCAAAAAACCCCATAAAAACCAATTTAAATCCATCAAATAAATAAAATTTAACATTTTTCCATATTAACCCCCATTATAAATTATTAAAAACTAAAAGTTTCCTTAAAAATTTATTAAAAAAACCATTAATTCATCAAAAAACCCCATAAAAACCAATTTAAATCCATCAAATAAATTAAATTTAACATTTTTCTTAACAAACCCCCATTATAAATTATTAAAAACTAGAAGTTTCCTTAAAATTTAATAAAAATCCTTAAAAATCCCCCATAATAACCTATTTAAATCCATCAAATAAATTAAATTTAACATTTTTTCTTAACAAACCCCCATAATAAATTATTAAAAACCATAAATTTCCTTAAAATTTATTCAAAAAACCATTAATTTATCAAAAAACCCCATAAAAACCAATTAAAATTAATCAAATAAATTAAATTTAACATTTTTTCTTTACAAACCCCCATAATAAATTATTAAAAACTAGAAGTTTCTTTAAAATTTATTAAAAAAACCATTAATTCATCAAAAAACCCCATAAAAACCAATTTAAATCCATCAAATAAATTAAATTTAACATTTTTCTTAACAAACCCCCATTATAAATTATTAAAAACTAGAAGTTTCCTTAAAATTTAATAAAAATCCTTAAAAATCCCCCATAATAACCTATTTAAATCCATCAAATAAATTAAATTTAACATTTTTCCTTTACAAACCCCCATAATAAATTATTAAAAACCATAAATTTCCTTAAAATTTATTAAAAAAACCATTAATTCATCAAAAAACCCCATAAAAACCAATTTAAATCCATCAAATAAATTAAATTTAACATTTTTCCTTAACAAACCCCCATAATAAATTATTAAAAACCATAAATTTCCTTAACATTTAATAAAAAAACCATTAATTCATCAAAAAACCCCATAAAAACCAATTTAAATCCATCAAATAAATTAAATTTAACATTTTTCCTTAACAAACCCCCATAATAAATTATTAAAAACTAGAAATTTCTTTAAAATTTATTAAAAATACCATTAATTCATCGAAAAACCCCATAAAAACCAATTTAAATCTATCAAATAAATTAAATTTAACATTTTTCTTTAACAAACCCCCATAATAAATTATTAAAAACTAGAAGTTTCCTTAAAATTTAATAAAAATCCTTAAAAATCCCCCATAATAACCTATTTAAATCCATCAAATAAATTAAATTTAACATTTTTCCTTTACAAACCCCCATAATAAATTATTAAAAACCATAAATTTCCTTAAAATTTATTAAAAAAACCATTAATTCATCAAAAAACCCCATAAAAACCAATTTAAATTAATCAAATAAATTAAATTTAACATTTTTTCTTAACAAACCCCCATAATAAATTATTAAAAACCATAAATTTCCTTAACATTTATTAAAAAAACTATTAATTCATCAAAAAAACCCCATTAAAATCAATTTAAATCCATCAATTAAATTAAATTTAACATTTTTCCTTAACAAACCCCCATAATAAATTATTAAAAACCATAAATTTCCTTAAAATTTATTAAAAAAACCATTAATTCATCAAAAAACCCCATAATAACCGATTTAAATCCATCAAATAAATTAAATTTAACATTTTTCCTGAACAAACCCCCATAATAAATTATTAAAAACCATAAATTTCCTTAAAATATATTAAAAAACCATTAATTCATCAAAAAACCCCATAAATACCAATTTAAATCCATCAAATAAATTAAATTTAACATTTTTCCATACTAACCCCCATTATAAATTATTAAAAACTAGAAGTTTCCTTAAAATTTAATAAAAATCCTTAAAAATCCCCTATAATAACCAATTTAAATCCATCAAATAAATTAAATTTAACATTTTTTCTTAACAAACCCCCATAATAAATTATTAAAAACCATAAATTTCCTTAAAATTTATTAAAAAAACCATTAATTCATCAAAAAACCCCATTAAAACAATTTAAATCCATCAATTAAATTAAATTTAACATTTTTCCTTAACAAACCCCCATAATAAATTATTAAAAACCATAAATTTCCAAAAATTTATTAAAAAAACCATTAATTCATCAAAAAACCCCATAAAAACCAATTTAAATCCATCAATTAAATTAAATTTAACATTTTTCCTTAACAAACCCCCATAATAAATTATTAAAAACCATAAATTTCCTTAACATTTATTAAAAAAAACCATTAATTCATCAAAAAACCCCATAAAAACCAATTTAAATCCATCAATTAAATTAAATTTAACATTTTTCCTTAACAAACCCCCATAATAAATTATTAAAAACCATAAATTTCCTTAAAATTTATTCAAAAAACCATTAATTTATCAAAAAAACCCCATAAAAACCAATTAAAATTAATCAAATAAATTAAATTTAACATTTTTCCTTTACAAACCCCCATAATAAATTATTAAAAACCATAAATTTCCTTAAAATTTATTAAAAAAAACCATTAATTCATCAAAAAACCCCATAAAAACCAATTTAAATTAATCAAATAAATTAAATTTAACATTTTTCCTTAACAAACCCCCATAATAAATTATTAAAAACCATAAATTTCCTTAACATTTATTAAAAAAACTATTAATTCATCAAAAAACCCCATTAAAATCAATTTAAATCCATCAATTAAATTAAATTTAACATTTTTCCTTAACAAACCCCCATAATAAATTATTAAAAACCATAAATTTCCTTAACATTTATTAAAAAAACCATTAATTCATCAAAAAACCCCATAAAAACCAATTTAAATCCATCAAATAAATTAAATTTAACATTTTTCCTTAACAAACCCCCATAATAAATTATTAAAAACCATAAATTTCCTTAAAATTTATTAAAAAAAACCATTAATTTATCAAAAAACCCCATAAAAACCAATTAAAATTAATCAAATAAATTAAATTTAACATTTTTTCTTTACAAACCCCCATAATAAATTATTAAAAACTAGAAGTTTCTTTAAAATTTATTAAAAAAACCATTAATTCATCAAAAAACCCCATAAAAACCAATTTAAATCCATCAAATAAATTAAATTTAACATTTTTCTTAACAAACCCCCATTATAAATTATTAAAAACTAGAAGTTTCCTTAAAATTTAATAAAAATCCTTAAAAATCCCCCATAATAACCTATTTAAATCCATCAAATAAATTAAATTTAACATTTTTCCTTTACAAACCCCCATAATAAATTATTAAAAACCATAAATTTCCTTAAAATTTATTAAAAAAACCATTAATTCATCAAAAAACCCCATAAAAACCAATTTAAATTAATCAAATAAATTAAATTTAACATTTTTTCTTAACAAACCCCCATAATAAATTATTAAAAACCATAAATTTCCTTAAAATTTATTAAAAAAAACCATTAATTCATCAAAAAACCCCATTAAAACAATTTAAATCCATCAATTAAATTAAATTTAACATTTTTCCTTAACAAACCCCCATAATAAATTATTAAAAACCATAAATTTCCAAAAATTTATTAAAAAAAACCATTAATTCATCAAAAAACCCCATAAAAACCAATTTAAATCCATCAAATAAATTAAATTTAACATTTTTCCTTAACAAACCCCCATAATAAATTATTAAAAACTAGAAATTTCTTTAAAATTTATTAAAAATACCATTAATTCATCGAAAAACCCCATAAAAACCAATTTAAATCTATCAAATAAATTAAATTTAACATTTTTCTTTAACAAACCCCCATAATAAATTATTAAAAACCATAAATTTCCATAAAATTTATTAAAAAAACCATTAATTCATCAAAAAACCCCATTAAAATCAATTTAAATCCATCAATTAATTTAAATTTAACATTTTTCCTTAACAAACCCCCATAATAAATTATTAAAAACCATAAATTTCCTTAACATTTAATAAAAAAAACCATTAATTCATCAAAAAACCCCATAAAAACCAATTTAAATCCATCAAATAAATTAAATTTAACATTTTTCCTTAACAAACCCCCATAATAAATTATTAAAAACCATAAATTTCCTTAAAATTTATTAAAAAAAACCATTAATTCATCAAAAAACCCCATTAAAACCAATTTAAATCCATCAAATAAATTAAATTTAACATTTTTCCTTAACAAACCCCCATAATAAATTATTAAAAACTAGAAGTTTCTTTAAAATTTATTAAAAAAACCATTAATTCATCGAAAAACCCCATAAAAACCAATTTAAATCTATCAAATAAATTAAATTTAACATTTTTCTTTAACAAACCCCCATAATAAATTATTAAAAACCATAAATTTCCTTAACATTTAATAAAAAAAACCATTAATTCATCAAAAAACCCCATAAAAACCAATTTAAATCCATCAAATAAATAAAATTTAACATTTTTCCATATTAACCCCCATTATAAATTATTAAAAACTAAAAGTTTCCTTAAAAATTTATTAAAAAAACCATTAATTCATCAAAAAACCCCATAATAACCAATTTAAATCCATCAAATAAATTAAATTTAACATTTTTCCATATTAACCCCCATTATAAATTATTAAAAACTAAAAGTTTCCTTAAAAATTTATTAAAAAAACCATTAATTCATCAAAAAACCCCATAATAACCAATTTAAATCCATCAAATAAATTAAATTTAACATTTTTCCTTAAGAAACCCCCATAATAAATTATTAAAAACTAGAAGTTTCTTTAAAATTTATTAAAAAAAACCATTAATTCATCGAAAAACCCCATAAAAACCAATTTAAATCTATCAAATAAATTAAATTTAACATTTTTCTTTAACAAACCCCCATAATAAATTATTAAAAACCATAAATTTCCTTAACATTTAATAAAAAAAACCATTAATTCATCAAAAAACCCCATAAAAACCAATTTAAATCCATCAAATAAATAAAATTTAACATTTTTCCATATTAACCCCCATTATAAATTATTAAAAACTAAAAGTTTCCTTAAAAATTTATTAAAAAAACCATTAATTCATCAAAAAACCCCATAATAACCAATTTAAATCCATCAAATAAATTAAATTTAACATTTTTCCTTAAGAAACCCCCATAATAAATTATTAAAAACCATAAATTTCCTTAAAATTTATTAAAAAAACCATTAATTCATCAAAAAAACCCCATAATAACCGATTTAAATCCATCAAATAAATTAAATTTAACATTTTTCCTGAACAAACCCCCATAATAAATTATTAAAAACCATAAATTTCCTTAAAATATATTAAAAAACCATTAATTCATCAAAAAACCCCATAAATACCAATTTAAATCCATCAAATAAATTAAATTTAACATTTTTCCATACTAACCCCCATTATAAATTATTAAAAACTAGAAGTTTCCTTAAAATTTAATAAAAATACCATTAATTCATCGAAAAACCCCATAAAAACCAATTTAAATCTATCAAATAAATTAAATTTAACATTTTTCTTTAACAAACCCCCATAATAAATTATTAAAAACCATAAATTTCCATAAAATTTATTAAAAAAACCATTAATTCATCAAAAAACCCCATTAAAATCAATTTAAATCCATCAATTAATTTAAATTTAACATTTTTCCTTAACAAACCCCCATAATAAATTATTAAAAACCATAAATTTCCTTAACATTTATTAAAAAAACTATTAATTCATCAAAAAACCCCATTAAAATCAATTTAAATCCATCAATTAAATTAAATTTAACATTTTTCCTTAACAAACACCCATAATAAATTATTAAAAACCATAAATTTCCTTAACATTTATTAAAAAAACCATTAATTCATCAAAAAACCCCATAAAAACCAATTTAAATCCATCAAATAAATTAAATTCAACATTTTTCCTTAACAAACCCCCATAATAAATTATTAAAAACCATAAATTTCCTTAAAATTTATTCAAAAAACCATTAATTTATCAAAAAACCCCATAAAAACCAATTAAAATTAATCAAATAAATTAAATTTAACATTTTTTCTTTACAAACCCCCATAATAAATTATTAAAAACTAGAAGTTTCTTTAAAATTTATTAAAAAAACCATTAATTCATCAAAAAACCCCATAAAAACCAATTTAAATCCATCAAATAAATAAAATTTAACATTTTTCCATATTAACCCCCATTATAAATTATTAAAAACTAAAAGTTTCCTTAAAAATTTATTAAAAAAACCATTAATTCATCAAAAAACCCCATAAAAACCAATTTAAATCCATCAAATAAATTAAATTTAACATTTTTCTTAACAAACCCCCATTATAAATTATTAAAAACTAGAAGTTTCCTTAAAATTTAATAAAAATCCTTAAAAATCCCCCATAATAACCTATTTAAATCCATCAAATAAATTAAATTTAACATTTTTCCTTTACAAACCCCCATAATAAATTATTAAAAACCATAAATTTCCTTAAAATTTATTAAAAAAACCATTAATTCATCAAAAAACCCCATAAAAACCAATTTAAATTAATCAAATAAATTAAATTTAACATTTTTTCTTAACAAACCCCCATAATAAATTATTAAAAACCATAAATTTCCTTAAAATTTATTAAAAAAACCATTAATTCATCAAAAAACCCCATTAAAACAATTTAAATCCATCAATTAAATTAAATTTAACATTTTTCCTTAACAAACCCCCATAATAAATTATTAAAAACCATAAATTTCCAAAAATTTATTAAAAAAAACCATTAATTCATCAAAAAACCCCATAAAAACCAATTTAAATCCCATCAAATAAATTAAATTTAACATTTTTCCTTAACAAACCCCCATAATAAATTATTAAAAACTAGAAATTTCTTTAAAATTTATTAAAAATACCATTAATTTATCAAAAAAACCCCATAAAAACCAATTAAAATTAATCAAATAAATTAAATTTAACATTTTTTCTTTACAAACCCCCATAATAAATTATTAAAAACCATAAATTTCCTTAACATTTATTAAAAAAACTATTAATTCATCAAAAAACCCCATTAAAATCAATTTAAATCCATCAATTTTCCTTAACAAACCCCCATAATAAATTATTAAAAACCATAAATTTCCTTAACATTTATTAAAAAACCATTAATTCATCAAAAAACCCCATTAAAACAATTTAAATCCATCAAATAAATAAAATTTAACATTTTTCCATATTAACCCCCATTATAAATTATTAAAAACTATAAATTTCCTTAAAATTTATTAAAAAAACCATTAATTCATCAAAAAACCCCCATAATAACCGATTTAAATCCATCAAATAAATTAAATTTAACATTTTTCCATACTAACCCCCATTATAAATTATTAAAAACTAGAAGTTTCCTTAAAATTTAATAAAAATCCTTAAAAATCCCCTATAATAACCAATTTAAATCCATCAAAAAATTAAATTTAACATTTTTCCTTAACAAACCCCCATAATAAATTATTAAAAACCATAAATTTCCTTAAAATATATTAAAAAACCATTAATTCATCAAATAACCCCATAAATACCAATTTAAATCAATCAAATAAATTAAATTTAACATTTTTCCTTAACAAACCCCCATAATAAATTATTAAAAACCATAAATTTCCTTAAAATTTATTAAAAAAACCATTAATTCATCAAAAAACCCCATAATAACCGATTTAAATCCATCAAATAAATTAAATTTAACATTTTTCCATACTAACCCCCATTATAAATTATTAAATACTAGAAGTTTCCTTAAAATTTAATAAAAATCCTTAAAAATCCCCTATAATAACCAATTTAAATCCATTAAAAAAATTAAATTTAACATTTTTCCTTAACAAACCCCCATAATAAATTATTAAAAACCATAAATTTCCTTAAAATTTATTAAAAAAACCATTAATTCATCAAAAAACCCCATAATAACCGATTTAAATCCATCAAATAAATTAAATTTAACATTTTTCCTGAACAAACCCCCATAATAAATTATTAAAAACCATAAATTTCCTTAAAATATATTAAAAAACCATTAATTCATCAAATAACCCCATAAATACCAATTTAAATCAATCAAATAAATTAAATTTAACATTTTTCCTTAACAAACCCCCATAATAAATTATTAAAAACTAGAAGTTTCTTTTAAATTTATTAAAAAAACCATTAATTCATCAAAAAACCCCATAAAAACCAATTTAAATCCATCAAATAAATTAAATTTAACATTTTTCTTAACAAACCCCCATTATAAATTATTAAAAACTAGAAGTTTCCTTAAAATTTAATAAAAATCCTTAAAAATCCCCCATAATAACCTATTTAAATCCATCAAATAAATTAAATTTAACATTTTTCCTTTACAAACCCCCATAATAAATTATTAAAAACCATAAATTTCCTTAAAATTTATTAAAAAAACCATTAATTCATCAAAAAACCCCATAAAAACCAATTTAAATTAATCAAATAAATTAAATTTAACATTTTTTCTTAACAAACCCCCATAATAAATTATTAAAAACCATAAATTTCCATAAAATTTATTAAAAAAACCATTAATTCATCAAAAAACCCCATTAAAATCAATTTAAATCCATCAATTAATTTAAATTTAACATTTTTCCTTAACAAACCCCCATAATAAATTATTAAAAACCATAAATTTCCTTAAAATTTATTCAAAAAACCATTAATTTATCAAAAAACCCCATAAAAACCAATTAAAATTAATCAAATAAATTAAATTTAACATTTTTTCTTTACAAACCCCCATAATAAATTATTAAAAACTAGAAGTTTCTTTAAAATTTATTAAAAAAACCATTAATTCATCAAAAAACCCCATAAAAACCAATTTAAATCCATCAAATAAATAAAATTTAACATTTTTCCATATTAACCCCCATAATAAATTATTAAAAACCATAAATTTCCTTAAAATTTATTCAAAAAACCATTAATTCATCAAAAAACTCCATAAAAACCAATATAAATTCATCAAATAAATTAAATTTAACATTTTTCCTTAACAAACCCCCATAATAAATTATTAAAAACCATAAATTTCCTTAACATTTATTAAAAAAACTATTAATTCATCAAAAAACCCCATTAAAATCAATTTAAATCCATCAATTAAATTAAATTTAACATTTTTCCTTAACAAACCCCCATAATAAATTATTAAAAACCATAAATTTCCTTAACATTTATTAAAAAAACCATTAATTCATCAAAAAACCCCATAAAAACCAATTTATTCCATCAAATAAATTAAATTTAACATTTTTCCTTAACAAACCCCCATAATAAATTATTAAAAACCATAAATTTCCTTAAAATTTATTCAAAAAAACCATTAATTTATCAAAAAACCCAATAAAAACCAATTAAAATTAATCAAATAAATTAAATTTAACATTTTTCCTTTACAAACCCCCATAATAAATTATTAAAAACCATAAATTTCCTTAAAATTTATTAAAAAAAACCATTAATTCATCAAAAAACCCCATAAAAACCAATTTAAATTAATCAAATAAATTAAATTTAACATTTTTCCTTAACAAACCCCCATAATAAATTATTAAAAACCATAAATTTCCTTAACATTTATTAAAAAAACTATTAATTCATCAAAAAAACCCCATTAAAATCAATTTAAATCCATCAATTAAATTAAATTTAACATTTTTCCTTAACAAACCCCCATAATAAATTATTAAAAACCATAAATTTCCTTAACATTTATTAAAAAAACCATTAATTCATCAAAAAACCCCATAAAAACCAATTTAAATCCATCAAATAAATTAAATTTAACATTTTTCCTTAACAAACCCCCATAATAAATTATTAAAAACCATAAATTTCCTTAAAATTTATTCAAAAAACCATTAATTTATCAAAAAACCCCATAAAAACCAATTAAAATTAATCAAATAAATTAAATTTAACATTTTTTCTTTACAAACCCCCATAATAAATTATTAAAAACTAGAAGTTTCTTTAAAATTTATTAAAAAAACCATTAATTCATCAAAAAACCCCATAAAAACCAATTTAAATCCATCAAATAAATTAAATTTAACATTTTTCTTAACAAACCCCCATTATAAATTATTAAAAACTAGAAGTTTCCTTAAAATTTAATAAAAATCCTTAAAAATCCCCCATAATAACCTATTTAAATCCATCAAATAAATTAAATTTAACATTTTTCCTTTACAAACCCCCATAATAAATTATTAAAAACCATAAATTTCCTTAAAATTTATTAAAAAAACCATTAATTCATCAAAAAACCCCATAAAAACCAATTTAAATTAATCAAATAAATTAAATTTAACATTTTTTCTTAACAAACCCCCATAATAAATTATTAAAAACCATAAATTTCCTTAAAATTTATTAAAAAAACCATTAATTCATCAAAAAACCCCATTAAAACAATTTAAATCCATCAATTAAATTAAATTTAACATTTTTCCTTAACAAACCCCCATAATAAATTATTAAAAACCATAAATTTCCAAAAATTTATTAAAAAAAACCATTAATTCATCAAAAAACCCCATAAAAACCAATTTAAATCCATCAATTAAATTAAATTTAACATTTTTCCTTAACAAACCCCCATAATAAATTATTAAAAACCATAAATTTCCTTAACATTTATTAAAAAAACCATTAATTCATCAAAAAACCCCATAAAAACCAATTTAAATCCAACAATTAAATTAAATTTAACATTTTTCCTTAACAAACCCCCATAATAAATTATTAAAAACCATAAATTTCCTTAAAATTTATTCAAAAAACCATTAATTTATCAAAAAACCCCATAAAAACCAATTAAAATTAATCAAATAAATTAAATTTAACATTTTTCCTTTACAAACCCCCATAATAAATTATTAAAAACCATAAATTTCCTTAAAATTTATTAAAAAAACCATTAATTCATCAAAAAACCCCATAAAAACCAATTTAAATTAATCAAATAAATTAAATTTAACATTTTTCCTTAACAAACCCCCATAATAAATTATTAAAAACCATAAATTTCCTTAACATTTATTAAAAAAACTATTAATTCATCAAAAAACACCATTAAAATCAATTTAAATCCATCAAATAAATTAAATTTAACATTTTTCCTTAACAAACCCCCATAATAAATTATTAAAAACCATAAATTTCCTTAAAATTTATTAAAAAAACCATTA
>NW_026869996.1:3376085-3468131 GCF_020882245.1 Rhopalosiphum padi | reverse complement strand
TAAATCCATCAAATAAATTAAATTTAACATTTTTCCTTAACATCATAAAAACCAATTTAAATCCATCAAATAAATTAAATTTAACATTTTTCCTTAACAAACCCCCATAATAAATTATTAAAAACTAGAAGTTTCTTTAAAATTTATTAAAAAAAACCATTAATTCATCGAAAAACCCCATAAAAACCAATTTAAATCTATCAAATAAATTAAATTTAACATTTTTCTTTAACAAACCCCCATAATAAATTATTAAAAACCATAAATTTCCTTAAAATTTATTCAAAAAACCATTAATTCATCAAAAAAACCCCATAAAAACCAATTTAAATCCATCAAATAAATTAAATTTAACATTTTTCTTAACAAACCCCCATAATAAATTATTAAAAACTAGAAGTTTCTTTAAAATTTATTAAAAAAAACCATTAATTCATCGAAAAACCCCATAAAAACCAATTTAAATCTATCAAATAAATTAAATTTAACATTTTTCTTTAACAAACCCTTATAATAAATTATTAAAAACTAGAAGTTTCCTTAAAATTTAATAAAAATCCTTAAAAATCCCCCATAATAACCTATTTAAATCCATCAAATAAATTAAATTTAACATTTTTCCTTTACAAACCCCCATAATAAATTATTAAAAACCCATAAATTTCCTTAAAATTTATTAAAAAAACCATTAATTCATCAAAAAACCCCATAAAAAACCAATTTAAATTAATCAAATAAATTAAATTTAACATTTTTTCTTAACAAACCCCCATAATAAATTATTAAAAACCATAAATTTCCTTAAAATTTATTAAAAAAACCATTAATTCATCAAAAAACCCATTAAAACAATTTAAATCCATCAATTAAATTAAATTTAACATTTTTCCTTAACAAACCCCCATAATAAATTATTAAAAACCATAAATTTCCAAAAATTTATTAAAAAAAACCATTAATTCATCAAAAAAACCCATAATAATTGATTTAAATCCATCAAATAAATTAAATTTAACATTTTTCTTTAACAAACCCCCATAATAAATTATTAAAAACCATAAATTTCCTTAAAATTTATTCAAAAAACCATTAATTCATCAAAAAAAACCCCATAAAAAACCAATTTAAAATCCATCAAATAAATTAAATTTAACATTTTTTCTTTACAAACCCCCATAATAAATTATTAAAAACTAGAAGTTTCTTTAAAATTTATTAAAAAAACCATTAATTCATCAAAAAACCCCATAAAAACCAATTTAAATTAATCAAATAAATTAAATTTAACATTTTTTCTTAACAAACCCCCATAATTAATTATTAAAAACCATAAATTTCCTTAAAATTTATTAAAAATACCATTAATTCATCAAAAAAACCCCATTAAAATCAATTTAAATCCATCAATTAAATTAAATTTAACATTTTTCCTTAACAAACCCCCATAATAAATTATTAAAAACCATAAATTTCCAAAAATTTATTAAAAAAAACCATTAATTCATCAAAAAACCCCATAAAAACCAATTTAAATCCATCAAATAAATTAAATTTAACATTTTTCCTTAACAAACCCCCATAATAAATTATTAAAAACTAGAAGTTTCTTTAAAATTTATTAAAAAAACCATTAATTCATCGAAAAACCCCATAAAAACCAATTTAAATCTATCAAATAAATTAAATTTAACATTTTTCTTTAACAAACCCCCATAATAAATTATTAAAAACCATAAATTTCCTTAAAATTTATTCAAAAAACCATTAATTCATCAAAAAACCCCATAAAAAACAATTTAAATCCATCAAATAAATTAAATTTAACATTTTTCTTAACAAACCCCCCATAATAAATTATTAAAAACTAGAAGTTTCTTTAAAATTTATTAAAAAAAACCATTAATTCATCGAAAAAACCCCATAAAAACCAATTTAAATCTATCAAATAATTAAATTTAACATTTTTCTTTAACAAACCCTTATAATAAATTATTAAAAACTAGAAGTTTCCTTAAAATTTATTAAAAAAAAACCATTAATTCATCAAAAAACCCCCTTAAAAACCAATTTAAAATCCATCAAATAAATTAAATTTAACATTTTTCCTTAACAAACCCCCATAATAAATTATTAAAAACTAGAAGTTTCTTTAAAATTTATTAAAAAAAACCATTAATTCATCGAAAAACCCCATAAAAACCAATTTAAATCTATCAAATAAATTAAATTTAACATTTTTCTTTAACAAACCCTTATAATAAATTATTAAAAACTAGAAGTTTCCTTAAAATTTAATAAAAATCCTTAAAAATCCCCCATAATAACCTATTTAAATCCATCAAATAAATTAAATTTAACATTTTTCTTAACAAACCCCCATAATAAATTATTAAAAACTAGAAGTTTCTTTAAAATTTATTAAAAAAAAACCATTAATTCATCGAAAAACCCCATAAAAACCAATTTAAATCTATCAAATAAATTAAATTTAACATTTTTTCTTAATAAACCCCCATAATAAATTATTAAAAACCATAAATTTCCTTAAAATTTATTAAAAAAACCATTAATTCATCAAAAAAACCCCATAAAAACCAATTTAAATCCATCAAATAAATTAAATTTAACATTTTTCCTTAACAAACCCCCATAATAAATTATTATAAACCATAAATTTCCTTAAAATTTATTCAAAAAACCATTAATTTATCAAAAAAACCCCATAAAAACCAATTTAAATTAATCAAATAAATTAAATTTAACATTTTTTCTTGACAAACCCCCATAATAAATTATTAAAAACTAGAAGTTTCTTTAAAATTTATTAAAAAAACCATTAATTCATCAAAAAACCCCATAAAAACCAATTTAAATCCATCAAATAAATTAAATTTAACATTTTTCCTTTACAAACCCCCATAATAAATTATTAAAAACCATAAATTTCCTTAAAATTTATTAAAAAAACCATTAATTCATCAAAAAACCCCATAAAAAACCAATTTAAATCCATCAATTAAATTAAATTTAACATTTTTTCCTTAACAAACCCCCATAATAAATTATTAAAAACCATAAATTTCCAAAAATTTATTAAAAAAACCATTAATTCATCAAAAAACCCCATAAAAAACAATTTAAATCCATCAAATAAATTAAATTTAACATTTTTCCTTAACAAACCCCCATAATAAATTATTAAAAACTAGAAGTTTCTTTAAAATTTATTAAAAAAACCATTAATTCATCGAAAAACCCCATAAAAAACCAATTTAAATCTATCAAATAAATTAAATTTAACATTTTTCTTTAACAAACCCTTATAATAAATTATTAAAAACTAGAAGTTTCCTTAAAATTTAATAAAAATCCTTAAAAATCCCCCATAATAACCTATTTAAATCCATCAAATAAATTAAATTTAACATTTTTCCTTTACAAACACCCATAATAAATTATTAAAAACCATAAATTTCCTTAAAATTTATTAAAAAAACCATTAATTCATCAAAAAAACCCCATAAAAACCAATTTAAATTAATCAAATAAATTAAATTTAACATTTTTTCTTAACAAACCCCCATAATAAATTATTAAAAACCATAAATTTCCAAAAATTTATTAAAAAAAACCATTAATTCATCAAAAAACCCCATAAAAACCAATTTAAATCCATCAAATAATTAAATTTAACATTTTTCCTTAACAAACCCCCATAATAAATTATTAAAAACTAGAAGTTTCTTTAAAATTTATTAAAAAAACCATTAATTCATCGAAAAACCCCATAAAGACCAATTTAAATCTATCAAATAAATTAAATTTAACATTTTTCTTTAACAAACCCTTATAATAAATTATTAAAAACTAGAAGTTTCCTTAAAATTTAATAAAAATCCTTAAAATCCCCCATAATAACCTATTTAAATCCATCAAATAAATTAAATTTAACATTTTTCCTTTACAAACCCCCATAATAAATTATTAAAAACCATAAATTTCCTTAAAATTTATTAAAAAAACCATTAATTCATCAAAAAACCCCATAAAAACCAATTTAAATTAATCAAATAAATTAAATTTAACATTTTTTCTTAACAAACCCCCATAATAAATTATTAAAAACCATAAATTTCCTTAAAATTTATTAAAAAAACCATTAATTCATCAAAAAAACCCCATTAAAACAATTTAAATCCATCAATTAAATTAAATTTAACATTTTTCCTTAACAAACCCCCATAATAAATTATTAAAAACCATAAATTTCCAAAAATTTATTAAAAAAACCATTAATTCATCAAAAAAAACCATAATAATTGATTTAAATCCATCAAATAAATTAAATTTAACATTTTTCTTTAACAAACCCCCATAATAAATTATTAAAAACCATAAATTTCCTTAAAATTTTTTTCAAAAAACCATTAATTCATCAAAAAACCCCATAAAAACCAATTTAAATCCATCAAATAAATTAAATTTAACATTTTTTCTTTACAAACCCCCCATAATAAATTATTAAAAACTAGAAGTTTCTTTAAAATTTATTAAAAAAACCATTAATTCATCAAAAAAACCCCATAAAAACCAATTTAAATTAATCAAATAAATTAAATTTAACATTTTTTCTTAACAAACCCCCATAATAAATTATTAAAAACCATAAATTTCCTTAAAATTTATTAAAAATACCATTAATTCATCAAAAAACCCCATTAAAATCAATTTAAATCCATCAATTAAATTAAATTTAACATTTTTCCTTAACAAACCCCCATAATAAATTATTAAAAACCATAAATTTCCAAAAATTTATTAAAAAAACCATTAATTCATCAAAAAACCCCCATAAAAAACCAATTTAAATCCATCAAATAAATTAAATTTAACATTTTTCCTTAACAAACCCCCATAATAAATTATTAAAAACTAGAAGTTTCTTTAAAATTTATTAAAAAAACCATTAATTCATCGAAAAACCCCATAAAAACCAATTTAAATCTATCAAATAAATTAAATTTAACATTTTTCTTTAACAAACCCTTATAATAAATTATTAAAAACTAGAAGTTTCCTTAAAATTTAATAAAAATCCTTAAAAATCCCCCATAATAACCTATTTAAATCCATCAAATAAATTAAATTTAACATTTTTCCTTTACAAACCCCCATAATAAATTATTAAAAACCATAAATTTCCTTAAAATTTATTAAAAAAAACCATTAATTCATCAAAAAACCCCATAAAAACCAATTTAAATTAATCAAATAAATTAAATTTAACATTTTTTCTTAACAAACCCCCATAATAAATTATTAAAAACCATAAATTTCCAAAAATTTATTAAAAAAACCATTAATTCATCAAAAAAACCCCATAAAAACCAATTTAAATCCATCAAATAAATTAAATTTAACATTTTTCCTTAACAAACCCCCATAATAAATTATTAAAAACTAGAAGTTTCTTTAAAATTTATTAAAAAAAACCATTAATTCATCGAAAAACCCCATAAAGACCAATTTAAATCTATCAAATAAATTAAATTTAACATTTTTCTTTAACAAACCCTTATAATAAATTATTAAAAACTAGAAGTTTCCTTAAAATTTAATAAAAATCCTTAAAAATCCCCCATAATAACCTATTTAAATCCATCAAATAAATTAAATTTAACATTTTTCCTTTACAAACCCCCATAATAAATTATTAAAAACCATAAATTTCCTTAAAATTTATTAAAAAAACCATTAATTCATCAAAAAACCCCATAAAAACCAATTTAAATTAATCAAATAAATTAAATTTAACATTTTTTCTTAACAAACCCTTATAATAAATTATTAAAAACTAGAAGTTTCCTTAAAATTTAATAAAAATCCTTAAAAATCCCCCATAATAACCTATTTAAATCCATCAAATAAATTAAATTTAACATTTTTCCTTTACAAACCCCCATAATAAATTATTAAAAACCATAAATTTCCTTAAAATTTATTAAAAAAACCATTAATTCATCAAAAAACCCCATAAAAACCTATTTAAATCCATCAAATAAATTAAATTTAACATTTTTCCTTAACAAACCCCCATAATAAATTATTAAAAACCATAAATTTCCAAAAATTTATTAAAAAAAAACCATTAATTCATCAAAAAAACCCCATAAAAACCAATTTAAATCCATCAAATAAATTAAATTTAACATTTTTTCTTAACAAACCCCCATAATAAATTATTAAAAACCATAAATTTCCTTAAAATTTATTCAAAAAACCATTAATTCATCAAAAAACCCCATAAAAACCAATTTAAAATCCATCAAATAAATTAAATTTAACATTTTTTCTTTACAAACCCCCATAATAAATTATTAAAAACTAGAAGTTTCTTTAAAATTTATTAAAAAAACCATTAATTCATCAAAAAAACCCCATAAAAAACCAATGTTAAATCCATCAAATAAATTAAATTTAACATTTTTCCTTTACAAACCCCCATAATAAATTATTAAAAACCATAAATTTCCTTAAAATTTATTAAAAAAACCATTAATTCATCAAAAAACCCCATTAAAACAATTTAAATCCATCAATTAAATTAAATTTAACATTTTTCCTTAACAAACCCCCCATAATAAATTATTAAAAACCATAAATTTCCAAAAATTTATTAAAAAAAACCATTAATTCATCAAAAAAACCCCATAAAAACCAATTTAAATCCATCAAATAAATTAAATTTAACATTTTTCCTTAACAAACCCCCATAATAAATTATTAAAAACTAGAAGTTTCTTTAAAAATTTATTAAAAAAACCATTAATTCATCGAAAAAACCCCATAAAAACCAATTTAAATCTATCAAATAAATTAAATTTAACATTTTTCTTTAACAAACCCCCATAATAAATTATTAAAAACCATAAATTTCCTTAAAATTTATTCAAAAAAACCATTAATTCATCAAAAAAACCCCATAAAAACCAATTTAAATCCATCAAATAAATTAAATTTAACATTTTTCTTAACAAACCCCCATAATAAATTATTAAAAACTAGAAGTTTCTTTAAAATTTATTAAAAAAAACCATTAATTCATCGAAAAACCCCATAAAAACCAATTTAAATCTATCAAATAAATTAAATTTAACATTTTTCTTAATAAACCCCCATAATAAATTATTAAAAACCATATATTTCCTTAAAATTTATTAAAAAAACCATTAATTCATCAAAAAACCCCATAAAAACCAATTTAAATCCATCAAATAAATTAAATTTAACATTTTTTCTTTACAAACCCCCATAATAAATTATTAAAAACCATAAATTTCCTTAACATTTATTAAAAAAAACTATTAATTCATCAAAAAACCCCATTAAAATCAATTTAAATCCATCAAATAAATTAATTTAACATTTTTTCTTTACAAACCCCCATAATAAATTATTAAAAACTAGAAGTTTCTTTAAAATTTATTAAAAAAAACCATTAATTCATCAAAAAAACCCCATAAAAACCAATTTAAATCCATCAAATAAATTAAATTTAACATTTTTCCTTAACAAACCCCCATAATAAATTATTATAAACCATAAATTTCCTTAAAATTTATTCAAAAAACCATTAATTTATCAAAAAACCCCATAAAAACCAATTAAAATTAATCAAATAAATTAAATTTAACATTTTTTCTTTACAAACCCCCATAATAAATTATTAAAAACTAGAAGTTTCTTTAAAATTTATTAAAAAAACCATTAATTCATCAAAAAACCCCATAAAAACCAATTTAAATCCATCAAATAAATAAAATTTAACATTTTTCCATATTAACCCCCATTATAAATTATTAAAAACTAAAAGTTTCCTTTAAAATTTATTAAAAAAAACCATTAATTCATCAAAAAAACCCCATAAAAACCAATTTAAATCCATCAAATAAATTAAATTTAACATTTTTCTTAACAAACCCCCATTATAAATTATTAAAAACTAGAAGTTTCCTTAAAATTTAATAAAAATCCTTAAAAATCCCCCATAATAACCTATTTAAATCCATCAAATAAATTAAATTTAACATTTTTCCTTTACAAACCCCCATAATAAATTATTAAAAACCATAAATTTCCTTAAAATTTATTAAAAAAACCATTAATTCATCAAAAAACCCCATTAAAACAATTTAAATCCATCAATTAAATTAAATTTAACATTTTTCCTTAACAAACCCCCATAATAAATTATTAAAAACCATAAATTTCCAAAAATTTATTAAAAAAACCATTAATTCATCAAAAAACCCCATAAAAACCAATTTAAATCCATCAAATAAATTAAATTTAACATTTTTCCTTAACAAACCCCCATAATAAATTATTAAAAACTAGAAGTTTCTTTAAAATTTATTAAAAAAACCATTAATTCATCGAAAAACCCCATAAAAACCAATTTAAATCTATCAAATAAATTAAATTTAACATTTTTCTTTAACAAACCCCCATAATAAATTATTAAAAACCATAAATAACCATAAATTTCCTTAAAATTTATTCAAAAAACCATTAATTCATCAAAAAACCCCATAAAAACCAATTTAAATCCATCAAATAAATTAAATTTAACATTTTTCTTAACAAACCCCCATAATAAATTATTAAAAACTAGAAGTTTCTTTAAAATTTATTAAAAAAACCATTAATTCATCGAAAAACCCCATAAAAACCAATTTAAATCTATCAAATAAATTAAATTTAACATTTTTTCTTAATAAACCCCCATAATAAATTATTAAAAACCATAAATTTCCTTAAAATTTATTAAAAAAACCATTAATTCATCAAAAAACCCCCTTAAAAACCAATTTAAATCCATCAAATAAATTAAATTTAACATTTTTCCTTAACAAACCCCCATAATAAAATATTAAAATTTAGAAGTTTCTTTAAAATTTATTAAAAAAACCATTAATTCATCGAAAAACCCCATAAAAAACCAATTTAAATCTATCAAATAAATTAAATTTAACATTTTTCTTTAACAAACCCCCATAATAAATTATTAAAAACCATAAATTTCCTTAAAATTTATTCAAAAAAACCATTAATTCATCAAAAAACCCCATAAAAACCAATTTAAATCCATCAAATAAATTAAATTTAACATTTTTCCTTAACAAACCCCCATAATAAATTATTAAAAACCATAAATTTCCTTAACATTTATTAAAAAAACTATTAATTCATCAAAAAACCCCATTAAAATCAATTTAAATCCATCAAATAAATTAAATTTAACATTTTTTCTTTACAAACCCCCATAATAAATTATTAAAAACTAGAAGTTTCTTTAAAATTTATTAAAAAAACCATTAATTCATCAAAAAACCCCATAAAAACCAATTTAAATCCATCAAATAAATTAAATTTAACATTTTTCCTTAACAAACCCCCATAATAAATTATTATAAACCATAAATTTCCTTAAAATTTATTCAAAAAACCATTAATTTATCAAAAAACCCCATAAAAACCAATTAAAATTAATCAAATAAATTAAATTTAACATTTTTTCTTTACAAACCCCCATAATAAATTATTAAAAACTAGAAGTTTCTTTAAAATTTATTAAAAAAACCATTAATTCATCAAAAAACCCCATAAAAACCAATTTAAATCCATCAAATAAATAAAATTTAACATTTTTCCATATTAACCCCCATTATAAATTATTAAAAACTAAAAGTTTCCTTTAAAATTTATTAAAAAAACCATTAATTCATCAAAAAACCCCATAAAAACCAATTTAAATCCATCAAATAAATTAAATTTAACATTTTTCTTAACAAACCCCCATTATAAATTATTAAAAACTAGAAGTTTCCTTAAAATTTAATAAAAATCCTTAAAAATCCCCCATAATAACCTATTTAAATCCATCAAATAAATTAAATTTAACATTTTTCCTGTTACAAACCCCCATAATAAATTATTAAAAACCATAAATTTCCTTAAAATTTATTAAAAAAACCATTAATTCATCAAAAAACCCCATTAAAACAATTTAAATCCATCAATTAAATTAAATTTAACATTTTTCCTTAACAAACCCCCATAATAAATTATTAAAAACCATAAATTTCCAAAAATTTATTAAAAAAACCATTAATTCATCAAAAAAACCCATAAAAACCAATTTAAATCTATCAAATAAATTAAATTTAACATTTTTCTTTAACAAACCCCCATAATAAATTATTAAAAACCATAAATTTCCTTAAAATTTATTCAAAAAACCATTAATTCATCAAAAAACCCCATAAAAACCAATTTAAATCCATCAAATAAATTAAATTTAACATTTTTTCTTTACAAACCCCCATAATAAATTATTAAAAACCATAAATTTCCTTAACATTTATTAAAAAAACTATTAATTCATCAAAAAACCCCATTAAAATCAATTTTAATCCATGAATTAAATTAAATTTAACATTTTTCCTTAACAAACCCCCATAATAAATTATTAAAAACCATAAATTTCCTTAAAATTTATTAAAAAAACCATTAATTCATCAAAAAACCCCATAAAAACCAATTTAAATCCATCAAATAAATTAAATTTAACATTTTTCCTTAACAAACCCCCATAATAAATTATTAAAAACTAGAAGTTTCTTTAAAATTTATTAAAAAAACCATTAATTCATCGAAAAACCCCATAAAAACCAAATTAAATCTATCAAATAAATTAAATTTAACATTTTTCTTTAACAAACCCCCATAATAAATTATTAAAAACCATAAATTTCCTTAAAATTTATTCAAAAAACCATTAATTCATCAAAAAACCCCATAAAAACCAATTTAAATCCATCAAATAAATTAAATTTAACATTTTTCTTAACAAACCCCCATAATAAATTATTAAAAACTAGAAGTTTCTTTAAAATTTATTAAAAAAACCATTAATTCATCGAAAAACCCCATAAAAACCAATTTAAATCTATCAAATAAATTAAATTTAACATTTTTTCTTAATAAACCCCCATAATAAATTATTAAAAACCATATATTTCCTTAAAATTTATTAAAAAAACCATTAATTCATCAAAAAAACCCCATAAAAACCAATTTAAATCCATCAAATAAATTAAATTTAACATTTTTTCTTTACAAACCCCCATAATAAATTATTAAAAACCATAAATTTCCTTAAAATTTATTCAAAAAACCATTAATTCATCAAAAAACCCCATAAAAACCAATTTAAATCCATCAAATAAATTAAATTTAACATTTTTTCTTTACAAACCCCCATAATAAATTATTAAAAACTAGAAGTTTCTTTAAAATTTATAAAAAAAACCATTAATTCATTAAAAAACCCTATAAAAACCAATTTAAATTAATCAAATAAATTAAATTTAACATTTTTTCTTAACAAACCCCCATAATAAATTATTAAAAACCATAAATTTCCTTAAAATTTATTAAAAATACCATTAATTCATCAAAAAAACCCCATTAAAATCAATTTAAATCCATCAATTAAATTAAATTTAACATTTTTCCTTAACAAACCCCCATAATAAATTATTAAAAAACTAGAAGTTTCTTTAAAATTTATTAAAAAAACCTTTAATTCATCAATAAACCCCATAAAATTGATTTAAATCTATGAAATAAATTAAATTTAACATTTTTCCTTAACAACCCCCCATAATAAATGATTAAAAACCAGAAATGTCCTTAAAATGTATTAAAAAAACCATTAATTCATCAAAAAACCCCATAATAATTGATTTAAATCCGTCAAATAAATTAAATTTAACATTTTTCCATAACAAACCCCCATAATAAATGATTAAAAACCAGAAACTTCCTTAAAATGTAATAAAAAAACCGTTAATTCATCAAAAAAACCCATAATAATTGATTTAAATCCATCAATTAAATTAAATTTAACATTTTTCCTTAACAAACCCCATAATAAATTATTAAAAACCATCAAATACATTAAATTTAACATTTTTCCATAACAAACTCCCATAATAAATGATTAAAAACCAGAAATTTCCTTAAAATTTATTAAAAAAACCATTGATTCGTCAAAAAACCCCATAATTATTGATTTAAATCTATGAAATAAATTAAATTTAACATTTTTCCTTAACAACTCCCCATAATAAATTATTAAAAACCAGAAATTTCCTTAAAATGTATTAAAAAAACCATAAATTAATAAAAAAAACCCCATAATAATTGATTTAAATCCATCAAATAAATTAAATTTAACATTTTTTCTTTACAAACCCCCATAATAAATTATTAAAAACTAGAAGTTTCTTTAAAATTTATAAAAAAAACCATTAATTCATTAAAAAACCCTATAAAAACCAATTTAAATTAATCAAATAAATTAAATTTAACATTTTTTCTTAACAAACCCCCATAATAAATTATTAAAAACCATAAATTTCCTTAAAATTTATTAAAAATACCATTAATTCATCAAAAAAACCCCATTAAAATCAATTTAAATCCATCAATTAAATTAAATTTAACATTTTTCCTTAACAAACCCCCATAATAAATTATTAAAAACTAGAAGTTTCTTTAAAATTTATTAAAAAAACCTTTAATTCATCAATAAACCCCATAAAATTGATTTAAATCTATGAAATAAATTAAATTTAACATTTTTCCTTAACAACCCCCCATAATAAATGATTAAAAACCAGAAATGTCCTTAAAATGTATTAAAAAAAACCATTAATTCATCAAAAAACCCCATAATAATTGATTTAAATCCGTCAAATAAATTAAATTTAACATTTTTCCATAACAAACCCCCATAATAAATGATTAAAAACCAGAAACTTCCTTAAAATGTAATAAAAAAAACCGTTAATTCATCAAAAAAAACCCATAATAATTGATTTAAATCCATCAATTAAATTAAATTTAACATTTTTCCTTAACAAACCCCATAATAAATTATTAAAAACCATCAAATACATTAAATTTAACATTTTTCCATAACAAACTCCCATAATAAATGATTAAAAACCAGAAATTTCCTTAAAATTTATTAAAAAAAACCATTGATTCGTCAAAAAACCCCATAATTATTGATTTAAATCTATGAAATAAATTAAATTTAACATTTTTCCTTAACAACTCCCCATAATAAATTATTAAAAACCAGAAATTTCCTTAAAATGTATTAAAAAAACCATAAATTAATAAAAAAAACCCCATAATAATTGATTTAAATCCGTCAAATAAATTAAATTTAACATTTTTCCTTAACAACCCCCAATAATAACCGATTTAAAACCATCAAATACATTAAATTTAACATTTTTCCATAACAAACCCCCATAATAAATGATTAAAAACCAGAAATTTCCTTAAAATTTATTAAAAAAACCATTAATTCATCAAAATACTCCATAATAATTGACTTAAATCCATCAAATAAATTAAATTTAACATTTTTCCTTAACAAACCCCCTTAATAAATGATTAAAAACCAGAAATTTCCTTAATACGTATTAAAAAAACCATTAATTCATCAAAAAAACCCATAATAATTGATTTAAATCCATCAAATAAATTAAATTTAACATTTATCCTTAACAACCCCCAATAATAACCGATTTAAAACCATCAATTGAATTAAATTTAACATTTTTCCTTAACAACCCCCCATAATAAATGATTAAAAACCAGAAATTTCCTTAAAATGTATTAAAAAAAACCATTAATTCATCAAAATACTCCATAATAATTGACTTAAATCCATCAAATAAATTAAATTTAACATTTTTCCTTAACAAACCCCCTTTATAAATGATTAAAAACCAGAAATTTCCTTAATACGTATTAAAAAAACCATTAATTCATCAAAAAAAACCCATAATAATTGATTTAAATCCATCAATTAAATTAAATTTAACATTTTTCCTTAACAACCCCCCATAATAAATGATTAAAAACCAGAAATTTCCTTAATATGTATTAAAAAAAACCATTAATTCATCAAAAAAAACCCATAATAAACGATTTAAAACCATCAAATAAATTAAATTTAACATTTTTCCTTAACAACCCCCAATAATAAAGATTTAAAACCATCAAATACATTTAATTTAACATTTTTCCTTAACAAACCCCCATAATAAATGATTAAAAACCAGAAATTTCCTTAATATGTATTAAAAAAACCATTAATTCATCAAAAAAACCCTTAATAATTGATTTAAATCCATCAAATAAATTAAATTTAACATTTTTCTTTAACAAACCCCCATAATAAATTATTAAAAACCATAAATTTCCTTAAAATTTATTCAAAAAACCATTAATTCATCAAAAGACCCCATAAAAACCAATTTAAATCCATCAAATAAATTAAATTTAACATTTTTCCTTAACAAACCCCCATAATAAATTATTAAAAACCATAAATTTCCTTAACATTTATTAAAAAAACTATTAATTCATCAAAAAACCCCATTAAAATCAATTTAAATCCATCAAATAAATTAAATTTAACATTTTTTCTTTACAAACCCCCATAATAAATTATTAAAAACTAGAAGTTTCTTTAAAATTTATTAAAAAAACCATTAATTCATCAAAAAACCCCATAAAAACCAATTTAAATCCATCAAATAAATTAAATTTAACATTTTTCCTTAACAAACCCCCATAATAAATTATTATAAACCATAAATTTCCTTAAAATTTATTCAAAAAACCATTAATTTATCAAAAAACCCCATAAAAACCAATTAAAATTAATCAAATAAATTAAATTTAACATTTTTTCTTTACAAACCCCCATAATAAATTATTAAAAACTAGAAGTTTCTTTAAAATTTATTAAAAAAACCATTAATTCATCAAAAAACCCCATAAAAACCAATTTAAATCCATCAAATAAATAAAATTTAACATTTTTCCATATTAACCCCCATTATAAATTATTAAAAACTAAAAGTTTCCTTTAAAATTTATTAAAAAAACCATTAATTCATCAAAAAACCCCATAAAAACCAATTTAAAATCCATCAAATAAATTAAATTTAACATTTTTCTTAACAAACCCCCATTATAAATTATTAAAAACTAGAAGTTTCCTTAAAATTTAATAAAAATCCTTAAAAATCCCCCATAATAACCTATTTAAATCCATCAAATAAATTAAATTTAACATTTTTCCTTTACAAACCCCCATAATAAATTATTAAAAACCATAAATTTCCTTAAAATTTATTAAAAAAACCATTAATTCATCAAAAAACCCCATTAAAACAATTTAAATCCATCAATTAAATTAAATTTAACATTTTTCCTTAACAAACCCCATAATAAATTATTAAAAACCATCAAATACATTAAATTTAACATTTTTCCATAACAAACTCCCATAATAAATGATTAAAAACCAGAAATTTCCTTAAAATTTATTAAAAAAACCATTGATTCGTCAAAAAACCCCATAATTATTGATTTAAATCTATGAAATAAATTAAATTTAACATTTTTCCTTAACAACTCCCCATAATAAATTATTAAAAACCAGAAATTTCCTTAAAATGTATTAAAAAAAACCATAAATTAATAAAAAAAAACCCCATAATAATTGATTTAAATCCATCAAATAAATTAAATTTAACATTTTTTCTTTACAAACCCCCATAATAAATTATTAAAAACTAGAAGTTTCTTTAAAATTTATAAAAAAAAACCATTAATTCATTAAAAAACCCTATAAAAACCAATTTAAATTAATCAAATAAATTAAATTTAACATTTTTTCTTAACAAACCCCCATAATAAATTATTAAAAACCATAAATTTCCTTAAAATTTATTAAAAATACCATTAATTCATCAAAAAACCCCATTAAAATCAATTTAAATCCATCAATTAAATTAAATTTAACATTTTTCCTTAACAAACCCCCATAATAAATTATTAAAAACTAGAAGTTTCTTTAAAATTTATTAAAAAAACCTTTAATTCATCAATAAACCCCATAAAATTGATTTAAATCTATGAAATAAATTAAATTTAACATTTTTCCTTAACAACCCCCCATAATAAATGATTAAAAACCAGAAATGTCCTTAAAATGTATTAAAAAAACCATTAATTCATCAAAAAACCCCATAATAATTGATTTAAATCCGTCAAATAAATTAAATTTAACATTTTTCCATAACAAACCCCCATAATAAATGATTAAAAACCAGAAACTTCCTTAAAATGTAATAAAAAAAACCGTTAATTCATCAAAAAAACCCATAATAATTGATTTAAATCCATCAATTAAATTAAATTTAACATTTTTCCTTAACAAACCCCATAATAAATTATTAAAAACCATCAAATACATTAAATTTAACATTTTTCCATAACAAACTCCCATAATAAATGATTAAAAACCAGAAATTTCCTTAAAATTTATTAAAAAAAAACCATTGATTCGTCAAAAAACCCCATAATTATTGATTTAAATCTATGAAATAAATTAAATTTAACATTTTTCCTTAACAACTCCCCATAATAAATTATTAAAAACCAGAAATTTCCTTAAAATGTATTAAAAAAACCATAAATTAATAAAAAAAACCCCATAATAATTGATTTAAATCCGTCAAATAAATTAAATTTAACATTTTTCCTTAACAACCCCCAATAATAACCGATTTAAAACCATCAAATACATTAAATTTAACATTTTTCCATAACAAACCCCCATAATAAATGATTAAAAACCAGAAATTTCCTTAAAATTTATTAAAAAAACCATTAATTCATCAAAATACTCCATAATAATTGACTTAAATCCATCAAATAAATTAAATTTAACATTTTTCCTTAACAAACCCCCTTAATAAATGATTAAAAACCAGAAATTTCCTTAATACGTATTAAAAAAACCATTAATTCATCAAAAAAACCCATAATAATTGATTTAAATCCATCAAATAAATTAAATTTAACATTTATCCTTAACAACCCCCAATAATAACCGATTTAAAACCATCAATTGAATTAAATTTAACATTTTTCCTTAACAACCCCCCATAATAAATGATTAAAAACCAGAAATTTCCTTAAAATGTATTAAAAAAACCATTAATTCATCAAAATACTCCATAATAATTGACTTAAATCCATCAAATAAATTAAATTTAACATTTTTCCTTAACAAACCCCCTTTATAAATGATTAAAAACCAGAAATTTCCTTAATACGTATTAAAAAAACCATTAATTCATCAAAAAAACCCATAATAATTGATTTAAATCCATCAATTAAATTAAATTTAACATTTTTCCTTAACAACCCCCCATAATAAATGATTAAAAACCAGAAATTTCCTTAATATGTATTAAAAAAACCATTAATTCATCAAAAAAACCCATAATAAACGATTTAAAACCATCAAATAAATTAAATTTAACATTTTTCCTTAACAACCCCCAATAATAAAGATTTAAAACCATCAAATACATTTAATTTAACATTTTTCCTTAACAAACCCCCATAATAAATGATTAAAAACCAGAAATTTCCTTAATATGTATTAAAAAAACCATTAATTCATCAAAAAAAACCCTCCTTAATATGTATTAAAAAAACCATTAATTCATCAAAAAAAACCCTTAATAATTGATTTAAATCCATCAAATAAATTAAATTTAACATTTTTCTTTAACAAACCCCATAATAAATTATTAAAAACCATAAATTTCCTTAAAATTTATTCAAAAAACCATTAATTCATCAAAAGACCCCATAAAAACCAATTTAAATCCATCAAATAAATTAAATTTAACATTTTTCCTTAACAAACCCCCATAATAAATTATTAAAAACCATAAATTTCCTTAACATTTATTAAAAAAACTATTAATTCATCAAAAAACCCCATTAAAATCAATTTAAATCCATCAAATAAATTAAATTTAACATTTTTTCTTTACAAACCCCCATAATAAATTATTAAAAACTAGAAGTTTCTTTAAAATTTATTAAAAAAACCATTAATTCATCAAAAAACCCCATAAAAACCAATTTAAATCCATCAAATAAATTAAATTTAACATTTTTCCTTAACAAACCCCCATAATAAATTATTATAAACCATAAATTTCCTTAAAATTTATTCAAAAAACCATTAATTTATCAAAAAACCCCATAAAAACCAATTAAAATTAATCAAATAAATTAAATTTAACATTTTTTCTTTACAAACCCCCATAATAAATTATTAAAAACTAGAAGTTTCTTTAAAATTTATTAAAAAAACCATTAATTCATCAAAAAAACCCCATAAAAACCAATTTAAATCCATCAAATAAATAAAATTTAACATTTTTCCATATTAACCCCCCATTATAAATTATTAAAAACTAAAAGTTTCCTTTAAAATTTATTAAAAAAAACCATTAATTCATCAAAAAACCCCATAAAAACCAATTTAAATCCATCAAATAAATTAAATTTAACATTTTTCTTAACAAACCCCCATTATAAATTATTAAAAACTAGAAGTTTCCTTAAAATTTAATAAAAATCCTTAAAAATCCCCCAATAATAACCTATTTAAATCCATCAAATAAATTAAATTTAACATTTTTCCTTTACAAACCCCCATAATAAATTATTAAAAACCATAAATTTCCTTAAAATTTATTTAAAAAAACCATTAATTCATCAAAAAACCCCATTAAAACAATTTAAATCCATCAATTAAATTAAATTTAACATTTTTTCCTTAACAAACACCCATAATAAATATTAAAAACCATAAATTTCCAAAAATTTATTAAAAAAACCATTAATTCATCAAAAAAAACCCATAAAAACCAATTTAAATCTATCAAATAAATTAAATTTAACATTTTTCTTTAACAAACCCCATAATGAATTATTAAAAACCATAAATTTCCTTAAAATTTATTCAAAAAACCATTAATTCATCAAAAAAACCCCATAAAAACCAATTTAAATCCATCAAATAAATTAAATTTAACATTTTTTCTTTACAAACCCCCATAATAAATTATTAAAAACCATAAATTTCCTTAACATTTATTAAAAAAACTATTAATTCATCAAAAAACCCCATTAAAATCAATTTAAATCCATGAATTAAATTAAATTTAACATTTTTCCTTAACAAACCCCCATAATAAATTATTAAAAACCATAAATTTCCTTAAAATTTATTAAAAAAACCATTAATTCATCAAAAACCCCATAAAAACCAATTTAAATTAATCAAATAAATTAAATTTAACATTTTTTTCTTAACAAACCCCCTTAATAAATTATTAAAAACCATAAATTTCCTTAAAATTTATTAAAAATACCATTAATTCATCAAAAAAACCCCATTAAAATCAATTTAAATCATCAATTAAATTAAATTTAACATTTTTTCCTTAACAAACCCCCATAATAAATTATTAAAAACCATAAATTTCCAAAAATTTATTAAAAAAAACCATTAATTCATCAAAAAACCCCATAAAAACCAATTTAAATCCATCAAATAAATTAAATTTAACATTTTTCCTTAACAAACCCCCATAATAAATTATTAAAAACTAGAAGTTTCTTTAAAATTTATTAAAAAAACCATTAATTCATCGAAAAACCCCATAAAAAACCAAATTAAATCTATCAAATAAATTAAATTTAACATTTTTCTTTAACAAACCCCCATAATAAATTATTAAAAACCATAAATTTCCTTAAAATTTATTCAAAAAACCATTAATTCATCAAAAAAACCCCATAAAAACCAATTTAAATCCATCAAATAAATTAAATTTAACATTTTTCTTAACAAACCCCCATAATAAATTATTAAAAACCAGAAATTTCCTTAATATGTATTAAAAAAACCATTAATTCATCAAAAAAACCCATAATAAACGATTTAAAACCATCAAATAAATTAAATTTAACATTTTTCCTTAACAACCCCCAATAATAAAGATTTAAAACCATCAAATACATTTAATTTAACATTTTTCCTTAACAAACCCCCATAATAAATGATTTAAAAACCAGAAATTTCCTTAATATGTATTAAAAAAACCATTAATTCATCAAAAAAACCCTTAATAATTGATTTAAATCCATCAAATAAATTAAATTTAACATTTTTCCTTAACAACCCCCAATAATAAACGATTTAAAACCAGAAAATTTCCTTAAAATGTATTAAAAAAAACCATTAATTCATCAAAAAACCCCATAATAATTGATTAAAATCCATCAAATAAATTAAATTTAACATTTTTCCTTAAACACCCCCAATAATAACCGATTTAAAACCATCAAATACATTAAATTTAACATTTTTCCTTAACAAACCCCCATAATAAATGATTAAAAACCAGAAAATTCCTTAAAATGTAAAAAAAAACCATTAATTCATCAAAAAACCCCATAATAATTGATTTAAATCTTTGAAATAAATTAAATTTAACATTTTTCCTTAACAACCCCCCATAATATATGATTAAAAACCAGAAATTTCCTTAAAATGTATTAAAAAAACCATTAATTCATCAAAAAACCCCATAATAATTGATTTATATCCATCAAATAAATTAAATTTACATTTTTCCTTAACAACCCCCAATAATAACCGATTTAAAACCATCAAATACATTAAATTTAACATTTTTCCATAACAAACCCCCATAATAAATGATTAAAAACCAGAAATTTCCTTAAAATTTATTAAAAAAACCATTGATTCGTCAAAAAACCCCATAATTATTGATTTAAATCTATGAAATAAATTAAATTTAACATTTTTCCTTAACAACTCCCCATAATAAATTATTAAAAACCAGAAATTTCCTTAAAATGTATTAAAAAAACCATAAATTAATAAAAAAAACCCCATAATAATTGATTTTAAATCCGTCAAATAAATTAAATTTAACATTTTTCCTTAACAACCCCCAATAATAAACGATTTAAAACCATCAAATAAATTAAATTTAACATTTTTTCCTTGAACAAACCCCATAATAAATTATTAAAAACCAGAAATTTCTTTAAAATGTATTAAAAAAATTATTAATTCATCAAAAAACCCCATAATAATTGATTTATATCCATCAAATAAATTAAATTTAACATTTTTCCTTAACAAACCCCCATAATAAATGATTAAAAACCAGAAATTTCTTTAAAATGTATTAAAAAAACCATTAATTCATCAAAAAACCCCAAAAAAACCCTTTAAATCCATCAAATAAATTAAATTTAACATTTTTCCTTAACAACCCCCATAATAAATGATTAAACACCATAAATTTCCTTAAAATTTATTAAAAAACCATTAATTCATCAAAAAACCCCATAATTATTGATTTTTATCCATCAAATAAATTAAATTTAACATTTTTCCTTAACAACCCCCAATAATAACCGATTTAAAACCATCAATTGAATTAAATTTAACATTTTTCCTTAACAACCCCCATAATAAATGATTAAAAACCAGAAATTTCCTTAATACGTATTAAAAAAAACCATTAATTTATCAAAAAAACCCATAATAATTGATTTAAATCCATCAATTAAATTAAATTTAACATTTTTCCTTAACAACCCCCCATAATAAATGATTAAAAACCAGAAATTTCCTTAATATGTATTAAAAAAAACCATTAATTCATCAAAAAACCCATAATAAACGATTTAAAACCATCAAATAAATTAAATTTAACATTTTTCCTTAACAAACCCCATAATAAATTATTAAAAACCAGAAATTTCTTTAAAATGTATTAAAAAAATTATTAATTCATCAAAAAAACCCCATAATAATTGATTTATATCCATCAAATAAATTAAATTTAACATTTTTCCTTAACAAACCCCCATAATAAATGATTAAAAACCAGAAATTTCCTTAAAATGTATTAAAAAAACCATTAATTCATCAAAAAACCCCAAAAAAACCCTTTAAATCCATCAAATAAATTAAATTTAACATTTTTCCTTAACAAAACACCCATTATATATGATTAAAAACCAGAAATTTCCTTAAAATTTATTAAAAATACCATTAATTCATCAAAAAACCCCATAAAAACCGCTTTAAATCCATCAATTAAATTAAATTTAACATTTTTCCTTAACAACCCCCCATAATAAATGATTAAAAACCAGAAATTTCCTTAAAATGTATTAAAAAAACCATTAATTCATCAAAAAACCCAAAAAAAAACCCTTTAAATCCATCAAATAAATTAAATTTAACATTTTTCCTTAACAACCCCCATAATAAATGATTAAACACCATAAATTTCCTTAAAATTTATAAAAAAAACCATTAATTCATCAAAAAACCCCATAATAATTGATTTATATCCATCAAATAAATTAAATTTAACATTTTTCCTTAACAACCCCCAATAATAACCGATTTAAAACCATCAAATACATTAAATTTAACATTTTTCCATAACAAACCCCCATAATAAATGATTAAAAACCAGAAATTTCCTTAAAATTTATTAAAAATACCATTAATTCATCAAAAAACCGCTTTAAATCCATCAAATAAATTAAATTTAACATTTTTCCTTAACAAAACACACATAATAAATGATTAAAAACCAGAAATTTCCTTAAAATTAATTAAAAATACCATTAATTCATCAAAAAACCCCATAAAAACCGATTTAAAACCATCAATTAAATTAAATTTAACAATTTTCTTAACAAACCCCCATAATAAATGATTAAACACCATAAATTTCCTTAAAATGAATTAAAAATATTATTAATTCATCAAAAAACCCCATAAAAACCGCTTTTAATCCATCAAATAAATTAAATTTAACATTTTTCCTTAACAAACCCCCATAATAAATGATTAAAAACCAGAAATTTATTAAAAATACCATTAATTCATCAAAAAACCGCTTTAAATCCATCAAATAAATTAAATTTAACATTTTTCCTTAACAAAACACCCATAATAAATGATTAAAAACCAGAAATTTATTAAAAATACCATTAATTCATCAAAAAACCGCTTTAAATCCATCAAATAAATTAAATTTAACATTTTTCCTTAACAAACCCCCATAATAAATGATTAAAAAACAGAAATTTCCTTGAAATTTATTAAAAATATTATTAATTCATCAAAAAACTGCTTTAAATCCATCAATTAAATTAAATTTAACATTTTTCCTTAACAAACCCCCATAATAAAAGATTAAAAACCAGAAATTTCCTTAAAATTTATTAAAAATACCATTAATTCTTCAAAAAACTCCATAATAATTGACTTAAATCCATCAAATAAATTAAATTTAACATTTTTCCTTAACAAACCCCCAAAATAAATTATTAAAAACCAGAAATTTCCTTAAAATGTATTAAAAAAAACCATAAATTCATCAATAAACCCCATAAAATTGATTTAAATCTATGAAATAAATTAAATTTAACATTTTTCCTTAACAACCCCCCATAATAAATGTTTAAAAACCAGAAATTTCCTTAAAATGTATTAAAAAAAACTATTAATTCATCAAAAAACCCCATAATAATTGATTTAAATCCGTCAAATAAATTAAATTTAACATTTTTTCCTTAACAACCCCCAATAATAAACGATTTAAAACCATCAAATAAATTAAATTTAACATTTTTCCATAACAAACCCCCATAATAAATGATTAAAAACCAGAAACTTCCTTAAAATGTATTAAAAAAACCGTTAATTCATCAAAAAAACCCATAATAATTGATTTAAATCCATCAATTAAATTAAATTTAACATTTTTCCTTAACAAACCCCATAATAAATTATTAAAAACCATCAAATACATTAAATTTAACATTTTTCCATAACAAACCCCCATAATAAATGATTAAAAACCAGAAATTTCCTTAAAATTTATTAAAAAAACCATTGATTCGTCAAAAAACCCCATAATTATTGATTTAAATCTATGAAATAAATTAAATTTAACATTTTTCCTTAACAACTCCCATAATAAATTATTAAAAACCAGAAATTTCCTTAAAATGTATTAAAAAAACCATAAATTAATAAAAAAAACCCCATAATAATTGATTTAAATCCGTCAAATAAATTAAATTTAACATTTTTCCTTAACAACCCCCAATAATAAACGATTTAAAACCATCAAATAAATTAAATTTAACATTTTTCCTTAACAAACCCCATAATAAATTATTAAAAACCAGAAATTTCTTTAAAATGTATTAAAAAAATTATTAATTCATCAAAAAACCCCATAATAATTGATTTATATCCATCAAATAAATTAAATTTAACATTTTTCCTTAACAAACCCCCATAATAAATGATTAAAAACCAGAAATTTCCTTAAAATGTATTAAAAAAAACCATTAATTCATCAAAAAACCCCAAAAAAACCCTTTAAAACCATCAAATACATTAAATTTAACATTTTTCCATAACAAACCCCCATAATAAATGATTAAAAACCAGAAATTTCCTTAAAATTTATTAAAAATACCATTAATTCATCAAAAAACCGCTTTAAATCCATCAAATAAATTAAATTTAACATTTTTCCTTAACAAAACACCCATTATATATGATTAAAAACCAGAAATTTCCTTAAAATTTATTAAAAATACCATTAATTCATCAAAAAACCCCATAAAAACCGCTTTAAATCCATCAATTAAATTAAATTTAACATTTTTCCTTACAACCCCCCATAATAAATGATTAAAAACCAGAAATTTCCTTAAAATGTATTAAAAAAACCATTAATTCATCAAAAAACCCAAAAAAAACCCTTTAAATCCATCAAATAAATTAAATTTAACATTTTTCCTTAACAACCCCCATAATAAATGATTAAACACCATAAATTTCCTTAAAATTTATAAAAAAAACCATTAATTCATCAAAAAACCCCATAATAATTGATTTATATCCATCAAATAAATTAAATTTAACATTTTTCCTTAACAACCCCCAATAATAACCGATTTAAAACCATCAAATACATTAAATTTAACATTTTTCCATAACAAACCCCCATAATAAATGATTAAAAACCAGAAATTTCCTTAAAATTTATTAAAAATACCATTAATTCATCAAAAAACCGCTTTAAATCCATCAAATAAATTAAATTTAACATTTTTCCTTAACAAAACACCCATAATAAATGATTAAAAACCAGAAATTCCTTAAAATTAATTAAAAATACCATTAATTCATCAAAAAACCCCATAAAAACCGATTTAAAACCATCAATTAAATTAAATTTAACAATTTTCTTAACAAACCCCCATAATAAATGATTAAACACCATAAATTTCCTTAAAATGAATTAAAAATACCATTAATTCATCAAAAAACCCCATAAAAAACCGCTTTAAATCCATCAAATAAATTAAATTTAAAATTTTTTCCTTAACAAACCCCCATAATAAATGATTAAAAACCAGAAATTTATTAAAAATACCATTAATTCATCAAAAAACCGCTTTAAATCCATCAAATAAATTAAATTTAACATTTTTCTCTAACAAAACACCCATAATAAATGATTAAAAACCAGAAATTTATTAAAAATACCATTAATTCATCAAAAAACCGCTTTAAATCCATCAAATAAATTAAATTTAACATTTTTTCCTTAACAAAACACCCATAATAAATGATTAAAAACCAGAAATTTATTAAAAATACCATTAATTCATCAAAAAACCGCTTTAAATCCATCAAATAAATTAAATTTAACATTTTTCCTTAACAACCCCCCATAATAAATGATTAAAAACCAGAAATTTCCTTAAAATGTATTAAAAAAACCATTAATTCATCAAACAACCCCATAAAAATTGATTTAAATCTATGAAATAAATTAAATTTAACATTTTTCCTTAACAACCCCCCATAATAAATGATTAAAAACCAGAAATTTCCTTAAAATGTATTAAAAAAACCGTTAATTCATCAAAAAAACCCATAATAATTGATTTAAATCCATCAATTAAATTAAATTTAACATTTTTCCTTAACAAACCCCATAATAAATTATTAAAAACCATCAAATACATTAAATTTAACATTTTTCCATAACAAACCCCCATAATAAATGATTAAAAACCAGAAATTTCCTTAAAATTTATTAAAAAAACCATTGATTCGTCAAAAAAACCCCATAATTATTGATTTAAATCTATGAAAAAAATTAAATTTAACATTTTTCCTTAACAACTCCCCATAATAAATTATTAAAAACCAGAAATTTCCTTAAAATGTATTAAAAAAACCATAAATTAATAAAAAAAACCCCATAATAATTGATTTAAATCCGTCAAATAAATTAAATTTAACATTTTTCCTTAACAACCCCCCAATAATAAACGATTTAAACCATCAAATAAATTAAATTTAACATTTTTCCTTAACAAACCCCATAATAAATTATTAAAAACCAGAAATTTCTTTAAAATGTATTAAAAAAAATTATTAATTCATCAAAAAACCCCATAATAATTGATTTATATCCATCAAATAAATTAAATTTAACATTTTTCCTTAACAAACCCCCATAATAAATGATTAAAAACCAGAAATTTCTTTAAAATGTATTAAAAAACCATTAATTCATCAAAAAACCCCAAAAAAACCTTTAAATCCATCAAATAAATTAAATTTAACATTTTTCCTTAACAACCCCCATAATAAATGATTAAACACCATAAATTTCCTTAAAATTTATTAAAAAAACCATTAATTCATCAAAAACCCCATAATTATTGATTTATATCCATCAAATAAATTAAATTTAACATTTTTCCTTAACAACCCCCAATAATAACCGATTTAAAACCATCAAATACATTAAATTTAACATTTTTCCATAACAAACCCCCATAATAAATGATTAAAAACCAGAAATTTCCTTAAAATTTATTAAAAATACCATTAATTCATCAAAAAACCGCTTTAAATCCATCAAATAAATTAAATTTAACATTTTTCCTTAACAAAACACCCATTATATATGATTAAAAACCAGAAATTTCCTTAAAATTTATTAAAAATACCATTAATTCATCAAAAAACCCCATAAAAACCGCTTTAAATCCATCAATTAAATTAAATTTAACATTTTTCCTTAACAACCCCCCATAATAAATGATTAAAAACCAGAAATTTCCTTAAAATGTATTAAAAAAACCATTAATTCATCAAAAAACCAAAAAAAACCCTTTAAATCCATCAAATAAATTAAATTTAACATTTTTCCTTAACAACCCCCATAATAAATGATTAAACACCATAAATTTCCTTAAAATTTATAAAAAAAACCATTAATTCATCAAAAAAACCCCATAATAATTGATTTATATCCATCAAATAAATTAAATTTAACATTTTTCCTTAACAACCCCCAATAATAACCGATTTAAAACCATCAAATACATTAAATTTAACATTTTTCCATAACAAACCCCCATAATAAATGATTAAAAACCAGAAATTTCCTTAAAATTTATTAAAAATACCATTAATTCATCAAAAAAACGCTTTAAATCCATCAAATAAATTAAATTTAACATTTTTCCTTAACAAAACACCCATAATAAATGATTAAAAACCAGAAATTTCCTTAAAATTAATTAAAAATACCATTAATTCATCAAAAAACCCCATAAAAACCGATTTAAAACCATCAATTAAATTAAATTTAACAATTTTCTTAACAAACCCCCATAATAAATGATTAAACACCATAAATTTCCTTAAAATGAATTAAAAATACCATTAATTCATCAAAAAACCCCATAAAAACCGCTTTAAATCCATCAAATAAATTAAATTTAACATTTTTCCTTAACAAACCCCCATAAATAAATGATTAAAAAACCAGAAATTTATTAAAAATACCATTAATTCATCAAAAAACCGCTTTCCATCAAATAAATTAAATTTAACACATTTTTCCTTAACAAAACACCCATAATAAATGATTAAAAACCAGAAATTTATTAAAAATACCATTAATTCATCAAAAAACCGCTTTAAATCCATCAAATAAATTAAATTTAACATTTTTCCTTAACAAACCCCCATAATAAATGATTAAAAACCAGAAATTTCCTTGAGATTTATTAAAAATATTATTAATTCATCAAAAAACTGCTTTAAAATCCATCAATTAAATTAAATTTAACATTTTTCCTTAACAAACCCCCATAATAAAAGATTAAAAACCAGAAATTTCCTTAAAATTTATTAAAATAACCATTAATTCTTCAAAAAAACACCATAATAATTGACTTAAATCCATCAAATAAATTAAATTTAACATTTTTCCTTAACAAACCCCCAAAATAAATTATTAAAAACCAGAAATTTCCTTAAAATGTATTAAAAAAAACCATAAATTCATCAATAAACCCCATAAAATTGATTTAAATCTATGAAATAAATTAAATTTAACATTTTTCCTTAACAACCCCCCCATAATAAATGATTAAAAACCAGAAATTTCCTTAAAATGTATTAAAAAAAACCATTAATTCATCAAAAAACCCCATAATAATTGATTTAAATCCGTCAAATAAATTAAATTTAACATTTTTCCTTAACAACCCCCAATAATAAACGATTTAAAACCATCAAATAAATTAAATTTAACATTTTTCCATAACAAACCCCCATAATAAATGATTAAAAACCAGAAACTTCCTTAAAATGTATTAAAAAAACCATTAATTCATCAAAAAAACCCATAATAATTGATTTAAATCCATCAATTAAATTAAATTTAACATTTTTCCTTAACAAACCCCATAATAAATTATTAAAAACCAGAAATTTCCTTAAAATTTATTAAAAAAAACCATTAATTCATCAAAAAAACCCCATAATAATTGATTTATATCCATCAAATAAATTAAATTTAACATTTTTCCTTAACAACCCCCAATAATAACCGATTTAAATCCATCAAATAAATTAAATTTAACATTTTTTCCTTAACAAACCCCCATAATAAATGATTAAAAACCAGAAATTTATTAAAAAATACCATTAATTCATCAAAAAAACCGCTTTAAATCCATCAAATAAATTAAATTTAACATTTTTCCTTAACAAAACACCCATAATAAATGATTAAAAACCAGAAATTTATTAAAAATACCATTAATTCATCAAAAAACCGCTTTAAATCCATCAAATAAATTAAATTTAACATTTTTCCTTAACAAACCCCCATAATAAATGATTAAAAAACAGAAATTTCCTTGAAATTTATTAAAAATATTATTAATTCATCAAAAAACTGCTTTAAATCCATCAATTAAATTAAATTTAACATTTTTCCTTAACAAACCCCCATAATAAAAGATTAAAAACCAGAAATTTCCTTAAAATTTATTAAAAATACCATTAATTCTTCAAAAAACCTCCATAATAATTGACTTAAATCCATCAAATAAATTAAATTTAACATTTTTCCTTAACAAACCCCCAAAATAAATTATTAAAAACCAGAAATTTCCTTAAAATGTATTAAAAAAAACCATAAATTCATCAATAAACCCCATAAAATTGATTTAAATCTATGAAATAAATTAAATTTAACATTTTTCCTTAACAACCCCCCATAATAAATGATTAAAAACCAGAAATTTCCTTAAAATGTATTAAAAAAACTATTAATTCATCAAAAAAACCCCATAATAATTGATTTAAATCCGTCAAATAAATTAAATTTAACATTTTTCCTTAACAACCCCCAATAATAAACGATTTAAAACCATCAAATAAATTAAATTTAACATTTTTCCATAACAAACCCCCATAATAAATGATTAAAAACCAGAAACTTCCTTAAAATGTATTAAAAAAAACCGTTAATTCATCAAAAAAACCCATAATAATTGATTTAAATCCATCAATTAAATTAAATTTAACATTTTTCCTTAACAAACCCCATAATAAATTATTAAAAACCATCAAATACATTAAATTTAACATTTTTCCATAACAAACCCCCATAATAAATGATTAAAAACCAGAAATTTCCTTAAAATTTATTAAAAAAAACCATTGATTCGTCAAAAAACCCCATAATTATTGATTTAAATCTATGAAATAAATTAAATTTAACATTTTTCCTTAACAACTCCCCATAATAAATTATTAAAAACCAGAAATTTCCTTAAAATGTATTAAAAAAACCATAAATTAATAAAAAAAACCCCATAATAATTGATTTAAATCCGTCAAATAAATTAAATTTAACATTTTTCCTTAACAACCCCCAATAATAAACGATTTAAAACCATCAAATAAATTAAATTTAACATTTTTCCTTAACAAACCCCATAATAAATTATTAAAAACCAGAAATTTCTTTAAAATGTATTAAAAAAATTATTAATTCATCAAAAAAACCCCATAATAATTGATTTATATCCATCAAATAAATTAAATTTAACATTTTTCCTTAACAAACCCCCATAATAAATGATTAAAAACCAGAAATTTCCTTAAAATGTATTAAAAAAACCATTAATTCATCAAAAAAACCCCAAAAAAAACCCTTTAAATCCATCAAATAAATTAAATTTAACATTTTTCCTTAACAACCCCCATAATAAATGATTAAACACCATAAATTTCCTTAAAATTTATTAAAAAAACCATTAATTCATCAAAAAAACCCCATAATTATTGATTTATATCTATCAAATAAATTAAATTTAACATTTTTCCTTAACAACCCCCAATAATAACCGATTTAAAACCATCAAATACATTAAATTTAACATTTTTCCATAACAAACCCCCATAATAAATGATTAAAAACCAGAAATTTCCTTAAAATTTATTAAAAATACCATTAATTCATCAAAAAACCGCTTTAAATCCATCAAATAAATTAAATTTAACATTTTTCCTTAACAAAACACCCATTATATATGATTAAAAACCAGAAATTTCCTTAAAATTTATTAAAAATACCATTAATTCATCAAAAAACCCCATAAAAACCGCTTTAAATCCATCAATTAAATTAAACTTAACATTTTTCCTTAACAACCCCCCATAATAAATGATTAAAAACCAGAAATTTCCTTAAAATGTATTAAAAAAAACCATTAATTCATCAAAAAACCCAAAAAAAAAAAACCCTTTAAATCCATCAAATAAATTAAATTTAACATTTTTCCTTAACAACCCCCCATAATAAATGATTAAACACCATAAATTTCCTTAAAATTTATAAAAAAAAAAACCATTAATTCATCAAAAAAACCCCCATAATAATTGATTTATATCCATCAAATAAATTAAATTTAACATTTTTCCTTAACAACCCCCAATAATAACCGATTTAAAACCATCAAATACATTAAATTTAACATTTTTCCATAACAAACCCCCATAATAAATGATTAAAAACCAGAAATTTCCTTAAAATTTATTAAAAATACCATTAATTCATCAAAAAACCGCTTTAAATCCATCAAATAAATTAAATTTAACATTTTTCCTTAACAAAACACCCATAATAAATGATTAAAAAACCAGAAATTTCCTTAAAATTAATTAAAAATACCATTAATTCATCAAAAAACCCCATAAAAACCGATTTAAAAACCATCAATTAAATTAAATTTAACAATTTTCTTAACAAACCCCCCATAATAAATGATTAAACACCATAAATTTCCTTAAAATGAATTAAAAAATACCATTAATTCATCAAAAAACCCCATAAAAAACCGCTTTAAAATCCATCAAATAAATTAAATTTAACATTTTTCCTTAACAAACCCCCATAATAAATGATTAAAAACCAGAAATTTATTAAAAATACCATTAACTCATCAAAAAAACCCGCTTTAAATCCATCAAATAAATTAAATTTAACATTTTTCTTAACAAAACACCCATAATAAATGATTAAAAACCAGAAATTTATTAAAAATACCATTAATTCATCAAAAAAACCGCTTTAAAATCCATCAAATCATTAAATTTAACATTTTTCCTTAACAAACCCCCATAATAAATGATTAAAAACCAGAAATTTCCTTGAAATTTATTAAAAATATTATTAATTCATCAAAAAAACTGCTTTAAATCCAATCAATTAAATTAAATTTAACATTTTTCCTTAACAAACCCCCATAATAAAAGATTAAAAAACCAGAAATTTCCTTAAAATTTATTAAAATAACCATTAATTCTTCAAAAAACACCATAATAATTGACTTAAATCCATCAAATAAATTAAATTTAACATTTTTCCTTAACAAACCCCCAAAATAAATTATTAAAAACCAGAAATTTCCTTAAAATGTATTAAAAAAAAACCATAAATTCATCAATAAACCCCATAAAATTGATTTAAATCTATGAAATAAATTAAATTTAACATTTTTCCTTAACAACCCCCCATAATAAATGATTAAAAACCAGAAATTTTCCTTAAAATGTATTAAAAAAAAACCATTAATTCATCAAAAAACCCCATAATAATTGATTTAAATCCGTCAAATAAATTAAATTTAACATTTTTCCTTAACAACCCCCCAATAATAAACGATTTAAAACCATCAAATAAATTAAATTTAACATTTTTCCATAACAAACCCCCATAATAAATGATTAAAAACCAGAAACTTCCTTAAAATGTATTAAAAAAAACCGTTTAATTCATCAAAAAAAACCCATAATAATTGATTTAAATCCATCAATTAAATTAAATTTAAACATTTTTCCTTAACAAACCCCATAATAAATTATTAAAAACCAGAAATTTCCTTAAAATTTATTAAAAAAAACCATTAATTCATCAAAAAACCCCATAATAATTGATTTATATCCATCAAATAAATTAAATTTAACATTTTTCCTTAACAACCCCCAATAATAACCGATTTAAAACCATCAAATACATTAAATTTAACATTTTTCCATAACAAACCCCCATAATAAATGATTAAAAACCAGAAATTTCCTTAAAATTTATTAAAAATACCATTAATTCATCAAAAAACCGCTTTAAAATCCATCAAATAAATTAAATTTAACATTTTTCCTTAACAAAACACCCATTATATATGATTAAAAACCAGAAATTTCCTTAAAATTTATTAAAAATACCATTAATTCATCTACCATTAATTCATCAAAAAACCCCATAAAAAACCGCTTTAAATCCATCAATTAAATTAAATTTAACATTTTTCCTTAACAACCCCCCATAATAAATGATTAAAAACCAGAAATTTCCTTAAAATGTATTAAAAAAACCATTAATTCATCAAAAAACCCAAAAAAAAAACCCTTTAAATCCATCAAATAAATTAAATTTAACATTTTTCCTTAACAACCCCCATAATAAATGATTAAACACCATAAATTTCCTTAAAATTTATAAAAAAAACCATTAATTCGTCAAAAAACCCCATAATAATTGATTTATATCCATCAAATAAATTAAATTTAACATTTTTTCCTTAACAACCCCCAATAATAACCGATTTAAAACCATCAAATACATTAAATTTAACATTTTTCCATAACAAACCCCCATAATAAATGATTAAAAACCAGAAATTTCCTTAAAATTTATTAAAAATACCATTAATTCATCAAAAAACCGCTTTAAATCCATCAAATAAATTAAATTTAACATTTTTCCTTAACAAAACACCCATAATAAATGATTAAAAACCAGAAATTTCCTTAAAATTAATTAAAAATACCATTAATTCATCAAAAAACCCCATAAAAACCGATTTAAAACCATCAATTAAATTAAATTTAACAATTTTCTTAACAAACCCCCATAATAAATGATTAAACACCATAAATTTCCTTAAAATGAATTAAAAATACCATTAATTCATCAAAAAAACCCCATAAAAACCGCTTTAAATCCATCAAATAAATTAAATTTAACATTTTTCCTTAACAAACCCCCATAATAAATGATTAAAAACCAGAAATTTATTAAAAATACCATTAATTCATCAAAAAAACCGCTTTAAAATCCATCAAATAAATTAAATTTAACATTTTTCCTTAACAAAACACCCATAATAAATGATTAAAAACCAGAAATTTATTAAAAATACCATTAATTCATCAAAAAAACCGCTTTAAATCCATCAAATAAATTAAATTTAACATTTTTCCTTAACAAACCCCCTTAATAAATGATTAAAAACCAGAAATCTCCTTGAAATTTATTAAAAATATTATTAATTCATCAAAAAACTGCTTTAAATCCATCAATTAAATTAAATTTAACATTTTTCCTTAACAAACCCCCATAATAAAAGATTAAAAACCAGAAATTTCCTTAAAATTTATTAAAAATACCATTAATTCTTCAAAAAACTCCATAATAATTGACTTAAATCCATCAAATAAATTAAATTTAACATTTTTCCTTAACATACCCCCAAAATAAATTATTAAAAACCAGAAATTTCCTTAAAATGTATTAAAAAAAACCATAAATTCATCAATAAACCCCATAAAATTGATTTAAATCTATGAAATAAATTAAATTTAACATTTTTCCTTAACAACCCCCCATAATAAATGATTAAAAACCAGAAATTTCCTTAAAATGTATTAAAAAAAACCATTAATTCATCAAAAAACCCCATAATAATTGATTTAAATCCGTCAAATAAATTAAATTTAACATTTTTCCTTAACAACCCCCAATAATAAACGATTTAAAACCATCAAATAAATTAAATTTAACATTTTTCCATAACAAACCCCCATAATAAATGATTAAAAACCAGAAACTTCCTTAAAATGTATTAAAAAAACCGTTAATTCATCAAAAAAACCCATAATAATTGATTTAAATCCATCAATTAAATTAAATTTAACATTTTTCCTTAACAAACCCCATAATAAATTATTAAAAACCAGAAATTTCCTTAAAATTTATTAAAAAAACCATTAATTCATCAAAAAACCCCATAATAATTGATTTATATCCATCAAATAAATTAAATTTAACATTTTTCCTTAACAACCCCCAATAATAACCGATTTAAAACCATCAAATACATTAAATTTAACATTTTTCCATAACAAACCCCCATAATAAATGATTAAAAACCAGAAATTTCCTTAAAATTTATTAAAAATACCATTAATTCATCAAAAAACCGCTTTAAATCCATCAAATAAATTAAATTTAACATTTTTCCTTAACAAAACACCCATTATATATGATTAAAAACCAGAAATTTCCTTAAAATTTATTAAAAATACCATTAATTCTTCAAAAAAACTCCATAATAATTGACTTAAATCCATCAAATAAATTAAATTTAACATTTTTCCTTAACAAACCCCCAAAATAAATTATTAAAAACCAGAAATTTCCTTAAAATGTATTAAAAAAAACCATAAATTCATCAATAAACCCCATAAAATTGATTTAAATCTATGAAATAAATTAAATTTAACATTTTTCCTTAACAACCCCCCATAATAAATGATTAAAAACCAGAAATTTCCTTAAAATGTATTAAAAAAACCATTAATTCATCAAAAAACCCCATAATAATTGATTTAAATCCGTCAAATAAATTAAATTTAACATTTTTCCTTAACAACCCCCAATAATAAACGATTTAAAACCATCAAATAAATTAAATTTAACATTTTTCCATAACAAACCCCCATAATAAATGATTAAAAACCAGAAACTTCCTTAAAATGTATTAAAAAAAACCGTTAATTCATCAAAAAAAACCCATAATAATTGATTTAAATCCATCAATTAAATTAAATTTAACATTTTTCCTTAACAAACCCCATAATAAATTATTAAAAACCAGAAATTTCCTTAAAATGTATTAAACAAACCATAAATTAATAAAATATCTCCATAATAATTGACTTAAATCCATCAAATAAATTAAATTTAACATTTTTCCATAACAAACCCCCATAATAAATGATTAAAAACCAGAAATTTCCTTAAAATTTATTAAAAATACCATTAATTCATCAAAAAACCGCTTTAAATCCATCAATTAAATTAAATTTAACATTTTTTCCTTAACAACCCCCCCATAATAAATGATTAAAAACCAGAAATTTCCTTAAAATGTATTAAAAAAAACCATTAATTCATCAATAAAACCCAAAAAAAAACCCTTTATATCCATCAAATAAATTAAATTTAACATTTTTCCTTAACAACCCCCATAATAAATGATTAAACACCATAAATTTCCTTAAAATTTATAAAAAAAAAACCATTAATTCATCAAAAAACCCCCATAATAATTGATTTATATCCATCAAATAAATTAAATTTAACATTTATCCTTAACAACCCCCAATAATAACCGATTTAAAACCATCAAATACATTAAATTTAACATTTTTCCATAACAAACCCCCATAATAAATGATTAAAAACAGAAATTTCCTTAAAATTTATTAAATATACCATTAATTCATCAAAAAACCGCTTTAAATCATCAAATAAATTAAATTTAACATTTTTCCTTAACAAAAACACCCATAATAAATGATTAAAAACCAGAAATTTCCTTAAAATTAATTAAAAATACCATTAATTTCATCAAAAAACCCCATAAAAACCGATTTAAAACCATCAATTAAATTAAATTTAACAATTTTCTTAACAAACCCCCATAATAAATGATTAAACACCATAAATTTCCTTAAAATGAATTAAAAATACCATTAATTCATCAAAAAAACCCCATAAAAACCGCTTTAAAATCCATCAAATAAATTAAATTAACATTTTTCCTTAACAAACCCCCATAATAAATGATTAAAAACCAGAAATTTATTAAAAATACCATTAACTCATCAAAAAAACCGCTTTAAATCCATCAAATAAATTAAATTTAACATTTTTCCTTAACAAAACACCCATAATAAATGATTAAAAACCAGAAATTTATTAAAAATACCATTAATTCATCAAAAAACCGCTTTAAATCCATCAAATCAATTAAATTTAACATTTTTCCTTAACAAACCCCCATAATAAATGATTAAAAACCAGAAATTTCCTTGAAATTTATTAAAAATATTATTAATTCATCAAAAAACTGCTTTAAATCCATCAATTAAATTAAATTTAACATTTTTCCTTAACAAACCCCATAATAAAAGATTAAAAACCAGAAATTTCCTTAAAATTTATTAAATAACCATTAATTCTTCAAAAAACACCATAATAATTGACTTAAATCCATCAAATAAATTAAATTTAACATTTTTCCTTAACAAACCCCCAAAATAAATTATTAAAAACCAGAAATTTCCTTAAAATGTATTAAAAAAAAACCATAAATTCATCAATAAACCCCATAAAATTGATTTAAATCTATGAAATAAATTAAATTTAACATTTTTCCTTAACAACCCCCCATAATAAATGATTAAAAACCAGAAATTTCCTTAAAATGTATTAAAAAAACCATTAATTCATCAAAAAAAAACCCATAATAATTGATTTAAATCCGTCAAATAAATTAAATTTAACATTTTTCCTTAACAACCCCCAATAATAACCGATTTAAAACCATCAAATACATTAAATTTAACATTTTTCCATAACAAACCCCCATAATAAATGATTAAAAACCAGAAATTTCCTTAAAATTTATTAAAAATACCATTAATTCATCAAAAAACCGCTTTAAATCCATCAAATAAATTAAATTTAACATTTTTCCTTAACAAAACACCCATAATAAATGATTAAAAACCAGAAATTTCCTTAAAATTAATTAAAAATACCATTAATTCATCAAAAAAACCCCATAAAAACCGATTTAAAAACCATCAATTAAATTAATTTAACAATTTTCTTAACAAACCCCCATAATAAATGATTAAACACCATAAATTTTCCTTAAAATGAATTAAAAATACCATTAATTCATCAAAAAAACCCCATAAAAAACCGCTTTAAATCCATCAAATAAATTAAATTTAACATTTTTCCTTAACAAACCCCCATAATAAAAGATTAAAAACCAGAAATTTCCTTAAAATTTATTAAAAAAACCATTAATTCATCAAAAAAACCCCATAATAATTGATTAAAATCCATCAAATAAATTAAATTTAACATTTTTCCTTAAACACCCCCAATAATAACCGATTTAAAACCATCAAATACATTAAATTTAACATTTTTCCTTAACAAACCCCCCATAATAAATGATTAAAAACAGAAAATTCCTTAAAAATTGTAAAAAAAAAACCATTAATTCATCAAAAAAACCCCATAATAATTGATTTAAATCTTTGAAATAAATTAAATTTAACATTTTTCCTTAACAACCCCCCATAATAAATGATAAAAACCAGAAATTTCCTTAAAATGTATTAAAAAAACCATTAATTCATCAAAAAACCCAAAAAAAAAAAACCCTTTAAATCCATCAATAAATTAAATTTAACATTTTTCCTTAACAACCCCCATAATAAATGATTAAACACCATAAATTTCCTTAAAATTTATAAAAAAAAAAACCATTAATTCATCAAAAAACCCCATAATAATTGATTTATATCCATCAAATAAATTAAATTTAACATTTATCCTTAACAACCCCCAATAATAACCGATTTTAAAAACCATCAAATACATTAAATTTAACATTTTTCCATAACAAACCCCCATAATAAATGATTAAAAACCAGAAATTTTCCTTAAAATTTATTAAAATATACCATTAATTCATCAAAAAAAAACACGCTTTAAATCCATCAAATAAATTAAATTTAACATTTTTCCTTAACAAAACACCCATAATAATGATTAAAAACCAGAAATTTCCTTAAAATTAATTAAAAATACCATTAATTCATCAAAAAAACCCCATAAAAACCGATTTAAAACCATCAATTAAATTAAATTTAACATTTTTCCTTAACAAACCCCATAATAAATTATTAAAAAACCAGAAATTTCCTTAAAATGTATTAAACAAACCATAAATTAATAAAAAAACTCCATAATAATTGACTTAAATCCATCAAATAAATTAAATTTAACATTTTTCCATAACAAACCCCCCATAATAAATGATTAAAAACCAGAAATTTCCTTAAAATTTATTAAAAATACCATTAATTCATCAAAAAACCGCTTTAAATCCATCAAATACATTAAATTTAACATTTTTCCTTAACAAACCCCCATAATAAATGATTAAAAACCAGAAAATTCCTTAAAATGTAAAAAAAAAAACCATTAATTCATCAAAAAACCCCATAATAATTGATTTAAATCTTTGAAATAAATTAAATTTAACATTTTTCCTTAACAACCCCCCATAATAAATGATTAAAAACCAGAAATTTCCTTAAAATGTATTAAAAAAACCATTAATTCATCAAAAAAACCCAAAAAAAAACCCTTTAAATCCATCAAATAAATTAAATTTAACATTTTTCCTTAACAACCCCCATAATAAATGATTAAACACCATAAATTTCTCTTAAAATTTATAAAAAAAACCATTAATTCATCAAAAAACCCCATAATAATTGATTTATATCCATCAAATAAATTAAATTTAACATTTATCCTTAACAACCCCCAATAATAACCGATTTAAAACCATCAAATACATTAAATTTAACATTTTTCCATAACAAACCCCCATAATAAATGATTAAAAACCAGAAATTTCCTTAAAATTTATTAAATATACCATTAATTCATCAAAAAACCGCTTTAAATCCATCAAATAAATTAAATTTAAACATTTTTCCTTAACAAAACACCCATAATAAATGATTAAAAACCAGAAATTTCCTTAAAATTAATTAAAAATACCATTAATTCATCAAAAAAACCCCATAAAAACCGATTTAAAACCATCAATTAAATTAAATTTAACAATTTTCTTAACAAACCCCCCATAATAAATGATTAAACACCATAAATTTCCTTAAAATGAATTAAAAATACCATTAATTCATCAAAAAAAACCCCATAAAAACCGCTTTAAAATCCATCAAATAAATTAAATTTAACATTTTTCCTTAACAAACCCCATAATAAATGATTAAAAAACCAGAAATTTATTAAAAATACCATTAACTCATCAAAAAAACCGCTTTAAATCCATCAAATAAATTAAATTTAACATTTTTCCTTAACAAAACACCCATAATAAATGATTAAAAACCAGAAATTTATTAAAAATACCATTAATTCATCAAAAAAACCGCTTTAAATCCCATCAAATCAATTAAATTTAACATTTTTCCTTAACAAACCCCCATAATAAATGATTAAAAACCAGAAATTTCCTTGAAATTTATTAAAAATATTATTAATTCATCAAAAAACTGCTTTAAATCCATCAATTAAATTAAATTTAACATTTTTCCTTAACAAACCCCCATAATAAAAGATTAAAAACCAGAAATTTTCCTTAAAATTTATTAAAATAACCATTAATTCTTCAAAAAACACCATAATAATTGACTTAAATCCATCAAATAAATTAAATTTAACAATTTTTCCTTAACAAACCCCCAAAATAAATTATTAAAAACCAGAAATTTCCTTAAAATGTATTAAAAAAAAACCATAAATTCATCAATAAACCCCATAAAATTGATTTAAATCTATGAAATAAATTAAATTTAACATTTTTCCTTAACAACACCCCCCATAATAAATGATTAAAAACCAGAAATTTCCTTAAAATGTATTAAAAAAACCATTAATTCATCAAAAAAACCCCATAATAATTGATTTAAATCCGTCAAATAAATTAAATTTAACATTTTTCCTTAACAACCCCCAATAATAACCGATTTAAAACCATCAAATACATTAAATTTAACATTTTTCCATAACAAACCCCCATAATAAATGATTAAAAACCAGAAATTTCCTTAAAATTTATTAAAAATACCATTAAATTCATCAAAAAACCGCTTTAAATCCATCAAATAAATTAAATTTAACATTTTTCCTTAACAAAACACCCATAATAAATGATTAAAAACCAGAAATTTCCTTAAAATTAATTAAAAATACCATTAATTCATCAAAAAAACCCCATAAAAAACCGATTTAAAAACCATCAATTAAATTAAATTTAACAATTTTCTTAACAAACCCCAATAATAAATGATTAAACACCATAAATTTCCTTAAAATGAATTAAAAATACCATTAATTCATCAAAAAAACCCCATAAAAAACCGCTTTAAAATCCATCAAATAAATTAAATTTAACATTTTTTCCTTAACAAACCCCCATAATAAAAGATTAAAAACCAGAAATTTCCTTAAAATTTATTAAAAATACCATTAATTCTTCAAAAAACTCCATAATAATTGACTTAAATCCATCAAATAAATTAAATTTAACATTTTTCCTTAACAAACCCCCAAAATAAATTATTAAAAACCAGAAATTTCCTTAAAATGTATTAAAAAAAAACCATAAATTCATCAATAAACCCCATAAAATTGATTTAAATCTATGAAATAAATTAAATTTAACATTTTTCCTTAACAACCCCCCATAATAAATGATTAAAAACCAGAAATTTCCTTAAAATGTATTAAAAAAACCATTAATTCATCAAAAAACCCATAATAATTGATTTAAATCCGTCAAATAAATTAAATTTAACATTTTTCCTTAACAACCCCTAATAATAAACGATTTAAAACCATCAAATAAATTAAATTTAACATTTTTCCATAACAAAACCCCCATAATAAATGATTAAAAACCAGAAACTTCCTTAAAATGTATTAAAAAAAACCGTTAATTCATCAAAAAAAACCCATAATAATTGATTTAAATCCATCAATTAAATTAAATTTAACATTTTTCCTTAACAAACCCCATAATAAATTATTAAAAACCAGAAATTTCCTTAAAATGTATTAAACAAACCATAAATTAATAAAAAAAACTCCATAATAATTGACTTAAATCCATCAAATAAATTAAATTTAACATTTTTCCATAACAAACCCCCATAATAAATGATTAAAAAACCAGAAATTTCCTTAAAATTTATTAAAAAATACCATTAATTCATCAAAAAAAACCGCTTTAAATCCATCAAATAAATTAAATTTAACATTTTTCCTTAACAACCCCCCCATAATAAATGATTAAAAACCAGAAATTTCCTTAAAATGTATTAAAAAAAACCATTAATTCATCAAAAAACCCAAAAAAAAAAACCCTTTTAAATCCATCAAATAAATTAAATTTAACATTTTTCCTTAACAACCCCCCATAATAAATGATTAAAAACCAGAAATTTCCTTAAAATGTATTAAAAAAAACCATTAATTCATCAAAAAACCCAAAAAAAAAAACCCTTTAAATCCATCAAATAAATTAAATTTAACATTTTTCCTTAACAACCACCCCCATAATAAATGATTAAACACCATAAATTTCCTTAAAATTTATAAAAAAAAACCATTAATTCATCAAAAAACCCCATAATAATTGATTTATATCCATCAAATAAATTAAATTTAACATTTTTCCTTAACAACCCCCAATAATAACCGATTTAAAACCATCAAATACATTAAATTTAACATTTTTCCTTAACAAAACACCCATAATAAATGATTAAAAACCAGAAATTTCCTTAAAATTAATTAAAAATACCATTAATTCATCAAAAAAACCCCATAAAAAACCGATTTAAAACCATCAATTAAATTAAATTTAACAATTTTCTTAACAAACCCCCATAATAAATGATTAAACACCATAAATTTCCTTAAAATGAATTAAAAATACCATTAATTCATCAAAAAACCCCATAAAAAACCGCTTTAAATCCATCAAATAAATTAAATTTAACATTTTTCCTTAACAAAACACCCATAATAAATGATTAAAAACCAGAAATTTCCTTAAAATTAATTAAAAATACCATTAATTCATCAAAAAAACCCCATAAAAACCGATTTAAAACCATCAATTAAATTAAATTTAACATTTTTCCTTAACAAACCCCCATAATAAATGATTAAAAACCAGAAATTTATTAAAAATACCATTAATTCATCAAAAAAACCGCTTTAAATCCATCAAATAAATTAAATTTAACATTTTTCCTTAACAAACCCCCTTAATAAATGATTAAAAACCAGAAATCTCCTTGAAATTTATTAAAAATATTATTAATTCATCAAAAAACTGCTTTAAATCCATCAATTAAATTAAATTTAACATTTTTCCTTAACAAACCCCCATAATAAAAGATTAAAAACCAGAAATTTCCTTAAAATTTATTAAAAATACCATTAATTCTTCAAAAAACTCCATAATAATTGACTTAAATCCATCAAATAAATTAAATTTAACATTTTTCCTTAACAAACCCCCAAAATAAATTATTAAAAACCAGAAATTTCCTTAAAATGTATTAAAAAAAACCATAAATTCATCAATAAACCCCATAAAATTGATTTAAATCTATGAAATAAATTAAATTTAACATTTTTCCTTAACAACCCCCCATAATAAATGATTAAAAACCAGAAATTTCCTTAAAATGTATTAAAAAAACCATTAATTCATCAAAAAACCCCATAATAATTGATTTAAATCCGTCAAATAAATTAAATTTAACATTTTTCCTTAACAACCCCCAATAATAAACGATTTAAAACCATCAAATAAATTAAATTTAACATTTTTCCATAACAAACCCCCATAATAAATGATTAAAAACCAGAAACTTCCTTAAAATGTATTAAAAAAACCGTTAATTCATCAAAAAAACCCATAATAATTGATTTAAATCCATCAATTAAATTAAATTTAACATTTTTCCTTAACAAACCCCATAATAAATTATTAAAAACCAGAAATTTCCTTAAAATGTATTAAACAAACCATAAATTAATAAAAAAACTCCATAATAATTGACTTAAATCCATCAAATAAATTAAATTTAACATTTTTCCATAACAAACCCCCATAATAAATGATTAAAAACCAGAAATTTCCTTAAAATTTATTAAAAATACCATTAATTCATCAAAAAACCGCTTTAAATCCATCAAATAAATTAAATTTAACATTTTTCCTTAACAAAACACCCATTATATATGATTAAAAACCAGAAATTTCCTTAAAATTTATTAAAAATACCATTAATTCATCAAAAAACCCCATAAAAACCGCTTTAAATCCATCAATTAAATTAAATTTAACATTTTTCCTTAACAACCCCCCATAATAAATGATTAAAAACCAGAAATTTCCTTAAAATGTATTAAAAAAACCATTAATTCATCAAAAAACCCAAAAAAAAACCCTTTAAATCCATCAAATAAATTAAATTTAACATTTTTCCTTAACAACCCCCATAATAAATGATTAAACACCATAAATTTCCTTAAAATTTATAAAAAAAAACCATTAATTCATCAAAAAACCCCATAATAATTGATTTATATCCATCAAATAAATTAAATTTAACATTTTTCCTTAACAACCCCCAATAATAACCGATTTAAAACCATCAAATACATTAAATTTAACATTTTTCCATAACAAACCCCCATAATAAATGATTAAAAACCAGAAATTTCCTTAAAATTTATTAAAAATACCATTAATTCATCAAAAAACCGCTTTAAATCCATCAAATAAATTAAATTTAACATTTTTCCTTAACAAAACACCCATAATAAATGATTAAAAACCAGAAATTTCCTTAAAATTAATTAAAAATACCATTAATTCATCAAAAAACCCCATAAAAACCGATTTAAAACCATCAATTAAATTAAATTTAACAATTTTCTTAACAAACCCCCATAATAAATGATTAAACACCATAAATTTCCTTAAAATGAATTAAAAATACCATTAATTCATCAAAAAACCCCATAAAAACCGCTTTAAATCCATCAAATAAATTAAATTTAACATTTTTCCTTAACAAACCCCCATAATAAATGATTAAAAACCAGAAATTTATTAAAAATACCATTAATTCATCAAAAAACCGCTTTAAATCCATCAAATAAATTAAATTTAACATTTTTCCTTAACAAAACACCCATAATAAATGATTAAAAACCAGAAATTTATTAAAAATACCATTAATTCATCAAAAAACCGCTTTAAATCCATCAAATAAATTAAATTTAACATTTTTCCTTAACAAACCCCCATAATAAATGATTAAAAACCAGAAATTTCCTTGAAATTTATTAAAAATATTATTAATTCATCAAAAAACTGCTTTAAATCCATCAATTAAATTAAATTTAACATTTTTCCTTAACAAACCCCCATAATAAAAGATTAAAAACCAGAAATTTCCTTAAAATTTATTAAAATAACCATTAATTCTTCAAAAAACACCATAATAATTGACTTAAATCCATCAAATAAATTAAATTTAACATTTTTCCTTAACAAACCCCCAAAATAAATTATTAAAAACCAGAAATTTCCTTAAAATGTATTAAAAAAAACCATAAATTCATCAATAAACCCCATAAAATTGATTTAAATCTATGAAATAAATTAAATTTAACATTTTTCCTTAACAACCCCCCATAATAAATGATTAAAAACCAGAAATTTCCTTAAAATGTATTAAAAAAACCATTAATTCATCAAAAAACCCCATAATAATTGATTTAAATCCGTCAAATAAATTAAATTTAACATTTTTCCTTAACAACCCCCAATAATAAACGATTTAAAACCATCAAATAAATTAAATTTAACATTTTTCCATAACAAACCCCCATAATAAATGATTAAAAACCAGAAACTTCCTTAAAATGTATTAAAAAAAACCGTTAATTCATCAAAAAAACCCATAATAATTGATTTAACTCCATCAATTAAATTAAATTTAACATTTTTCCTTAACAAACCCCATAATAAATTATTAAAAACCAGAAATTTCCTTAAAATTTATTAAAAAAACCATTAATTCATCAAAAAAACCCCATAATAATTAATTTATATCCATCAAATAAATTAAATTTAACATTTTTCCTTAACAACCCCCAATAATAACCGATTTAAAACCATCAAATACATTAAATTTAACATTTTTCCATAACAAACCCCCATAATAAATGATTAAAAACCAGAAATTTCCTTAAAATTTATTAAAAATACCATTAATTCATCAAAAAACCCCATAAAAACCGCTTTAAATCCATCAATTAAATTAAATTTAACATTTTTCCTTAACAACCCCCCATAATAAATGATTAAAAAACCAGAAATTTCCTTAAAATTTATAAAAAAAAACCATTAATTCGTCAAAAAAACCCCATAATAATTGATTTATATCCATCAAATAAATTAAATTTAACATTTTTCCTTAACAACCCCCAATAATAACCGATTTAAAACCATCAAATACATTAAATTTAACATTTTTCCATAACAAACCCCCATAATAAATGATTAAAAACCAGAAATTTCCTTAAAATTTATTAAAAATACCATTAATTCATCAAAAAACCGCTTTAAATCCATCAAATAAATTAAATTTAACATTTTTCCTTAACAAAACACCCATAATAAATGATTAAAAACCAGAAATTTATTAAAAATACCATTAATTCATCAAAAAACCGCTTTAAATCCATCAAATAAATTAAATTTAACATTTTTCCTTAACAAACCCCCATAATAAATGATTAAAAACCAGAAACTTCCTTAAAATGTATTAAAAAAACCGTTAATTCATCAAAAAAACCCATAATAATTGATTTAAATCCATCAATTAAATTAAATTTAACATTTTTCCTTAACAACCCCCCATAATAAATGATTAAAAACCAGAAATTTCCTTAAAATGTATTAAAAAAACCATTAATTCATCAAAAAACCCAAAAAAAAACCCTTTAAATCCATCAAATAAATTAAATTTAACATTTTTCCTTAACAACCCCCATAATAAATGATTAAACACCATAAATTTCCTTAAAATTTATAAAAAAAAACCATTAATTCATCAAAAAAACCCCATAATAATTGATTTATATCCATCAAATAAATTAAATTTAACATTTTTCCTTAACAACCCCCAATAATAACCGATTTAAAACCATCAAATACATTAAATTTAACATTTTTCCATAACAAACCCCCATAATAAATGATTAAAAACCAGAAATTTCCTTAAAATTTATTAAAAATACCATTAATTCATCAAAAAACCGCTTTAAATCCATCAAATAAATTAAATTTAACATTTTTCCTTAACAAAACACCCATAATAAATGATTAAAAACCAGAAATTTCCTTAAAATTAATTAAAAATACCATTAATTCATCAAAAAACCCCATAAAAACCGATTTAAAACCATCAATTAAATTAAATTTAACAATTTTCTTAACAAACCCCCATAATAAATGATTAAACACCATAAATTTCCTTAAAATGAATTAAAAATACCATTAATTCATCAAAAAAACCCCATAAAAACCGCTTTAAATCCATCAAATAAATTAAATTTAACATTTTTCCTTAACAAACCCCCCATAATAAATGATTAAAAAACCAGAAATTTATTAAAAATACCATTAATTCATCAAAAAACCGCTTTAAATCCATCAAATAAATTAAATTTAACATTTTTCCTTAACAAAACACCCATAATAAATGATTAAAAACCAGAAATTTATTAAAAATACCATTAATTCATCAAAAAAACCGCTTTAAATCCATCAAATAAATTAAATTTAACATTTTTCCTTAACAAACCCCCATAATAAATGATTAAAAACCAGAAATTTCCTTGAAATTTATTAAAAATATTATTAATTCATCAAAAAACTGCTTTAAATCCATCAATTAAATTAAATTTAACATTTTTCCTTAACAAACCCCCATAATAAAAGATTAAAAACCAGAAATTTCCTTAAAATTTATTAAAATAACCATTAATTCTTCAAAAAACACCATAATAATTGACTTAAATCCATCAAATAAATTAAATTTAACATTTTTCCTTAACAAACCCCCAAAATAAATTATTAAAAACCAGAAATTTCCTTAAAATGTATTAAAAAAAACCATAAATTCATCAATAAACCCCATAAAATTGATTTAAATCTATGAAATAAATTAAATTTAACATTTTTCCTTAACAACCCCCCATAATAAATGATTAAAAACCAGAAATTTCCTTAAAATGTATTAAAAAAAAACCATTAATTCATCAAAAAAACCCCATAATAATTGATTTAAATCCGTCAAATAAATTAAATTTAACATTTTTCCTTAACAACCCCCAATAATAAACGATTTAAAACCATCAAATAAATTAAATTTAACATTTTTCCATAACAAACCCCCATAATAAATGATTAAAAACCAGAAACTTCCTTAAAATGTATTAAAAAAAACCGTTAATTCATCAAAAAAACCCATAATAATTGATTTAACTCCATCAATTAAATTAAATTTAACATTTTTCCTTAACAAACCCCATAATAAATTATTAAAAACCAGAAATTTCCTTAAAATTTATTAAAAAAAACCATTAATTCATCAAAAAAACCCCATAATAATTGATTTATATCCATCAAATAAATTAAATTTAACATTTTTCCTTAACAACCCCCAATAATAACCGATTTAAAACCATCAAATACATTAAATTTAACATTTTTCCATAACAAACCCCCATAATAAATGATTAAAAACCAGAAATTTCCTTAAAATTTATTAAAAATACCATTAATTCATCAAAAAACCCCATAAAAACCGCTTTAAAATCCATCAATTAAATTAAATTTAACATTTTTCCTTAACAACCCCCCATAATAAATGATTAAAAACCAGAAATTTCCTTAAAATTTATAAAAAAAAACCATTAATTCGTCAAAAAACCCCATAATATTTGATTTATATCCATCAAATAAATTAAATTTAACATTTTTCCTTAACAACCCCCAATAATAACCGATTTAAAACCATCAAATACATTAAATTTAACATTTTTCCATAACAAACCCCCATAATAAATGATTAAAAACCAGAAATTTCCTTAAAATTTATTAAAAATACCATTAATTCATCAAAAAAACCGCTTTAAATCCATCAAATAAATTAAATTTAACATTTTTCCTTAACAAAACACCCATAATAAATGATTAAAAACCAGAAATTTCCTTAAAATTAATTAAAAATACCATTAATTCATCAAAAAAACCCCATAAAAACCGATTTAAAACCATCAATTAAATTAAATTTAACAATTTTCTTAACAAACCCCCATAATAAATGATTAAACACCATAAATTTCCTTAAAATGAATTAAAAATACCATTAATTCATCAAAAAACCCCATAAAAAACCGCTTTAAAATCCATCAAATAAATTAAATTTAACATTTTTCCTTAACAAACCCCCATAATAAATGATTAAAAACCAGAAATTTATTAAAAATACCATTAATTCATCAAAAAACCGCTTTAAATCCATCAAATAAATTAAATTTAACATTTTTCCTTAACAAAACACCCATAATAAATGATTAAAAACCAGAAATTTATTAAAAATACCATTAATTCATCAAAAAAACCGCTTTAAATCCATCAAATAAATTAAATTTAACATTTTTTCCTTAACAAACCCCCATAATAAATGATTAAAAACCAGAAATCTCCTTGAAATTTATTAAAAATATTATTAATTCATCAAAAAACTGCTTTAAATCCATCAATTAAATTAAATTTAACATTTTTCCTTAACAAACCCCCATAATAAAAGATTAAAAACCAGAAATTTCCTTAAAATTTATTAAAAATACCATTAATTCTTCAAAAAACTCCATAATAATTGACTTAAATCCATCAAATAAATTAAATTTAACATTTTTCCTTAACAAACCCCCAAAATAAATTATTAAAAACCAGAAATTTCCTTAAAATGTATTAAAAAAAAACCATAAATTCATCAATAAACCCCATAAAATTGATTTAAATCTATGAAATAAATTAAATTTAACATTTTTCCTTAACAACCCCCCATAATAAATGATTAAAAACCAGAAATTTCCTTAAAATGTATTAAAAAAAACCATTAATTCATCAAAAAAACCCCATAATAATTGATTTAAATCCGTCAAATAAATTAAATTTAACATTTTTCCTTAACAACCCACAATAATAAACGATTTAAAACCATCAAATAAATTAAATTTAACATTTTTCCATAACAAACCCCCATAATAAATGATTAAAAAACCAGAAACTTCCTTAAAATGTATTAAAAAAAACCGTTAATTCATCAAAAAAAACCCATAATAATTGATTTAAATCCATCAATTAAATTAAATTTAACATTTTTCCTTAACAAACCCCATAATAAATTATTAAAAACCAGAAATTTCCTTAAAATGTATTAAAAAAAACCATAAATTAATAAAAAAACTCCATAATAATTGACTTAAATCCATCAAATAAATTAAATTTAACATTTTTCCTTAACAAACCCCCATAATAAATGATTAAAAACCAGAAATCTCCTTGAAATTTATTAAAAATATTATTAATTCATCAAAAAACTGCTTTAAATCCATCAATTAAATTAAATTTAACATTTTTCCTTAACAAACCCCCATAATAAAAGATTAAAAACCAGAAATTTCCTTAAAATTTATTAAAAATACCATTAATTCTTTAAAAAACTCCATAATAATTGACTTAAATCCATCAAATAAATTAAATTTAACATTTTTCCTTAACAAACCCCCAAAATAAATTATTAAAAACCAGAAATTTCCTTAAAATGTATTAAAAAAAACCATAAATTCATCAATAAACCCCATAAAATTGATTTAAATCTATGAAATAAATTAAATTTAACATTTTTCCTTAACAACCCCCCATAATAAATGATTAAAAACCAGAAATTTCCTTAAAATGTATTAAAAAAACCATTAATTCATCAAAAAACTCCATAATAATTGACTTAAACCCGTCAAATAAATTAAATTTAACATTTTTTCCTTAACAACCCCCAATAATAAACGATTTAAAACCATCAAATAAATTAAATTTAACATTTTTCCTTAACAACCCCCAATAATAAAGATTTAAAACCATCAAATACATTAAATTTAACATTTTTCCTAAACAAACCCCCATAATAAATGATTAAAAACCAGAAATTTCCTTAATATGTATTAAAAAAAACCATTAATTCATCAAAAAAAACCCATAATAATTGATTTAAATCCATCAAATAAATTAAATTTAACATTTTTTCCATAACAAACCCCCATAATAAATGATTAAAAAACCAGAAATTTCCTTAAAATGAATTAAAAAAAACCATTAATTCGTCAAAAAAAACCCCATAATAATTGATTTAAATCTATGAAATAAATTAAATTTAACATTTTTCCTTAACAACCCCCCATAATAAATGATTAAAAACCAGAAATTTATTAAAAATAATATTAATTCATCAAAAAAACCGCTTTAAAATCCATCAAATAAATTAAATTTAACATTTTTCCTTAACAAAACACCCATAATATATGATTAAAAACCAGAAATTTCCTTAAAATTTATTAAAAATACCATTAATTCATCAAAAAACCCCATAAAAACCGCTTTAAAATCCATCAATTAAATTAAATTTAACATTTTTCCTTAACAACCCCCAATAATAAACGATTTAATACCATCAAATACATTAAATTTAATATTTTTCCTTAACAAACCCCTATAATAAATGATTTAAAACCAGAAATTTCCTTAAAAAGTATTAAAAAAACCATAAATTCATGAAATTTATTAAAAATACCATTAATTCATCAAAAAACTGCTTTAAATCCATCAAATATAATAAATTTAACATTTTTCCTTAACAAACCCCCATAATAAATGATTAAAAACCAGAAATTTATTAAAAAATACCATTAATTCATCAAAAAAACCGCTTTAAATCCATCAAATAAATTAAATTTAACATTTTTCCTTAACAAAACACCCATAATATATGATTAAAAACCAGAAATTTCCTTGAAATTTATTAAAAATACCATTAATTCATCAAAAAACCCCATAAAAAACCGCTTTAAATCCATCAATTAAATTAAATTTAACATATTTCCTTAACAAACCCCCATAATAAATGATTAAAAACCAGAAATTTCCTTAAAATTAATTAAAAATACCATTAATTCATTAAAAAACCCCATAAAAACCGATTTATAACCATCAATTAAATTAAATTTAACAATTTTCTTAACAAACCCCCATAATAAATGATTAAAAACCAGAAATTTATTAAAAATACCATTAATTCATCAAAAAACCGCTTTAAATCCATCAAATAAATTAAATTTAACATTTTTTCTTAACAAACCCCCATAATAAATGATTAAACACCATAAATTTCCTTAAAATTAATTAAAAACCATTAATTCGTCAAAAAACCCCATAATTATTGATTTAAATCTATGAAATAAATTAAATTTAACATTTTTCCTTAACAAACCCCCATAATATATGATTAAAAACCAGAAATTTCCTTAAAATTAATTAAAAATACCATTAATTCATTAAAAAAACCCCATAAAAACCGATTTATAACCATCAATTAAATTAAATTTAACAATTTTCTTAACAAACCCCCATAATAAATGATTAAACATCATAAATTTCCTTAAAATTAATTAAAAATACCATTAATTCATCAAAAAACCCCATAAAAACCGCTTTAAATCCATCAAATAAATTATATTTAACATTTTTCCTTAACAAACCCCCATAATAAATGATTAAAAACCAGAAATTTATTAAAAATACCATTAATTCATCAAAAAAACCGCTTTAAATCCATCATATAAATTAAATTTAACATTTTTCCTTAACAAAACACCCATAATAAATGATTACAAACCAGAAATTTATTAAAAATACCATTAATTCATCAAAAAACCGCTTTAAATCCATCAAATAAATTAAATTTAACATTTTTCCTTAACAAACCCCCATAATAAATGATTAAAAACCAGAAATTTCCTTGAAATTTATTAAAAATATTATTAATTCATCAAAAAAACTGCTTTATATCCATCCATTAAATTAAATTTAACATTTTTCCTTAACAAACCCCCATAATAAAAGATTAAAAACCAGAAATTTCCTTAAAATTAATTAAAAAATACCATTAATTCATCAAAAAACCCCATAAAAAACCGCTTTAAATCCATCAAATAAATTATATTTAACATTTTTCCTTAACAAACCCCCATAATAAATGATTAAAAACCAAAAATTTATTAAAAATACCATTAATTCATCAAAAAACACCGCTTTAAATCCATCAAATAAATTAAATTTAACATTTTTCCTTAACAAAACACCCATAATAAATGATTAAAAACCAGAAATTTATTAAAAATACCATTAATTCATCAAAAAAACCGCTTTAAATCCATCAAATAAATTAAATTTAACATTTTTCCTTAACAAACCCCCATAATAAATGATTTAAAAACCAGAAATTTCCTTAAAAAGTATTAAAAAAACCATAAATTCATGAAATTTATTAAAAATACCATTAATTCATCAAAAAACTGCTTTAAATCCATCAAATATAATAAATTTAACATTTTTCCTTAACAAACCCCCATAATAAATTATTAAAAACCAGAAATTTATTAAAAAATACCATTAATTCATCAAAAAACCGCTTTAAATCCATCAAATAAATTAAATTTAACATTTTTCCTTAACAAAACACCCATAATATATGATTAAAAACCAGAAATTTCCTTAAAATTAATTAAAAATACCATTAATTCATCAAAAAAACCCCATAAAAACCGCTTTAAATCCATCAATTAAATTAAATTTAAAATTTTTCCTTAACAACCCCCAATAATAAACGATTTAATACCATCAAATACATTAAATTTAATATTTTTTCCTTAACAAACCCCCATAATAAATGATTTAAAAACCAGAAATTTCCTTAAAAAGTATTAAAAAAACCATAAATTCATGAAATTTATTAAAAATACCATTAATTCATCAAAAAACCGCTTTAAATCCATCAATTAAATTAAATTTAACATATTTCCTTAACAAACCCCCATAATAAATGATTAAAAACCAGAAATTTCCTTAAAATTAATTAAAAATACCATTAATTCATTAAAAAACCCCATAAAAACCGATTTATAACCATCAATTAAATTAAATTTAACAATTTTCTTAACAAACCCCCATAATAAATGATTAAAAACCAGAAATTTATTAAAAATACCATTAATTCATCAAAAAACCGCTTTAAATCCATCAAATAAATTAAATTTAACATTTTTTCTTAACAAACCCCCATAATAAATGATTAAACACCATAAATTTCCTTAAAATTAATTAAAAACCATTAATTCGTCAAAAAACCCCATAATTATTGATTTAAATCTATGAAATAAATTAAATTTAACATTTTTCCTTAACAAACCCCCATAATATATGATTAAAAACCAGAAATTTCCTTAAAATTAATTAAAAATACCATTAATTCATTAAAAAAACCCCATAAAAAACCGATTTATAACCATCAATTAAATTAAATTTAACAATTTTCTTAACAAACCCCCATAATAAATGATTAAACATCATAAATTTCCTTAAAATTAATTAAAAATACCATTAATTCATCAAAAAACCCCATAAAAACCGCTTTAAAATCCATCAAATAAATTATATTTAACATTTTTCCTTAACAAACCCCCATAATAAATGATTAAAAACCAGAAATTTATTAAAAAATACCATTAATTCATCAAAAAAACCGCTTTAAATCCATCATATAAATTAAATTTAACATTTTTCCTTAACAAACCCCCATAATAAATGATTAAAAACCAGAAATTTCCTTGAAATTTATTAAAAATATTATTAATTCATCAAAAAACTGCTTTATAATCCATCCATTAAATTAAATTTAACATTTTTCCTTAACAAACCCCCATAATAAAAGATTAAAAACCAGAAATTTCCTTAAAATTAATTAAAAATACCATTAATTCATCAAAAAACCCCATAAAAACCGCTTTAAATCCATCAAATAAATTAAATTTAACATTTTTCCTTAACAAACCCCCATAATAAATGATTAAAAACCAGAAATTTATTAAAAATACCATTTATTCATCAAAAAACCGCTTTAAATCCATCAAATAAATTAAATTTAAACATTTTTCCTTAACAAAACACCCATAATATATGATTAAAAACCAGAAATTTCCTTAAAATTTATTAAAAATACCATTAATTCATCAAAAAACCCCATAAAAACCGCTTTAAATCCATCAATTAAAATAAATTTAACATATTTCCTTAACAAACCCCTATAATAAATGATTAAAAACCAGAAATTTCCTTAAAATTAATTAAAAATACCATTAATTCATCAAAAAAACCCCATAAAAAACCGCTTTAAATCCATCAATTAAATTAAATTTAAAATTTTTCCTTAACAACCCCCAATAATAAACGATTTAATACCATCAAATACATTAAATTTAATATTTTTCCTTAACAAACCCCCATAATAAATGATTTAAAACCAGAAATTTCCTTAAAAAGTATTAAAAAAACCATAAATTCATGAAATTTATTAAAAATACCATTAATTCATCAAAAAACTGCTTTAAATCCATCAAATATAATAAATTTAACATTTTTCCTTAACAAACCCCCATAATAAATTATTAAAAACCAGAAATTTATTAAAAAATACCATTAATTCATCAAAAAACCGCTTTAAATCCATCAAATAAATTAAATTTAACATTTTTCCTTAACAAAACACCCATAATATATGATTAAAAACCAGAAATTTCCTTAAAATTAATTAAAAATACCATTAATTCATCAAAAAACCCCATAAAAAACCGCTTTAAATCCATCAATTAAATTAAATTTAAAATTTTTCCTTAACAACCCCCAATAATAAACGATTTAATACCATCAAATACATTAAATTTAATATTTTTCCTTAACAAACCCCCATAATAAATGATTTAAAACCAGAAATTTCCTTAAAAAAGTATTAAAAAAAACCATAAATTCATGAAATTTATTAAAAATACCATTAATTCATCAAAAAACCGCTTTAAATCCATCAAATAAATTAAATTTAACATTTTTCCTTAACATACCCCCATAATAAATGATTAAAAACCAGAAATTTCCTTGAAATTTATTAAAAATATTATTAATTCATCAAAAAACTGCTTTATATCCATCCATTAAATTAAATTTAACATTTTTCCTTAACAAACCCCCATAATAAAAGATTAAAAACCAGAAATTTCCTTAAAATTTATTAAAAATACCATTAATTCATCAAAAAACCCCATAAAAACCGCTTTAAATCCATCAAATAAATTAAATTTAACATTTTTCCTTAACAAACCCCCATAATAAATGATTAAAAACCAGAAATTTATTAAAAATACCATTAATTCATCAAAAAACCGCTTTAAATCCATCAAATAAATTAAATTTAACATTTTTCCTTAACAAAACACCCGTAATATATGATTAAAAAACCAGAAATTTCCTTAAAATTTATTAAAAATACCATTAATTCATCAAAAAACCCCATAAAAAACCGCTTTAAAATCCATCAATTAAAATAAATTTAACATATTTCCTTAACAAACCCCTATAATAAATGATTAAAAACCAGAAATTTCCTTAAATTTAATTAAAAATACCATTAATTCATCAAAAAACCCCATAAAAACCGCTTTAAATCCATCAATTAAATTAAATTTAAAATTTTTCCTTAACAACCCCCAATAATAAACGATTTAATACCATCAAATACATTAAATTTAATATTTTTCCTTAACAAACCCCCATAATAAATGATTTAAAACCAGAAATTTCCTTAAAAAGTATTAAAAAAACCATAAATTCATGAAATTTATTAAAAATACCATTAATTCATCAAAAAACTGCTTTAAATCCATCAAATATAATAAATTTAAACATTTTTCCTTAACAAACCCCCATAATAAATTATTAAAAACCAGAAATTTATTAAAAAATACCATTAATTCATCAAAAAAACCGCTTTAAATCCATCAAATAAATTAAATTTAACATTTTTCCTTAACAAAACACCCATAATATATGATTAAAAACCAGAAATTTCCTTAAAATTAATTAAAAATACCATTTATTCATCAAAAAAACCCCATAAAAACCGCTTTAAATCCATCAATTAAATTAAATTTAAAATTTTTCCTTAACAACCCCCAATAATAAACGATTTAATACCATCAAATACATTAAATTTAATATTTTTCCTTAACAAACCCCCATAATAAATGATTTAAAACCAAAAATTTATTAAAAATACCATTAATTCATCAAAAAACCGCTTTTAAAACCATCAATTAAATTAAATTTAACAATTTTCTTAACAAACCCCCAAAATAAATGATTAAACACCATAAATTTCCTTAAAATTAATTAAAAATACCATTAATTCATCAAAAAAACCCCATAAAAACCGCTTTAAATCCATCAATTAAATTAAATTTAAAATTTTTCCTTAACAACCCCCAATAATAAACGATTTAATACCATCAAATACATTAAATTTAATATTTTTCCTTAACAAACCCCCATAATAAATGATTTAAAACCAGAAATTTCCTTAAAAAGTATTAAAAAAACCATAAATTCATGAAATTTATTAAAAATACCATTAATTCATCAAAAAACTGCTTTAAATCCATCAAATATAATAAATTTAACATTTTTCCTTAACAAACCCCCATAATAAATTATTAAATAAAAACCAGAAATTTATTAAAAAATACCATTAATTCATCAAAAAACCGCTTTAAATCCATCAAATAAATTAAATTTAAAATTTTTCCTTAACAACCCCCAATAATAAACGATTTAATACCATCAAATACATTAAATTTAATATTTTTCCTTAACAAACCCCCATAATAAATGATTTAAAACCAGAAATTTCCTTAAAAAGTATTAAAAAAACCATAAATTCATGAAATTTATTAAAAATACCATTAATTCATCAAAAAACTGCTTTAAATCCATCAAATATAATAAATTTAACATTTTTCCTTAACAAACCCCCATAATAAATTATTAAAAACCAGAAATTTATTAAAAAATACCATTAATTCATCAAAAAACCGCTTTAAATCCATCAAATAAATTAAATTTAACATTTTTCCTTAACAAAACACCCATAATATATGATTAAAAACCAGAAATTTCCTTAAAATTAATTAAAAATACCATTAATTCATCAAAAAACCCCATAAAAACCGCTTTAAATCCATCAATTAAATTAAATTTAAAATTTTTCCTTAACAACCCCCAATAATAAACGATTTAATACCATCAAATACATTAAATTTAATATTTTTCCTTAACAAACCCCCATAATAAATGATTTAAAACCAGAAATTTCCTTAAAAAGTATTAAAAAAACCATAAATTCATGAAATTTATTAAAAATACCATTAATTCATCAAAAAACCGCTTTAAATCCATCAAATAAATTAAATTTAACATTTTTCCTTAACATACCCCCATAATAAATGATTAAAAACCAGAAATTTCCTTGAAATTTATTAAAAATATTATTAATTCATCAAAAAACTGCTTTATATCCATCCATTAAATTAAATTTAACATTTTTCCTTAACAAACCCCCATAATAAAAGATTAAAAACCAGAAATTTCCTTAAAATTTATTAAAAATACCATTAATTCATCAAAAAACCCCATAAAAACCGCTTTAAATCCATCAAATAAATTAAATTTAACATTTTTCCTTAACAAACCCCCATAATAAATGATTAAAAACCAGAAATTTATTAAAAATACCATTAATTCATCAAAAAACCGCTTTAAATCCATCAAATAAATTAAATTTAACATTTTTCCTTAACAAAACACCCGTAATATATGATTAAAAACCAGAAATTTCCTTAAAATTTATTAAAAATACCATTAATTCATCAAAAAACCCCATAAAAACCGCTTTAAATCCATCAATTAAAATAAATTTAACATATTTCCTTAACAAACCCCTATAATAAATGATTAAAAACCAGAAATTTCCTTAAAATTAATTAAAAATACCATTAATTCATCAAAAAAACCCCATAAAAACCGCTTTAAATCCATCAATTAAATTAAATTTAAAATTTTTCCTTAACAACCCCCAATAATAAACGATTTAATACCATCAAATACATTAAATTTAATATTTTTCCTTAACAAACCCCCATAATAAATGATTTAAAACCAGAAATTTCCTTAAAAAGTATTAAAAAAACCATAAATTCATGAAATTTATTAAAAATACCATTAATTCATCAAAAAACTGCTTTAAATCCATCAAATATAATAAATTTAACATTTTTCCTTAACAAACCCCCATAATAAATTATTAAAAACCAGAAATTTATTAAAAAATACCATTAATTCATCAAAAAACCGCTTTAAATCCATCAAATAAATTAAATTTAACATTTTTCCTTAACAAAACACCCATAATATATGATTAAAAACCAGAAATTTCCTTAAAATTAATTAAAAATACCATTTATTCATCAAAAAAACCCCATAAAAACCGCTTTAAATCCATCAATTAAATTAAATTTAAAATTTTTCCTTAACAACCCCCAATAATAAACGATTTAATACCATCAAATACATTAAATTTAATATTTTTCCTTAACAAACCCCCATAATAAATGATTTAAAACCAGAAATTTATTAAAAAATACCATTAATTCATCAAAAAACCGCTTTAAATCCATCAAATAAATTAAATTTAACATTTTTCCTTAACAACCCCCCATAATAAATGATTAAAAACCAGAAATTTCCTTAAAATTAATTAAAAATACCATTAATTCATTAAAAAACCCCATAAAAACCGATTTATAACCATCAATTAAATTAAATTTAACAATTTTCTTAACAAACCCCCATAATAAATGATTAAACACCATAAATTTCCTTAAAATTAATTAAAAATACCATTAATTCATCAAAAAACCCCATAAAAACCGCTTTAAATCCATCAAATAAATTATATTTAACATTTTTCCTTAACAAACCCCCATAATAAATGATTAAAAACCAAAAATTTATTAAAAATACCATTAATTCATCAAAAAACCGCTTTAAATCCATCAAATAAATTAAATTTAACATTTTTCCTTAACAAACCCCCATAATAAATGATTAAAAACCAGAAATTTCCTTAAAATTAATTAAAAATACCATTAATTCATTAAAAAACCCCATAAAAACCGATTTAAAACCATCAATTAAATTAAATTTAACAATTTTCTTAACAAACCCCCAAAATAAATGATTAAACACCATAAATTTCCTTAAAATTAATTAAAAATACCATTAATTCATCAAAAAACCCCATAAAAACCGCTTTAAATCCATCAATTAAATTAAATTTAAAATTTTTCCTTAACAACCCCCAATAATAAACGATTTAATACCATCAAATACATTAAATTTAATATTTTTCCTTAACAAACCCCCATAATAAATGATTTAAAACCAGAAATTTCCTTAAAAAGTATTAAAAAAACCATAAATTCATGAAATTTATTAAAAATACCATTAATTCATCAAAAAACTGCTTTAAATCCATCAAATATAATAAATTTAACATTTTTCCTTAACAAACCCCCATAATAAATTATTAAAAACCAGAAATTTATTAAAAAATACCATTAATTCATCAAAAAACCGCTTTAAATCCATCAAATAAATTAAATTTAACATTTTTCCTTAACAAAACACCCATAATATATGATTAAAAACCAGAAATTTCCTTGAAATTTATTAAAAATACCATTAATTCATCAAAAAAACCCCATAAAAACCGCTTTAAATCCATCAATTAAATTAAATTTAACATATTTCCTTAACAAACCCCCATAATAAATGATTAAAAACCAGAAATTTCCTTAAAATTAATTAAAAATACCATTAATTCATTAAAAAACCCCATAAAAACCGATTTATAACCATCAATTAAATTAAATTTAACAATTTTCTTAACAAACCCCCATAATAAATGATTAAACACCATAAATTTCCTTAAAATTAATTAAAAAATACCATTAATTCATCAAAAAACCCCATAAAAACCGCTTTAAAATCCATCAAATAAATTATATTTAACATTTTTCCTTAACAAACCCCCATAATAAATGATTAAAAACCAGAAATTTATTAAAAATACCATTAATTCATCAAAAAACCGCTTTAAATCCATCAAATAAATTAAATTTAACATTTTTCCTTAACAAAACACCCATAATAAATGATTAAAAACCAGAAATTTATTAAAAATACCATTAATTCATCAAAAAACCGCTTTAAATCCATCAAATAAATTAAATTTAACATTTTTCCTTAACAAACCCCCATAATAAATGATTAAAAACCAGAAATTTCCTTGAAATTTATTAAAAATATTATTAATTCATCAAAAAACTGCTTTATATCCATCCATTAAATTAAATTTAACATTTTTCCTTAACAAACCCCCATAATAAAAGATTAAAAACCAGAAATTTCCTTAAAATTTATTAAAAATACCATTAATTCATCAAAAAACCCCATAAAAAACCGCTTTAAAATCCATCAAATAAATTAAATTTAACATTTTTCCTTAACAAACCCCCATAATAAATGATTAAAAACCAGAAATTTATTAAAAATACCATTAATTCATCAAAAAACCGCTTTAAATCCATCAAATAAATTAAATTTAACATTTTTCCTTAACAAAACACCCATAATATATGATTAAAAACCAGAAATTTCCTTAAAATTTATTAAAAATACCATTAATTCATCAAAAAAACCCCATAAAAACCGCTTTAAATCCATCAATTAAAATAAATTTAACATATTTCCTTAACAAACCCCTATAATAAATGATTAAAAACCAGAAATTTCCTTAAAATTTATTAAAAATACCATTAATTCATCAAAAAACCCCATAAAAACCGCTTTAAATCCATCAATTAAAATAAATTTAACATATTTCCTTAACAAACCCCTATAATAAATGATTAAAAACCAGAAATTTCCTTAAAATTAATTAAAAATACCATTAATTCATCAAAAAACCCCATAAAAACCGCTTTAAATCCATCAAATAAATTATATTTAACATTTTTCCTTAACAAACCCCCATAATAAATGATTAAAAACCAGAAATTTATTAAAAATCCCATTAATTCATCAAAAAAACCGCTTTAAATCCATCAAATAAATTAAATTTAACATTTTTCCTTAACAAAACACCCATAATAAATGATTAAAAACCAGAAATTTATTAAAAATACCATTAATTCATCAAAAAAACCGCTTTAAATCCATCAAATAAATTAAATTTAACATTTTTCCTTAACAAACCCCCATAATAAATGATTAAAAACCAGAAATTTCCTTGAAATTTATTAAAAATATTATTAATTCATCAAAAAACTGCTTTATATCCATCCATTAAATTAAATTTAACATATTTCCTTAACAAACCCCTATAATAAATGATTAAAAACCAGAAATTTCCTTAAAATTAATTAAAAATACCATTAATTCATCAAAAAACCCCATAAAAACCGCTTTAAATCCATCAATTAAATTAAATTTAAAATTTTTCCTTAACAACCCCCAATAATAAACGATTTAATACCATCAAATACATTAAATTTAATATTTTTCCTTAACAAACCCCCATAATAAATGATTTAAAACCAGAAATTTCCTTAAAAAGTATTAAAAAAACCATAAATTCATGAAATTTATTAAAAATACCATTAATTCATCAAAAAACTGCTTTAAATCCATCAAATATAATAAATTTAACATTTTTCCTTAACAAACCCCCATAATAAATTATTAAAAACCAGAAATTTATTAAAAAATACCATTAATTCATCAAAAAAACCGCTTTAAATCCATCAAATAAATTAAATTTAACATTTTTCCTTAACAAAACACCCATAATATATGATTAAAAACCAGAAATTTCCTTGAAATTTATTAAAAATACCATTAATTCATCAAAAAAACCCCATAAAAACCGCTTTAAATCCATCAATTAAATTAAATTTAACATATTTCCTTAACAAACCCCCATAATAAATGATTAAAAACCAGAAATTTCCTTAAAATTAATTAAAAATACCATTAATTCATTAAAAAACCCCATAAAAAACCGATTTATAACCATCAATTAAATTAAATTTAACAATTTTCTTAACAAACCCCCATAATAAATGATTAAACACCATAAATTTCCTTAAAATTAATTAAAAATACCATTAATTCATCAAAAAACCCCATAAAAACCGCTTTAAATCCATCAAATAAATTATATTTAACATTTTTCCTTAACAAACCCCCATAATAAATGATTAAAAACCAGAAATTTATTAAAAATACCATTAATTCATCAAAAAACCGCTTTAAATCCATCAAATAAATTAAATTTAACATTTTTCCTTAACAAACCCCCATAATAAATGATTAAAAACCAGAAATTTCCTTGAAATTTATTAAAAATATTATTAATTCATCAAAAAACTGCTTTATATCCATCCATTAAATTAAATTTAACATTTTTCCTTAACAAACCCCCATAATAAAAGATTAAAAACCAGAAATTTCCTTAAAATTTATTAAAAATACCATTAATTCATCAAAAAACCCCATAAAAACCGCTTTAAATCCATCAAATAAATTAAATTTAACATTTTTCCTTAACAAACCCCCATAATAAATGATTAAAAACCAGAAATTTATTAAAAATACCATTAATTCATCAAAAAAACCGCTTTAAATCCATCAAATAAATTAAATTTAACATTTTTCCTTAACAAAACACCCATAATATATGATTAAAAACCAGAAATTTCCTTAAAATTTATTAAAAATACCATTAATTCATCAAAAAACCCCATAAAAACCGCTTTAAATCCATCAATTAAAATAAATTTAACATATTTCCTTAACAAACCCCTATAATAAATGATTAAAAACCAGAAATTTCCTTAAAATTAATTAAAAATACCATTAATTCATCAAAAAACCCCATAAAAACCGCTTTAAATCCATCAAATAAATTATATTTAACATTTTTCCTTAACAAACCCCCATAATAAATGATTAAAAACCAGAAATTTATTAAAAATACCATTAATTCATCAAAAAACCGCTTTAAATCCATCAAATAAATTAAATTTAACATTTTTCCTTAACAAAACACCCATAATAAATGATTAAAAACCAGAAATTTATTAAAAATACCATTAATTCATCAAAAAACCGCTTTAAATCCATCAAATAAATTAAATTTAACATTTTTCCTTAACAAACCCCCATAATAAATGATTAAAAACCAGAAATTTCCTTGAAATTTATTAAAAATATTATTAATTCATCAAAAAACTGCTTTATATCCATCCATTAAATTAAATTTAACATATTTCCTTAACAAACCCCTATAATAAATGATTAAAAACCAGAAATTTCCTTAAAATTAATTAAAAATACCATTAATTCATCAAAAAACCCCATAAAAACCGCTTTAAATCCATCAATTAAATTAAATTTAAAATTTTTCCTTAACAACCCCCAATAATAAACGATTTAATACCATCAAATACATTAAATTTAATATTTTTCCTTAACAAACCCCCATAATAAATGATTTAAAACCAGAAATTTCCTTAAAAAGTATTAAAAAAACCATAAATTCATGAAATTTATTAAAAATACCATTAATTCATCAAAAAACTGCTTTAAATCCATCAAATATAATAAATTTAACATTTTTCCTTAACAAACCCCCATAATAAATTATTAAAAACCAGAAATTTATTAAAAAATACCATTAATTCATCAAAAAAACCGCTTTAAATCCATCAAATAAATTAAATTTAACATTTTTCCTTAACAAAACACCCATAATATATGATTAAAAACCAGAAATTTCCTTAAAATTAATTAAAAATACCATTAATTCATCAAAAAACCCCATAAAAACCGCTTTAAATCCATCAATTAAATTAAATTTAAAATTTTTCCTTAACAACCCCCAATAATAAACGATTTAATACCATCAAATACATTAAATTTAATATTTTTCCTTAACAAACCCCCATAATAAATGATTTAAAACCAGAAATTTCCTTAAAAAGTATTAAAAAAACCATAAATTCATGAAATTTATTAAAAATACCATTAATTCATCAAAAAACCGCTTTAAATCCATCAATTAAATTAAATTTAACATATTTCCTTAACAAACCCCCATAATAAATGATTAAAAACCAGAAATTTCCTTAAAATTAATTAAAAATACCATTAATTCATTAAAAAACCCCATAAAAACCGATTTATAACCATCAATTAAATTAAATTTAACAATTTTCTTAACAAACCCCCATAATAAATGATTAAACATCATAAATTTCCTTAAAATTAATTAAAAATACCATTAATTCATCAAAAAACCCCATAAAAACCGCTTTAAATCCATCAAATAAATTATATTTAACATTTTTCCTTAACAAACCCCCATAATAAATGATTAAAAACCAGAAATTTATTAAAAATACCATTAATTCATCAAAAAACCGCTTTAAATCCATCATATAAATTAAATTTAACATTTTTCCTTAACAAAACACCCATAATAAATGATTACAAACCAGAAATTTATTAAAAATACCATTAATTCATCAAAAAACCGCTTTAAATCCATCAAATAAATTAAATTTAACATTTTTCCTTAACAAACCCCCATAATAAATGATTAAAAACCAGAAATTTCCTTGAAATTTATTAAAAATATTATTAATTCATCAAAAAACTGCTTTATATCCATCCATTAAATTAAATTTAACATTTTTCCTTAACAAACCCCCATAATAAAAGATTAAAAACCAGAAATTTCCTTAAAATTAATTAAAAATACCATTAATTCATCAAAAAACCCCATAAAAACCGCTTTAAATCCATCAAATAAATTATATTTAACATTTTTCCTTAACAAACCCCCATAATAAATGATTAAAAACCAAAAATTTATTAAAAATACCATTAATTCATCAAAAAACCGCTTTAAATCCATCAAATAAATTAAATTTAACATTTTTCCTTAACAAAACACCCATAATAAATGATTAAAAACCAGAAATTTATTAAAAATACCATTAATTCATCAAAAAACCGCTTTAAATCCATCAAATAAATTAAATTTAACATTTTTCCTTAACAAACCCCCATAATAAATGATTTAAAACCAGAAATTTCCTTAAAAAGTATTAAAAAAACCATAAATTCATGAAATTTATTAAAAATACCATTAATTCATCAAAAAACTGCTTTAAATCCATCAAATATAATAAATTTAACATTTTTCCTTAACAAACCCCCATAATAAATTATTAAAAACCAGAAATTTATTAAAAAATACCATTAATTCATCAAAAAACCGCTTTAAATCCATCAAATAAATTAAATTTAACATTTTTCCTTAACAAAACACCCATAATATATGATTAAAAACCAGAAATTTCCTTAAAATTAATTAAAAATACCATTAATTCATCAAAAAACCCCATAAAAACCGCTTTAAATCCATCAATTAAATTAAATTTAAAATTTTTCCTTAACAACCCCCAATAATAAACGATTTAATACCATCAAATACATTAAATTTAATATTTTTCCTTAACAAACCCCCATAATAAATGATTTAAAACCAGAAATTTCCTTAAAAAGTATTAAAAAAACCATAAATTCATGAAATTTATTAAAAATACCATTAATTCATCAAAAAACCGCTTTAAATCCATCAATTAAATTAAATTTAACATATTTCCTTAACAAACCCCCATAATAAATGATTAAAAACCAGAAATTTCCTTAAAATTAATTAAAAATACCATTAATTCATTAAAAAAACCCCATAAAAACCGATTTATAACCATCAATTAAATTAAATTTAACAATTTTCTTAACAAACCCCCATAATAAATGATTAAACATCATAAATTTCCTTAAAATTAATTAAAAATACCATTAATTCATCAAAAAACCCCATAAAAACCGCTTTAAATCCATCAAATAAATTATATTTAACATTTTTCCTTAACAAACCCCCATAATAAATGATTAAAAACCAGAAATTTATTAAAAATACCATTAATTCATCAAAAAACCGCTTTAAATCCATCATATAAATTAAATTTAACATTTTTCCTTAACAAAACACCCATAATAAATGATTACAAACCAGAAATTTATTAAAAATACCATTAATTCATCAAAAAACCGCTTTAAATCCATCAAATAAATTAAATTTAACATTTTTCCTTAACAAACCCCCATAATAAATGATTAAAAACCAGAAATTTCCTTGAAATTTATTAAAAATATTATTAATTCATCAAAAAACTGCTTTATATCCATCCATTAAATTAAATTTAACATTTTTCCTTAACAAACCCCCATAATAAAAGATTAAAAACCAGAAATTTCCTTAAAATTAATTAAAAATACCATTAATTCATCAAAAAACCCCATAAAAACCGCTTTAAATCCATCAAATAAATTATATTTAACATTTTTCCTTAACAAACCCCCATAATAAATGATTAAAAACCAAAAATTTATTAAAAATACCATTAATTCATCAAAAAACCGCTTTAAATCCATCAAATAAATTAAATTTAACATTTTTCCTTAACAAAACACCCATAATAAATGATTAAAAACCAGAAATTTATTAAAAATACCATTAATTCATCAAAAAAACCGCTTTAAATCCATCAAATAAATTAAATTTAACATTTTTCCTTAACAAACCCCCATAATAAATGATTAAAAACCAGAAATTTCCTTGAAATTTATTAAAAATATTATTAATTCATCAAAAAACTGCTTTATATCCATCCATTAAATTAAATTTAACATTTTTCCTTAACAAACCCCCCATAATAAAAGATTAAAAACCAGAAATTTCCTTAAAATTTATTAAAAATACCATTAATTCATCAAAAAACCCCATAAAAACCGCTTTAAATCCATCAAATAAATTAAATTTAACATTTTTCCTTAACAAACCCCCATAATAAATGATTAAAAACCAGAAATTTATTAAAAATACCATTAATTCATCAAAAAACCGCTTTAAATCCATCAAATAAATTAAATTTAACATTTTTCCTTAACAAAACACCCATAATATATGATTAAAAACCAGAAATTTCCTTAAAATTTATTAAAAATACCATTAATTCATCAAAAAACCCCATAAAAAACCGCTTTAAATCCATCAATTAAAATAAATTTAACATATTTCCTTAACAAACCCCTATAATAAATGATTAAAAACCAGAAATTTCCTTAAAATTTATTAAAAATACCATTAATTCATCAAAAAACCCCATAAAAACCGCTTTAAATCCATCAATTAAAATAAATTTAACATATTTCCTTAACAAACCCCTATAATAAATGATTAAAAACCAGAAATTTCCTTAAAATTAATTAAAAATACCATTAATTCATCAAAAAACCCCATAAAAACCGCTTTAAATCCATCAAATAAATTATATTTAACATTTTTCCTTAACAAACCCCCATAATAAATGATTAAAAACCAGAAATTTATTAAAAATACCATTAATTCATCAAAAAAACCGCTTTAAATCCATCAAATAAATTAAATTTAACATTTTTCCTTAACAAAACACCCATAATAAATGATTAAAAACCAGAAATTTATTAAAAATACCATTAATTCATCAAAAAAACCGCTTTAAAATCCATCAAATAAATTAAATTTAACATTTTTCCTTAACAAACCCCCATAATAAATGATTAAAAACCAGAAATTTCCTTGAAATTTATTAAAAATATTATTAATTCATCAAAAAACTGCTTTATATCCATCCATTAAATTAAATTTAACATATTTCCTTAACAAACCCCTATAATAAATGATTAAAAACCAGAAATTTCCTTAAAATTAATTAAAAATACCATTAATTCATCAAAAAACCCCATAAAAACCGCTTTAAATCCATCAATTAAATTAAATTTAAAATTTTTCCTTAACAACCCCCAATAATAAACGATTTAATACCATCAAATACATTAAATTTAATATTTTTCCTTAACAAACCCCCATAATAAATGATTTAAAACCAGAAATTTCCTTAAAAAGTATTAAAAAAACCATAAATTCATGAAATTTATTAAAAATACCATTAATTCATCAAAAAACTGCTTTAAATCCATCAAATATAATAAATTTAACATTTTTCCTTAACAAACCCCCATAATAAATTATTAAAAACCAGAAATTTATTAAAAAATACCATTAATTCATCAAAAAAACCGCTTTAAATCCATCAAATAAATTAAATTTAACATTTTTCCTTAACAAAACACCCATAATATATGATTAAAAACCAGAAATTTCCTTAAAATTAATTAAAAATACCATTAATTCATCAAAAAACCCCATAAAAACCGCTTTAAATCCATCAATTAAATTAAATTTAAAATTTTTCCTTAACAACCCCCAATAATAAACGATTTAATACCATCAAATACATTAAATTTAATATTTTTCCTTAACAAACCCCATAATAAATGATTTAAAACCAGAAATTTCCTTAAAAAGTATTAAAAAAACCATAAATTCATGAAATTTATTAAAAATACCATTAATTCATCAAAAAACCGCTTTAAATCCATCAATTAAATTAAATTTAACATATTTCCTTAACAAACCCCCATAATAAATGATTAAAAACCAGAAATTTCCTTAAAATTAATTAAAAAATACCATTAATTCATTAAAAAACCCCATAAAAACCGATTTATAACCATCAATTAAATTAAATTTAACAATTTCTTAACAAACCCCCATAATAAATGATTAAACATCATAAATTTCCTTAAAATTAATTAAAAATACCATTAATTCATCAAAAAACCCCATAAAAACCGCTTTAAATCCATCAAATAAATTATATTTAACATTTTTCCTTAACAAACCCCCATAATAAATGATTAAAAACCAGAAATTTATTAAAAATACCATTAATTCATCAAAAAACCGCTTTAAATCCATCATATAAATTAAATTTAACATTTTTCCTTAACAAAACACCCATAATAAATGATTACAAACCAGAAATTTATTAAAAATACCATTAATTCATCAAAAAACCGCTTTAAATCCATCAAATAAATTAAATTTAACATTTTTCCTTAACAAACCCCCATAATAAATGATTAAAAACCAGAAATTTCTTGAAATTTATTAAAAATATTATTAATTCATCAAAAAACTGCTTTATATCCATCCATTAAATTAAATTTAACATTTTTCCTTAACAAACCCCCATAATAAAAGATTAAAAACCAGAAATTTCCTTAAAATTAATTAAAAATACCATTAATTCATCAAAAAACCCCATAAAAAACCGCTTTAAATCCATCAAATAAATTATATTTAACATTTTTCCTTAACAAACCCCCATAATAAATGATTAAAAACCAGAAATTTATTAAAAATACCATTAATTCATCAAAAAACCGCTTTAAATCCATCAAATAAATTAAATTTAACATTTTTCCTTAACAAAACACCCATAATAAATGATTAAAAACCAGAAATTTATTAAAAATACCATTAATTCATCAAAAAAACCGCTTTAAATCCATCAAATAAATTAAATTTAACATTTTTCCTTAACAAAACACCCATAATATATGATTAAAAACCAGAAATTTCCTTAAAATTTATTAAAAATACCATTAATTCATCAAAAAACCCCATAAAAACCGCTTTAAATCCATCAATTAAATTAAATTTAACATATTTCCTTAACAAACCCCCATAATAAATGATTAAAAAACCAGAAATTTCCTTAAAATTAATTAAAAATACCATTAATTCATCAAAAAAACCCCATAAAAACCGCTTTAAATCCATCAATTAAATTAAATTTAAAATTTTTCCTTAACAACCCCTAATAATAAACGATTTAATACCATCAAATACATTAAATTTAATATTTTTCCTTAACAAACCCCCATAATAAATGATTTAAAACCAGAAATTTCCTTAAAAAGTATTAAAAAAACCATAAATTCATGAAATTTATTAAAAATACCATTAATTCATCAAAAAACTGCTTTAAATCCATCAAATATAATAAATTTAACATTTTTCCTTAACAAACCCCCATAATAAATTATTAAAAACCAGAAATTTATTAAAAAATACCATTAATTCATCAAAAAACCGCTTTAAATCCATCAAATAAATTAAATTTAACATTTTTCCTTAACAAAACACCCATAATATATGATTAAAAACCAGAAATTTCCTTAAAATTAATTAAAAATACCATTAATTCATCAAAAAACCCCATAAAAACCGCTTTAAATCCATCAATTAAATTAAATTAAAATTTTTCCTTAACAACCCCCAATAATAAACGATTTAATACCATCAAATACATTAAATTTAATATTTTTCCTTAACAAACCCCCTTAATAAATGATTTAAAACCAGAAATTTCCTTAAAAAGTATTAAAAAAACCATAAATTCATGAAATTTATTAAAAATACCATTAATTCATCAAAAAACTGATTTAAATCCATCAAATATAATAAATTTAACATTTTTCCTTAACAAACCCCCATAATAAATTATTAAAAACCAGAAATTTATTAAAAAATACCATTAATTCATCAAAAAACCGCTTTAAATCCATCAAATTAAATTAAATTTAACATTTTTCCTTACAAAACACCCATAATATATGATTAAAAACCAGAAATTTCATTGAAATTTATTAAAAATACCATTAATTCATCAAAAAACCCCATAAAAACTGCTTTAAATCCATCAATTAAATTAAATTTAACATATTTCCTTAACAAACCCCATAATAAATGATTAAAAACCAGAAATTTCCTTAAATTTAATTAAAAATACCATTAATTCATTAAAAAACCCCATAAAAACCGATTTATAACCATCAATTAAATTAAATTTAACAATTTTCTTAACAAACCCCCATAATAAATGATTAAACACCATAAATTTCCTTAAAATTAATTAAAAATACCATTAATTCATCAAAAAACCCATAAAAACCGCTTTAAATCCATCAAATAAATTATATTTAAACATTTTTCCTTAACAAACCCCCATAATAAATGATTAAAAACCAAAAATTTATTAAAAATACCATTAATTCATCAAAAAACCGCTTTAAATCCATCAAATAAATTAAATTTAACATTTTTCCTTAACAAACCCCCATAATAAATGATTAAAAACCAGAAATTTCCTTAAAATTAATTAAAAATACCATTAATTCATTAAAAAACCCCATAAAAACCGATTTAAAACCATCAATTAAATTAAATTTAACAATTTTCTTAACAAACCCCCAAAATAAATGATTAAACACCATAAATTTCCTTAAAATTAATTAAAAATACCATTAATTCATCAAAAAACCCCATAAAAACCGCTTTAAATCCATCAATTAAATTAAATTTAAAATTTTTCCTTAACAACCCCCAATAATAAACGATTTAATACCATCAAATACATTAAATTTAATATTTTCCTTAACAAACCCCCATAATAAATGATTTAAAACCAGAAATTTCCTTAAAAAGTATTAAAAAAACCATAAATTCATGAAATTTATTAAAAATACCATTAATTCATCAAAAAACTGCTTTAAATCCATCAATATAATAAATTTAACATTTTTCCTTAACAAACCCCCATAATAAATTATTAAAAACCAGAAATTTATTAAAAAAATACCATTAATTCATCAAAAAACCGCTTTAAATCCATCAAATAAATTAAATTTAACATTTTTCCTTAACAAAACACCCATAATATATGATTAAAAACCAGAAATTTCCTTGAAATTTATTAAAAATACCATTAATTCATCAAAAAACCCCATAAAAACCGCTTTAAATCCATCAATTAAATTAAATTTAAAATTTTTCCTTAACAACCCCCAATAATAAACGATTTAATACCATCAAATACATTAAATTTAATATTTTTCCTTAACAAACCCCCATAATAAATGATTAAAAACCAGAAATTTATTAAAAATACCATTAATTCATCAAAAAACCGCTTTAAATCCATCAAATAAATTAAATTTAACATTTTCCTTAACAAAACACCCATAATAAATGATTAAAAACCAGAAATTTATTAAAAATACCATTAATTCCATCAAAAAACCGCTTTAAATCCATCAAATAAATTAAATTTAACATTTTTCCTTAACAAACCCCCATAATAAATGATTAAAAACCAGAAATTTCCTTGAAATTTATTAAAAATATTATTAATTCATCAAAAAACTGCTTTATATCCATCCATTAAATTAAATTTAAACATTTTTCCTTAACAAACCCCATAATAAAAGATTAAAACCAGAAATTTCCTTAAAATTTATTAAAAATACCATTAATTCATCAAAAAACCCCATAAAAACCGCTTTAAATCCATCAAATAAATTAAATTTAACATTTTTCCTTAACAAACCCCCATAATAAATGATTAAAAACCAGAAATTTATTAAAAATACCATTAATTCATCAAAAAACCGCTTTAAATCCATCAAAAAAATTAAATTTAACATTTTTCCTTAACAAAACACCCATAATATATGATTAAAAACCAGAAATTTCCTTAAAATTTATTAAAAATACCATTAATTCATCAAAAAAACCCCATAAAAACCGCTTTAAATCCATCAATTAAAATAAATTTAACATATTTCCTTAACAAACCCCTATAATAAATGATTAAAAACCAGAAATTTCCTTAAAATTAATTAAAAATACCATTAATTCATCAAAAAAACCCCATAAAAACCGCTTTAAATCCATCAATTAAATTAAATTTAAAATTTTTCCTTAACAACCCCCAATAATAAACGATTTAATACCATCAAATACATTAAATTTAATATTTTTCCTTAACAAACCCCCATAATAAATGATTTAAAACCAGAAATTTCCTTAAAAAGTATTAAAAAAACCATAAATTCATGAAATTTATTAAAAATACCATTAATTCATCAAAAAACTGCTTTAAATCCATCAAATATAATAAATTTAACATTTTTCCTTAACAAACCCCCATAATAAATTATTAAAAACCAGAAATTTATTAAAAAATACCATTAATTCATCAAAAAAACCGCTTTAAATCCATCAAATAAATTAAATTTAACATTTTCCTTAACAAAACACCCATAATATATGATTAAAAACCAGAAATTTCCTTAAAATTAATTAAAAATACCATTAATTCATCAAAAAACCCCATAAAAACCGCTTTAAAATCCATCAATTAAATTAAATTTAAAATTTTTCCTTAACAACCCCCAATAATAAACGATTTAATACCATCAAATACATTAAATTTAATATTTTTCCTTAACAAACCCCCATAATAAATGATTTAAAACCAGAAATTTCCTTAAAAAGTATTAAAAAAACCATAAATTCATGAAATTTATTAAAAATACCATTAATTCATCAAAAAACCGCTTTAAATCCATCAAATAAATTAAATTTAACATTTTTCCTTAACAAACCCCCATAATAAATGATTAAAAACCAGAAATTTCCTTGAAATTTATTAAAAATATTATTAATTCATCAAAAAACTGCTTTATATCCATCCATTAAATTAAATTTAACATTTTTCCTTAACAAACCCCCATAATAAAAGATTAAAAACCAGAAATTTCCTTAAAATTTATTAAAAATACCATTAATTCATCAAAAAACCCCATAAAAACCGCTTTAAATCCATCAAATAAATTAAATTTAACATTTTTCCTTAACAAACCCCCATAATAAATGATTAAAAACCAGAAATTTATTAAAAATACCATTAATTCATCAAAAAACCGCTTTAAATCCATCAAATAAATTAAATTTAACATTTTTCCTTAACAAAACACCCATAATATATGATTAAAAACCAGAAATTTCCTTAAAATTTATTAAAAATACCATTAATTCATCAAAAAACCCCATAAAAACCGCTTTAAATCCATCAATTAAAATAAATTTAACATATTTCCTTAACAAACCCCTATAATAAATGATTAAAAACCAGAAATTTCCTTAAAATTAATTAAAAATACCATTAATTCATCCAAAAACCCCATAAAAACCGCTTTAAATCCATCAATTAAATTAAATTTAAAATTTTTCCTTAACAACCCCCAATAATAAACGATTTAATACCATCAAATACATTAAATTTAATATTTTTCCTTAACAAACCCCCATAATAAATGATTTAAAACCAGAAATTTCCTTAAAAAGTATTAAAAAAACCATAAATTCATGAAATTTATTAAAAATACCATTAATTCATCAAAAAACTGCTTTAAATCCATCAAATATAATAAATTTAACATTTTTCCTTAACAAACCCCCATAATAAATTATTAAAAACCAGAAATTTATTAAAAAATACCATTAATTCATCAAAAAACCGCTTTAAATCCATCAAATAAATTAAATTTAACATTTTTCCTTAACAAAACACCCATAATATATGATTAAAAACCAGAAATTTCCTTAAAATTAATTAAAAATACCATTAATTCATCAAAAAACCCCATAAAAACCGCTTTAAATCCATCAATTAAATTAAATTTAAAATTTTTCCTTAACAACCCCCAATAATAAACGATTTAATACCATCAAATACATTAAATTTAATATTTTTCCTTAACAAACCCCCATAATAAATGATTTAAAACCAGAAATTTCCTTAAAAAGTATTAAAAAAACCATAAATTCATGAAATTTATTAAAAATACCATTAATTCATCAAAAAACCGCTTTAAATCCATCAATTAAATTAAATTTAACATATTTCCTTAACAAACCCCCATAATAAATGATTAAAAACCAGAAATTTCCTTAAAATTAATTAAAAATACCATTAATTCATTAAAAAACCCCATAAAAACCGATTTATAACCATCAATTAAATTAAATTTAACAATTTTCTTAACAAACCCCCATAATAAATGATTAAACACCATAAATTTCCTTAAAATTAATTAAAAATACCATTAATTCATCAAAAAACCCCATAAAAACCGCTTTAAATCCATCAAATAAATTATATTTAACATTTTTCCTTAACAAACCCCCATAATAAATGATTAAAAACCAGAAATTTATTAAAAATACCATTAATTCATCAAAAAAACCGCTTTAAATCCATCAAATAAATTAAATTTAACATTTTTCCTTAACAAAACACCCATAATAAATGATTACAAACCAGAAATTTATTAAAAATACCATTAATTCATCAAAAAACCGCTTTAAATCCATCAAATAAATTAAATTTAACATTTTTCCTTAACAAACCCCCATAATAAATGATTAAAAACCAGAAATTTCCTTGAAATTTATTAAAAATATTATTAATTCATCAAAAAACTGCTTTATATCCATCCATTAAATTAAATTTAACATTTTTCCTTAACAAACCCCCATAATAAAAGATTAAAAACCAGAAATTTCCTTAAAATTAATTAAAAATACCATTAATTCATCAAAAAACCCCATAAAAACCGCTTTAAATCCATCAAATAAATTATATTTAACATTTTTCCTTAACAAACCCCCATAATAAATGATTAAAAACCAAAAATTTATTAAAAATACCATTAATTCATCAAAAAACCGCTTTAAATCCATCAAATAAATTAAATTTAACATTTTTCCTTAACAAAACACCCATAATAAATGATTAAAAACCAGAAATTTATTAAAAATACCATTAATTCATCAAAAAACCGCTTTAAATCCATCAAATAAATTAAATTTAACATTTTTCCTTAACAAAACACCCATAATATATGATTAAAAACCAGAAATTTCCTTAAAATTTATTAAAAATACCATTAATTCATCAAAAAACCCCATAAAAACCGCTTTAAATCCATCAATTAAATTAAATTTAACATATTTCCTTAACAAACCCCCATAATAAATGATTAAAAACCAGAAATTTCCTTAAAATTAATTAAAAATACCATTAATTCATCAAAAAACCCCATAAAAACCGCTTTAAATCCATCAATTAAATTAAATTTAAAATTTTTCCTTAACAACCCCCAATAATAAACGATTTAATACCATCAAATACATTAAATTTAATATTTTTCCTTAACAAACCCCCTTAATAAATGATTTAAAACCAGAAATTTCCTTAAAAAGTATTAAAAAAACCATAAATTCATGAAATTTATTAAAAATACCATTAATTCATCAAAAAACTGATTTAAATCCATCAAATATAATAAATTTAACATTTTTCCTTAACAAACCCCCATAATAAATTATTAAAAACCAGAAATTTATTAAAAAATACCATTAATTCATCAAAAAAACCGCTTTAAATCCATCAAATAAATTAAATTTAACATTTTTCCTTAACAAAACACCCATAATATATGATTAAAAACCAGAAATTTCCTTGAAATTTATTAAAAATACCATTAATTCATCAAAAAACCCCATAAAAACTGCTTTAAATCCATCAATTAAATTAAATTTAACATATTTCCTTAACAAACCCCATAATAAATGATTAAAAACCAGAAATTTCCTTAAAATTAATTAAAAATACCATTAATTCATTAAAAAACCCCATAAAAAACCGATTTATAACCATCAATTAAATTAAATTTAACAATTTTCTTAACAAACCCCCATAATAAATGATTAAACACCATAAATTTCCTTAAAATTAATTAAAAATACCATTAATTCATCAAAAAATCCCATAAAAACCGCTTTAAATCCATCAAATAAATTATATTTAACATTTTTCCTTAACAAACCCCCATAATAAATGATTAAAAACCAGAAATTTATTAAAAATACCATTAATTCATCAAAAAACCGCTTTAAATCCATCAAATAAATTAAATTTAACATTTTTCCTTAACAAAACACCCATAATAAATGATTAAAAACCAGAAATTTATTAAAAATACCATTAATTCATCAAAAAACCGCTTTAAATCCATCAAATAAATTAAATTTAACATTTTTCCTTAACAAACCCCCATAATAAATGATTAAAAACCAGAAATTTCCTTGAAATTTATTAAAAATATTATTAATTCATCAAAAAACTGCTTTATATCCATCCATTAAATTAAATTTAACATTTTTCCTTAACAAACCCCCATAATAAAAGATTAAAAACCAGAAATTTCCTTAAAATTTATTAAAAATACCATTAATTCATCAAAAAACCCCATAAAAACCGCTTTAAATCCATCAAATAAATTAAATTTAACATTTTTCCTTAACAAACCCCCATAATAAATGATTAAAAACCAGAAATTTATTAAAAATACCATTAATTCATCAAAAAACCGCTTTAAATCCATCAAATAAATTAAATTTAACATTTTTCCTTAACAAAACACCCATAATATATGATTAAAAACCAGAAATTTCCTTAAAATTAATTAAAAATACCATTAATTCATTAAAAAACCCCATAAAAACCGATTTAAAACCATCAATTAAATTAAATTTAACAATTTTCTTAACAAACCCCCAAAATAAATGATTAAACACCATAAATTTCCTTAAAATTAATTAAAAATACCATTAATTCATCAAAAAACCCCATAAAAACCGCTTTAAATCCATCAATTAAATTAAATTTAAAATTTTTCCTTAACAACCCCCAATAATAAACGATTTAATACCATCAAATACATTAAATTTAATATTTTTCCTTAACAAACCCCCATAATAAATGATTTAAAACCAGAAATTTCCTTAAAAAGTATTAAAAAAACCATAAATTCATGAAATTTATTAAAAATACCATTAATTCATCAAAAAACTGCTTTAAATCCATCAAATATAATAAATTTAACATTTTTCCTTAACAAACCCCCATAATAAATTATTAAAAACCAGAAATTTATTAAAAAATACCATTAATTCATCAAAAAACCGCTTTAAATCCATCAAATAAATTAAATTTAACATTTTTCCTTAACAAAACACCCATAATATATGATTAAAAACCAGAAATTTCCTTGAAATTTATTAAAAATACCATTAATTCATCAAAAAACCCCATAAAAACCGCTTTAAATCCATCAATTAAATTAAATTTAACATATTTCCTTAACAAACCCCCATAATAAATGATTAAAAACCAGAAATTTCCTTAAAATTAATTAAAAATACCATTAATTCATTAAAAAACCCCATAAAAACCGATTTATAACCATCAATTAAATTAAATTTAACAATTTTCTTAACAAACCCCCATAATAAATGATTAAACACCATAAATTTCCTTAAAATTAATTAAAAATACCATTAATTCATCAAAAAACCCCATAAAAACCGCTTTAAATCCATCAAATAAATTATATTTAACATTTTTCCTTAACAAACCCCCATAATAAATGATTAAAAACCAGAAATTTATTAAAAATACCATTAATTCATCAAAAAACCGCTTTAAATCCATCAAATAAATTAAATTTAACATTTTTCCTTAACAAAACACCCATAATAAATGATTAAAAACCAGAAATTTATTAAAAATACCATTAATTCATCAAAAAAACCGCTTTAAATCCATCAAATAAATTAAATTTAACATTTTTCCTTAACAAACCCCCATAATAAATGATTAAAAACCAGAAATTTCCTTGAAATTTATTAAAAATATTATTAATTCATCAAAAAACTGCTTTATATCCATCCATTAAATTAAATTTAACATTTTTCCTTAACAAACCCCCATAATAAAAGATTAAAAACCAGAAATTTCCTTAAAATTTATTAAAAATACCATTAATTCATCAAAAAACCCCATAAAAACCGCTTTAAATCCATCAAATAAATTAAATTTAACATTTTTCCTTAACAAACCCCCATAATAAATGATTAAAAACCAGAAATTTATTAAAAATACCATTAATTCATCAAAAAACCGCTTTAAATCCATCAAATAAATTAAATTTAACATTTTTCCTTAACAAAACACCCATAATATATGATTAAAAACCAGAAATTTCCTTAAAATTTATTAAAAATACCATTAATTCATCAAAAAACCCCATAAAAAACCGCTTTAAATCCATCAATTAAAATAAATTTAACATATTTCCTTAACAAACCCCTATAATAAATGATTAAAAACCAGAAATTTCCTTAAAATTAATTAAAAATACCATTAATTCATCAAAAAAACCCCATAAAAACCGCTTTAAATCCATCAATTAAATTAAATTTAAAATTTTTCCTTAACAACCCCCAATAATAAACGATTTAATACCATCAAATACATTAAATTTAATATTTTTCCTTAACAAACCCCCATAATAAATGATTTAAAACCAGAAATTTCCTTAAAAAGTATTAAAAAAACCATAAATTCATGAAATTTATTAAAAATACCATTAATTCATCAAAAAACTGCTTTAAATCCATCAAATATAATAAATTTAACATTTTTCCTTAACAAACCCCCATAATAAATTATTAAAAACCAGAAATTTATTAAAAAATACCATTAATTCATCAAAAAAACCGCTTTAAATCCATCAAATAAATTAAATTTAACATTTTTCCTTAACAAAACACCCATAATATATGATTAAAAACCAGAAATTTCCTTAAAATTAATTAAAAATACCATTAATTCATCAAAAAACCCCATAAAAACCGCTTTAAATCCATCAATTAAATTAAATTTAAAATTTTTCCTTAACAACCCCCAATAATAAACGATTTAAATCCATCAAATAAATTAAATTTAACATTTTTCCTTAACAAACCCCCATAATAAATGATTAAAAACCAGAAATTTCCTTGAAATTTATTAAAAATATTATTAATTCATCAAAAAACTGCTTTATATCCATCCATTAAATTAAATTTAACATTTTTCCTTAACAAACCCCCATAATAAAAGATTAAAAACCAGAAATTTCCTTAAAATTTATTAAAAATACCATTAATTCATCAAAAAACCCCATAAAAACCGCTTTAAATCCATCAAATAAATTAAATTTAACATTTTTCCTTAACAAACCCCCATAATAAATGATTAAAAACCAGAAATTTATTAAAAAAACCATTAATTCATCAAAAAACCGCTTTAAATCCATCAAATAAATTAAATTTAACATTTTTCCTTAACAAAACACCCATAATATATGATTAAAAACCAGAAATTTCCTTAAAATTTATTAAAAATACCATTAATTCATCAAAAAACCCCATAAAAACCGCTTTAAATCCATCAATTAAAATAAATTTAACATATTTCCTTAACAAACCCCTATAATAAATGATTAAAAACCAGAAATTTCCTTAAAATTAATTAAAAATACCATTAATTCATCAAAAAACCCCATAAAAACCGCTTTAAATCCATCAATTAAATTAAATTTAAAATTTTTCCTTAACAACCCCCAATAATAAACGATTTAATACCATCAAATACATTAAATTTAATATTTTTCCTTAACAAACCCCCATAATAAATGATTTAAAACCAGAAATTTCCTTAAAAAGTATTAAAAAAACCATAAATTCATGAAATTTATTAAAAATACCATTAATTCATCAAAAAACTGCTTTAAATCCATCAAATATAATAAATTTAACATTTTTCCTTAACAAACCCCCATAATAAATTATTAAAAACCAGAAATTTATTAAAAAATACCATTAATTCATCAAAAAAACCGCTTTAAATCCATCAAATAAATTAAATTTAACATTTTTCCTTAACAAAACACCCATAATATATGATTAAAAACCAGAAATTTCCTTAAAATTAATTAAAAATACCATTTATTCATCAAAAAAACCCCATAAAAACCGCTTTAAATCCATCAATTAAATTAAATTTAAAATTTTTCCTTAACAACCCCCAATAATAAACGATTTAATACCATCAAATACATTAAATTTAATATTTTTCCTTAACAAACCCCCATAATAAATGATTTAAAACCAGAAATTTCCTTAAAAAGTATTAAAAAAACCATAAATTCATGAAATTTATTAAAAATACCATTAATTCATCAAAAAACTGCTTTAAATCCATCAAATATAATAAATTTAACATTTTTCCTTAACAAACCCCCATAATAAATTATTAAAAACCAGAAATTTATTAAAAAATACCATTAATTCATCAAAAAACCGCTTTAAATCCATCAAATAAATTAAATTTAACATTTTTCCTTAACAAAACACCCATAATATATGATTAAAAACCAGAAATTTCCTTGAAATTTATTAAAAATACCATTAATTCATCAAAAAACCCCATAAAAACCGCTTTAAATCCATCAATTAAATTAAATTTAACATATTTCCTTAACAAACCCCCATAATAAATGATTAAAAACCAGAAATTTCCTTAAAATTAATTAAAAATACCATTAATTCATTAAAAAACCCCATAAAAACCGATTTTTAACCATCAATTAAATTAAATTTAACAATTTTCTTAACAAACCCCCATAATAAATGATTAAACACCATAAATTTCCTTAAAATTAATTAAAAATACCATTAATTCATCAAAAAACCCCATAAAAACCGCTTTAAATCCATCAAATAAATTATATTTAACATTTTTCCTTAACCAAACCCCCATAATAAATGATTAAAAACCAGAAATTTATTAAAAATACCATTAATTCATCAAAAAAACCGCTTTAAATCCATCAAATAAATTAAATTTAACATTTTTCCTTAACAAACCCCCATAATAAATGATTAAAAACCAGAAATTTTCCTTGAAATTTATTAAAAATATTATTAATTCATCAAAAAACTGCTTTATATCCATCCATTAAATTAAATTTAACATTTTTCCTTAACAAACCCCCATAATAAAAGATTAAAAACCAGAAATTTCCTTAAAATTTATTAAAAATACCATTAATTCATCAAAAAACCCCATAAAAACCGCTTTAAATCCATCAAATAAATTAAATTTAACATTTTTCCTTAACAAACCCCCATAATAAATGATTAAAAACCAGAAATTTATTAAAAATACCATTAATTCATCAAAAAAACCGCTTTAAATCCATCAAATAAATTAAATTTAACATTTTTCCTTAACAAAACACCCATAATATATGATTAAAAACCAGAAATTTCCTTAAAATTTATTAAAAAATACCATTAATTCATCAAAAAAACCCCATAAAAACCGCTTTAAAATCCATCAATTAAAATAAATTTAACATATTTCCTTAACAAACCCCTATAATAAATGATTAAAAACCAGAAATTTCCTTAAAATTAATTAAAAATACCATTAATTCATCAAAAAAACCCCATAAAAACCGCTTTAAATCCATCAATTAAATTAAATTTAAAATTTTTCCTTAACAACCCCCAATAATAAACGATTTAATACCATCAAATACATTAAATTTAATATTTTTCCTTAACAAACCCCCATAATAAATGATTTAAAACCAGAAATTTCCTTAAAAAGTATTAAAAAAACCATAAATTCATGAAATTTATTAAAAATACCATTAATTCATCAAAAAACTGCTTTAAATCCATCAAATATAATAAATTTAACATTTTTCCTTAACAAACCCCCATAATAAATTATTAAAAACCAGAAATTTATTAAAAAATACCATTAATTCATCAAAAAACCGCTTTAAATCCATCAAATAAATTAAATTTAACATTTTTCCTTAACAAAACACCCATAATATATGATTAAAAACCAGAAATTTCCTTAAAATTAATTAAAAATACCATTAATTCATCAAAAAACCCCATAAAAACCGCTTTAAAATCCATCAATTAAATTAAATTTAAAATTTTTCCTTAACAACCCCCAATAATAAACGATTTAAATCCATCAAATAAATTAAATTTAACATTTTTCCTTAACAAACCCCCATAATAAATGATTAAAAACCAGAAATTTCCTTGAAATTTATTAAAAATATTATTAATTCATCAAAAAACTGCTTTATATCCATCCATTAAATTAAATTTAACATTTTTCCTTAACAAACCCCCATAATAAAAGATTAAAAACCAGAAATTTCCTTAAAATTTATTAAAAATACCATTAATTCATCAAAAAACCCCATAAAAACCGCTTTAAATCCATCAAATAAATTAAATTTAACATTTTTCCTTAACAAACCCCCATAATAAATGATTAAAAACCAGAAATTTATTAAAAAACCATTAATTCATCAAAAAAACCGCTTTAAATCCATCAAATAAATTAAATTTAACATTTTTCCTTAACAAAACACCCATAATATATGATTAAAAACCAGAAATTTCCTTAAAATTTATTAAAAATACCATTAATTCATCAAAAAACCCCATAAAAACCGCTTTAAATCCATCAATTAAAATAAATTTAACATATTTCCTTAACAAACCCCTATAATAAATGATTAAAAACCAGAAATTTCCTTAAAATTAATTAAAAATACCATTAATTCATCAAAAAAACCCCATAAAAACCGCTTTAAATCCATCAATTAAATTAAATTTAAAATTTTTCCTTAACAACCCCCAATAATAAACGATTTAATACCATCAAATACATTAAATTTAATATTTTTCCTTAACAAACCCCCATAATAAATGATTTAAAACCAGAAATTTCCTTAAAAAGTATTAAAAAAACCATAAATTCATGAAATTTATTAAAAATACCATTAATTCATCAAAAAACTGCTTTAAATCCATCAAATATAATAAATTTAACATTTTTCCTTAACAAACCCCCATAATAAATTATTAAAAACCAGAAATTTATTAAAAAATACCATTAATTCATCAAAAAAACCGCTTTAAATCCATCAAATAAATTAAATTTAACATTTTTCCTTAACAAAACACCCATAATATATGATTAAAAACCAGAAATTTCCTTAAAATTAATTAAAAATACCATTTATTCATCAAAAAACCCCATAAAAACCGCTTTAAATCCATCAATTAAATTAAATTTAAAATTTTTCCTTAACAACCCCCAATAATAAACGATTTAATACCATCAAATACATTAAATTTAATATTTTTCCTTAACAAACCCCCATAATAAATGATTTAAAACCAGAAATTTCCTTAAAAAGTATTAAAAAAACCATAAATTCATGAAATTTATTAAAAATACCATTAATTCATCAAAAAACTGCTTTAAATCCATCAAATATAATAAATTTAACATTTTTCCTTAACAAACCCCCATAATAAATTATTAAAAACCAGAAATTTATTAAAAAATACCATTAATTCATCAAAAAAACCGCTTTAAATCCATCAAATAAATTAAATTTAACATTTTTCCTTAACAAAACACCCATAATATATGATTAAAAACCAGAAATTTCCTTGAAATTTATTAAAAATACCATTAATTCATCAAAAAAACCCCATAAAAACCGCTTTAAAATCCATCAATTAAATTAAATTTAACATTTTTCCTTAACAAACCCCCATAATAAATGATTAAAAACCAGAAATTTCCTTGAAATTTATTAAAAATATTATTAATTCATCAAAAAACTGCTTTATATCCATCCATTAAATTAAATTTAACAATTTTCTTAACAAACCCCCCATAATAAATGATTAAACACCATAAATTTCCTTAAAATTAATTAAAAATACCATTAATTCATCAAAAAACCCCATAAAAAACCGCTTTAAATCCATCAAATAAATTATATTTAACATTTTTCCTTAACAAACCCCCATAATAAATGATTAAAAACCAGAAATTTATTAAAAATACCATTAATTCATCAAAAAACCGCTTTAAATCCATCAAATAAATTAAATTTAACATTTTTCCTTAACAAAACACCCATAATAAATGATTAAAAACCAGAAATTTATTAAAAATACCATTAATTCATCAAAAAAACCGCTTTAAATCCATCAAATAAATTAAATTTAACATTTTTCCTTAACAAACCCCCATAATAAATGATTAAAAACCAGAAATTTCCTTGAAATTTATTAAAAATATTATTAATTCATCAAAAAACTGCTTTATATCCATCCATTAAATTAAATTTAACATTTTTCCTTAACAAACCCCCATAATAAAAGATTAAAAACCAGAAATTTCCTTAAAATTTATTAAAAATACCATTAATTCATCAAAAAAACCCCATAAAAACCGCTTTAAATCCATCAAATAAATTAAATTTAACATTTTTCCTTAACAAACCCCCATAATAAATGATTAAAAACCAGAAATTTATTAAAAATACCATTAATTCATCAAAAAAACCGCTTTAAATCCATCAAATAAATTAAATTTAACATTTTTCCTTAACAAAACACCCATAATATATGATTAAAAACCAGAAATTTCCTTAAAATTTATTAAAAATACCATTAATTCATCAAAAAAACCCCATAAAAACCGCTTTAAAATCCATCAATTAAAATAAATTTAACATATTTCCTTAACAAACCCCTATAATAAATGATTAAAAACCAGAAATTTCCTTAAAATTAATTAAAAATACCATTAATTCATCAAAAAACCCCATAAAAACCGCTTTAAATCCATCAATTAAATTAAATTTAAAATTTTTCCTTAACAACCCCCAATAATAAACGATTTAATACCATCAAATACATTAAATTTAATATTTTTCCTTAACAAACCCCCATAATAAATGATTTAAAACCAGAAATTTCCTTAAAAAGTATTAAAAAAACCATAAATTCATGAAATTTATTAAAAATACCATTAATTCATCAAAAAACTGCTTTAAATCCATCAAATATAATAAATTTAACATTTTTCCTTAACAAACCCCCATAATAAATTATTAAAAACCAGAAATTTATTAAAAAATACCATTAATTCATCAAAAAAACCGCTTTAAATCCATCAAATAAATTAAATTTAACATTTTTCCTTAACAAAACACCCATAATATATGATTAAAAACCAGAAATTTCCTTAAAATTAATTAAAAATACCATTAATTCATCAAAAAACCCCATAAAAACCGCTTTAAATCCATCAATTAAATTAAATTTAAAATTTTTCCTTAACAACCCCCAATAATAAACGATTTAAATCCATCAAATAAATTAAATTTAACATTTTTCCTTAACAAACCCCCATAATAAATGATTAAAAAACCAGAAATTTCCTTGAAATTTATTAAAAATATTATTAATTCATCAAAAAACTGCTTTATATCCATCCATTAAATTAAATTTAACATTTTTCCTTAACAAACCCCCATAATAAAAGATTAAAAACCAGAAATTTCCTTAAAATTTATTAAAAATACCATTAATTCATCAAAAAAACCCCATAAAAACCGCTTTAAATCCATCAAATAAATTAAATTTAACATTTTTCCTTAACAAACCCCCATAATAAATGATTAAAAACCAGAAATTTATTAAAAAAACCATTAATTCATCAAAAAAACCGCTTTAAATCCATCAAATAAATTAAATTTAACATTTTTCCTTAACAAAACACCCATAATATATGATTAAAAACCAGAAATTTCCTTAAAATTTATTAAAAATACCATTAATTCATCAAAAAAACCCCATAAAAACCGCTTTAAATCCATCAATTAAAATAAATTTAACATATTTCCTTAACAAACCCCTATAATAAATGATTAAAAACCAGAAATTTCCTTAAAATTAATTAAAAATACCATTAATTCATCAAAAAACCCCATAAAAAACCGCTTTAAATCCATCAATTAAATTAAATTTAAAATTTTTCCTTAACAACCCCCAATAATAAACGATTTAATACCATCAAATACATTAAATTTAATATTTTTCCTTAACAAACCCCCATAATAAATGATTTAAAACCAGAAATTTCCTTAAAAAGTATTAAAAAAACCATAAATTCATGAAATTTATTAAAAATACCATTAATTCATCAAAAAACTGCTTTAAATCCATCAAATATAATAAATTTAACATTTTTCCTTAACAAACCCCCATAATAAATTATTAAAAACCAGAAATTTATTAAAAAATACCATTAATTCATCAAAAAACCGCTTTAAATCCATCAAATAAATTAAATTTAACATTTTTCCTTAACAAAACACCCATAATATATGATTAAAAACCAGAAATTTCCTTAAAATTAATTAAAAATACCATTTATTCATCAAAAAACCCCATAAAAACCGCTTTAAATCCATCAATTAAATTAAATTTAAAATTTTTCCTTAACAACCCCCAATAATAAACGATTTAATACCATCAAATACATTAAATTTAATATTTTTCCTTAACAAACCCCCATAATAAATGATTTAAAACCAGAAATTTCCTTAAAAAGTATTAAAAAAACCATAAATTCATGAAATTTATTAAAAATACCATTAATTCATCAAAAAACTGCTTTAAATCCATCAAATATAATAAATTTAACATTTTTCCTTAACAAACCCCCCATAATAAATTATTAAAAACCAGAAATTTATTAAAAAATACCATTAATTCATCAAAAAAACCGCTTTAAATCCATCAAATAAATTAAATTTAACATTTTTCCTTAACAAAACACCCATAATATATGATTAAAAAACCAGAAATTTCCTTGAAATTTATTAAAAATACCATTAATTCATCAAAAAACCCCATAAAAACCGCTTTAAATCCATCAATTAAATTAAATTTAACATATTTCCTTAACAAACCCCCATAATAAATGATTAAAAACCAGAAATTTCCTTAAAATTAATTAAAAATACCATTAATTCATTAAAAAACCCCATAAAAACCGATTTATAACCATCAATTAAATTAAATTTAACAATTTTCTTAACAAACCCCCATAATAAATGATTAAACACCATAAATTTCCTTAAAATTAATTAAAAATACCATTAATTCATCAAAAAACCCCATAAAAAACCGCTTTAAATCCATCAAATAAATTATATTTAACATTTTTCCTTAACAAACCCCCATAATAAATGATTAAAAACCAGAAATTTATTAAAAATACCATTAATTCATCAAAAAAAACCGCTTTAAATCCATCAAATAAATTAAATTTAACATTTTTCCTTAACAAAACACCCATAATAAATGATTAAAAACCAGAAATTTATTAAAAATACCATTAATTCATCAAAAAACCGCTTTAAATCCATCAAATAAATTAAATTTAACATTTTTTCCTTAACAAACCCCCATAATAAATGATTAAAAACCAGAAATTTCCTTGAAATTTATTAAAAATATTATTAATTCATCAAAAAACTGCTTTATATCCATCCATTAAATTAAATTTAACATTTTTCCTTAACAAACCCCCATAATAAAAGATTAAAAACCAGAAATTTCCTTAAAATTTATTAAAAATACCATTAATTCATCAAAAAACCCCATAAAAACCGCTTTAAATCCATCAAATAAATTAAATTTAACATTTTTCCTTAACAAACCCCCATAATAAATGATTAAAAACCAGAAATTTATTAAAAATACCATTAATTCATCAAAAAACCGCTTTAAATCCATCAAATAAATTAAATTTAACATTTTTCCTTAACAAAACACCCATAATATATGATTAAAAACCAGAAATTTCCTTAAAATTTATTAAAAATACCATTAATTCATCAAAAAACCCCATAAAAACCGCTTTAAATCCATCAATTAAAATAAATTTAACATATTTCCTTAACAAACCCCTATAATAAATGATTAAAAACCAGAAATTTCCTTAAAATTAATTAAAAATACCATTAATTCATCAAAAAAACCCCATAAAAACCGCTTTAAAATCCATCAATTAAATTAAATTTAAAATTTTTCCTTAACAACCCCCAATAATAAACGATTTAATACCATCAAATACATTAAATTTAATATTTTTCCTTAACAAACCCCCATAATAAATGATTTAAAACCAGAAATTTCCTTAAAAAGTATTAAAAAAACCATAAATTCATGAAATTTATTAAAAATACCATTAATTCATCAAAAAACTGCTTTAAATCCATCAAATATAATAAATTTAACATTTTTCCTTAACAAACCCCCATAATAAATTATTAAAAACCAGAAATTTATTAAAAAATACCATTAATTCATCAAAAAAACCGCTTTAAATCCATCAAATAAATTAAATTTAACATTTTTCCTTAACAAAACACCCATAATATATGATTAAAAACCAGAAATTTCCTTGAAATTTATTAAAAATACCATTAATTCATCAAAAAACCCCATAAAAACCGCTTTAAATCCATCAATTAAATTAAATTTAACATATTTCCTTAACAAACCCCCATAATAAATGATTAAAAACCAGAAATTTCCTTAAAATTAATTAAAAATACCATTAATTCATTAAAAAAACCCCATAAAAACCGATTTATAACCATCAATTAAATTAAATTTAACAATTTTCTTAACAAACCCCCCATAATAAATGATTAAACACCATAAATTTCCTTAAAATTAATTAAAAATACCATTAATTCATCAAAAAACCCCATAAAAAACCGCTTTAAATCCATCAAATAAATTATATTTAACATTTTTCCTTAACAAACCCCCATAATAAATGATTAAAAACCAGAAATTTATTAAAAATACCATTAATTCATCAAAAAAACCGCTTTAAATCCATCAAATAAATTAAATTTAACATTTTTCCTTAACAAAACACCCATAATAAATGATTAAAAACCAGAAATTTATTAAAAATACCATTAATTCATCAAAAAAAACCGCTTTAAATCCATCAAATAAATTAAATTTAACATTTTTCCTTAACAAACCCCCATAATAAATGATTAAAAACCAGAAATTTCCTTGAAATTTATTAAAAATATTATTAATTCATCAAAAAACTGCTTTATATCCATCCATTAAATTAAATTTAACATTTTTCCTTAACAAACCCCCATAATAAAAGATTAAAAACCAGAAATTTCCTTAAAATTTATTAAAAATACCATTAATTCATCAAAAAACCCCATAAAAACCGCTTTAAATCCATCAAATAAATTAAATTTAACATTTTTCCTTAACAACCCCCAATAATAAACGATTTAATACCATCAAATACATTAAATTTAATATTTTTCCTTAACAAACCCCCATAATAAATGATTTAAAACCAGAAATTTCCTTAAAAAGTATTAAAAAAACCATAAATTCATGAAATTTATTAAAAATACCATTAATTCATCAAAAAACTGCTTTAAATCCATCAAATATAAATAAATTTAAACATTTTTCCTTAACAAACCCCCATAATAAATTATTAAAAACCAGAAATTTATTAAAAAATACCATTAATTCATCAAAAAACCGCTTTAAATCCATCAAATAAATTAAATTTAACATTTTTCCTTAACAAAACACCCATAATATATGATTAAAAACCAGAAATTTCCTTAAAATTAATTAAAAATACCATTAATTCATCAAAAAAACCCATAAAAACCGCTTTAAATCCATCAATTAAATTAAATTTAAAATTTTTCCTTAACAACCCCCAATAATAAACGATTTAATACCATCAAATACATTAAATTTAATATTTTTCCTTAACAAACCCCCATAATAAATGATTTAAAACCAGAAATTTCCTTAAAAAGTATTAAAAAAACCATAAATTCATGAAATTTATTAAAAATACCATTAATTCATCAAAAAAA
>NW_026869996.1:3168656-3375585 GCF_020882245.1 Rhopalosiphum padi | reverse complement strand
TAAAGAAAAATGTTAAATTTAATTTATTTGATAGATTTAAATTGGTTTTTATGGGGTTTTTCGATGAATTAATGGTTTTTTTTAATAAATTTTAAAGAAACTTCTAGTTTTTAATAATTTATTATGGGGATTTGTTAAGGAAAAATGTTAAATTTAATTTATTTGATGGATTTAAATAGGTTATTATGGGGGATTTTTAAGGATTTTTATTAAATTTTAAGGAAACTTCTAGTTTTTAATAATTTATAATGGGGGTTTGTTAAGAAAAATGATAAATTTAATTTATTTGATGGATTTAAATAGGTTATTATGGGGGATTTTTAAGGATTTTTATTAAATTTTAAGGAAACTTCTAGTTTTTAATAATTTATAATGGGGGTTTGTTAAGAAAAATGTTAAATTTAATTTAATTGATGGATTTAAATTGATTTTAATGGGGTTTTTTTGATGAATTAATGGTTTTTTTAATAAATTTTAAGGAAATTTATGGTTTTTAATAATTTATTATGGGGGTCTGTTAAGAAAAAATGTTAAATTTAATCTATTTGATGGATTTAAATTGGTATTTATGGGGTTTTTTGATGAATTAATGGTTTTTTTAATAAATTTTAAAGAAACTTCTAGTTTTTAATAATTTATTATGGGGGTTTGTAAAGAAAAAATGTTAAATTTAATTTATTTGATTAATTTAAATTGGTTTTTATGGGGTTTTTTGATAAATTAATGGTTTTTTGAATAAATTTTAAGGAAATTTATGGTTTTTAATAATTTTTTATGGGGGTTTGTTAAGGAAAAATGTTAAATTTAATTTATTTGATGGATTTAAATTGGTTTTTATGGGGTTTTTTGATGAATTAATGGTTTTTTTAATAAATGTTAAGGAAATTTATGGTTTTTAATAATTTATTATGGGGGTTTGTTAAGGAAAAATGTTAAATTTAATTTTTTTGATGGATTTAAATTGGTTTTTATGGGGTTTTTTGATGAATTAATGGTTTTTTTAATAAATTTTAAGGAAATTTATGGTTTTTAATAATTAATTATGGGGTTTGTTAAGGAAAAATGTTAAATTTAATTTATTTGATTGATTTAAATTGGTTTTTATGGGGTTTTTCGATGCATTAATGGTTTTTTTAATAAATTTTAAAGAAACTTCTAGTTTTTAATAATTTATTATGGGGGTTTGTTAAGGAAAAATGTTAAATTTAATTTATTTGATGGATTTAAATTGGTTTTTATGGGGTTTTTTGATGAATTAATGGTTTTTTTTAATAAATTTTAAGGAAATTTATGGTTTTTAATCATTTATTATGGGGGTTTGTTAAGGAAAAATGTTAAATTTAATTTAATTGATGGATTTAAATTGGTTTTTATGGGGTTTTTTTGATGAATTAATGGTTTTTTTAATAAATTTTTAAGGAAACTTTTAGTTTTTAATAATTTATAATGGAGGTTAATATGGAAAAATATTAAATTTAATTTATTTGATTAATTTAAATTGGTTTTTATGGGGTTTTTTGATGAATTAATGGTTTTTTTAATAAATTTTAAGGAAATTTATGGTTTTTAATAATTTATTATGGGGGTTTGTTAAGGAAAAATGTTAAATTTAATTTATTTGATGGATTTAAATAGGTTATTATGGGGGATTTTTAAGGATTTAAATTAAATTTTAAGGAAACTTCTAGTTTTTAATAATTTATAATGGGGGTTTGTTAAAAAAATTTTAAATTTAATTTATTTGATGGATTTAAATTGGTTTTTATGGGGTTTTTTGATGAATTAATGGTTTTTTTAATAAATTTTTAAGGAAACTTCTAGTTTTTAATAATTTATTATGGGGGTTAATATGGAAAAATGTTAAATTTTATTTATTTGATGGATTTAAATTGGTTTTTATGGGGTTTTTTGATGAATTAATGGTTTTTTTAATAAATTTTAAGGAAATTTATGGTTTTTAATAATTTATTATGGGGGTTTGTTAAGGAAAAATGTTAAATTTAATTTAATTGATGGATTTAAATTGATTTTAATGGGGTTTTTTGATGAATTAATGGTTTTTTTAATAAATTTTTAAGGAAACTTTTAGTTTTTAATAATTTATAATGGAGGTTAATATTGAAAAATATTAAATTTAATTTATTTGATTAATTTAAATTGGTTTTTATGGGGTTTTTTGATGAATTAATGGTTTTTTTAATAAATTTTTAAGGAAACTTCTAGTTTTTAATAATTTATTATGGGGGTTAATATGGAAAAATGTTAAATTTTATTTATTTGATGGATTTAAATAGGTTATTATGGGGGATTTTTAAGGATTTTTATTAAATTTTAAGGAAACTTCTAGTTTTTAATAATTTATAATGGGGGTTTGTTAAGAAAAATGTTAAATTTAATTTATTTGATGGATTTAAATTGGTTTTTATGGGGTTTTTTGATGAATTAATGGTTTTTTGGTTTAACTTATATAGATATTATGTAAGCTGATTCTTCATAAACACTAAAAAACATGCTTTTTTATGATAATTTTGACGAATATTAAAAATTCATTTTTTTAACTGTTTATAAAACACACAATTCTCATGTTAATCTCTTGAAACCTGGACCACTATATTAAGAAAATGATTCTAATTTAAAATTAATAATTTGCATACATTTCATTTAAGCTGATGCTTTATAAACACTATAAAACATGTTTTTATATGATTATTTTGACTCGTATTTTATATTCATATTTTTAACTGCTTATAAAATACTGAATTCTCAAGTTATTCTTTAACAATTATACATTATTAACTTACTACATTTTTTCAGATGGACGTATGTCAGATCACTCAAGGCATGCAGAAACATGAATTCACATTTCTACCACTTAAGAAAGTATCAACATCCTATGCTGAAAATGGACTAGAAGATACTGCTAATAATATTGGGTTTATATAATGTGCGTGTAAGGGTTATTGAATATAATTGATAGTAAATTAATGGCAGTGAAACAATTGAGATTTGTTAATAATCTGAATAAAATTTTAGTTAACACCTTTGACTTGTAATTTTCATTCTTAAGAGTTACCATTATTAACTTGCAACCATTTCATTTAAGCTGATACTTCAATAACATTTTAAAACATGCTTTTTTATGATAATTTTGACGAATATTAAAAATTTAATTTTTTTTAACTGTTTATAAAACACACAATTCTCATGTTAATCTCTTGAAACCTGGACCACTATATTAAGAAAATGAATTTAATTTTCCATTATTAATTTGCATACATTTCATTTAAGCTGATGCTTCATAAACACTATACAACATTATTTTATATGATAATCTTTACGAATATTAAAAATTCAAATTATTATCTGCTTATAAAACACTCAATTCTCAAGTTAATCTCTTGAAACCTGGACCACTATATTAAGAAAATGATTCTAATTTATAATTTTTAACTTTCATTTTTTTCATTTTACCTGATATTTTTACTTCATAAAAACTATAAAATATGATTTTATAAGTTAATTTTGACGAATAATACAACTTAACATTTTTTCGTATTGAAAAGGAGCGATTTTCAGTTGTTTTACAAATGTATTTTTTAGTTACACTCATAATACATTTGAATTCCTTCTACAAAACATTCTGGTATATTTGTACTATCTTTTATGGCTTATCATAATTATTATTTATTATCATCTGTTATAAATGTTTTGCAGTTTTACATTCGTATTTGTATTTAAGTTTCAATTGTAAATTCCTTTCATGTATTTTGTATAAAAATGAAGTTTGTCTGTTAGTTTATGTTTTGATAGTTTCCACTTCTGAATTACTCAGTGTTGTCCACGTACTAGTTGTTATATAAAAATTGTCGTCCTCCTTATGGTATCTAGTAGTGACATTTTGTCCTCCAACCATTATACATATTTAACTTACTATTTTTTTTTTAGATGGCTGTACACCAGATATACTCAGGACATATTGAGACATGAATTACCATTTCTACCATATGGGAAAGTTTCAACATCCTACGTTGAAAATGGACTAGACGATCCTGATAATAATAATAGTTTTATGCATAGTACGAGTAATGTATATTGAATATAATTGATAGTCAATTAATAGTAGTGTAACAAAAAGTTAGTGTCATGAAATCCAGACCATTAGATTAAGTATATGATTCTTATTTAACATTACCAACTTCCATATATATCATATAAGCTGATACTTCATAAACACTATAAAACATGTTTTTATATGATTATTTTGACTCGTATTTTAAATTCATATTTTTAACTGCTTATAAAACAGTGAATTCTCAAGTTAGTGTCATGAAAGTCAGACCATTAGATTAAGAAAATTATTCTAATTTACCATTATTAACTAGCATACATTTCATTTAAGCTGATACTTCAATAACGCTATAAAACATGATTTTATATGATAATTTTGACGAATATTAAAAATTCATTTTTTTAACTGTTTATAAAACAAACAATTCTCAAGTTAATCTCTTGAAACCTGGACCACTATATTAAGAAAATGATTCTAATTTACCATTATTAACTTCTATAGATATTATGTAAGTTGATTCTTCATAAACACTAAAAAACATGCTTTTTTATGATAATTTTGACGAATATTAAAAATTCATTTTTTTAACTGTTTATAAAACACACAATTCTCATGTTAATCTCTTGAAACCTGGACCACTATATTAAGAAAATGATTCTAATTTAAAATTAATAATTTGCATACATTTCATTTAAGCTGATGCTTTATAAACACTATAAAACATGTTTTTATATGATTATTTTGACTCGTATTTTATATTCATATTTTTAACTGCTTATAAAATACTGAGTTCTCAAGTTATTCTTTAACAATTATACATTATTAACTTACTACATTTTTTCAGATGGACGTATGTCAGATCACTCAAGGCATGCAGAAACATGAATTCACATTTCTACCACTTAAGAAAGTATCAACATCCTATGCTGAAAATGGACTAGAAGATACTGCTAATAATATTGGGTTTATATAATGTGCGTGTAAGGGTTATTGAATATAATTGATAGTAAATTAATGGCAGTGAAACAATTGAGATTTGTTAATAATCTGAATAAAATTTTAGTTAACACCTTTGACTTGTAATTTTCATTCTTAAGAGTTACCATTATTAACTTGCAACCATTTCATTTAAGCTGATACTTCAATAACATTTTAAAACATGCTTTTTTATGATAATTTTGACGAATATTAAAAATTTAATTTTTTTTAACTGTTTATAAAACACACAATTCTCATGTTAATCTCTTTAAACCTGGACCACTATATTAAGAAAATGAATTTAATTTACCATTATTAATTTGCATACATTTCATTTAAGCTGATGCTTCATAAACACTATACAACATTATTTTATATGATAATCTTTACGAATATTAAAAATTCAAATTATTATCTGCTTATAAAACACTCAATTCTCAAGTTAATCTCTTGAAACCTGGACCACTATATTAAGAAAATGATTCTAATTTACCATTATTAATTTGCATACATTTCATTTAAGCTGATACTTCAATAATGCTATAAAACATGATTTTATATGATAATTTTGACGAATATTAAAAATTCATTTTTTTAACTGTTTATAAAACAAACAATTCTCAAGTTAATCTCTTGAAACCTGGACCACTATATTAAGAAAATGATTCTAATTTACCATTATTTACTTCTGTAAATATTATGTAAGCTGATTCTTCATAAACACTATAAAACATTATTTTATATGATAATCTTTACGAATATTAAAAATTCAAATTATTATCTGCTTATAAAACACTCAATTCTTAAGTTAGTGTCATGAAATCCAGACCATTATATTAAGTAAATGATTCTTATTTACTATTATTAACTTCTATAAATATTATGTTAGCTGATTCTTCATAAACACTTCAAAAACATGTTTTTATATAATAAGTTTGAGAAACATATGAATTCCTATTTTAATCTGCTTATAAAACAGTCAAATATTAAATATATACACCAACAGAGGGCGTGAGCGTCGCCGTAGTGGGGACGACATCCGTCGGCCGAACCGCCTCAGAATGAAACTAGATAGTTGTGTGGCGTTCACCGTACTGCTGTGTATCGTAACGGGTCGTTGTTTTTACTTAGCTTTTGAGTCTACTCGTTATTTTTTAATTAAGATTTTTGATATTATAAACGGATTGTTCATATTTTATGCCCGAAGTTAACACAAGTAAGTGTCTTGATCCTTGACTACTAGATCAAGAAAATGATTCTAATTTATAATTTTTAACTTTCATTTTTTTCATTTTACCTGATATTTTTACTTCATAAAAACTATAAAATATGATTTTATAAGTTAATTTTGACGAATAATACAACTTAACATTTTTTCGTATTGAAAAGGTGCGATTTTCAGTTGTTTTACAAATGTATTTTTTAGTTACACTCATAATACATTTGAATTCCTTCTACAAAACATTCTGGTATATTTGTACTATCTTTTATGGCTTATCATAATTATTATTTATTATCATCTGTTATAAATGTTTTGCAGTTTTACATTCGTATTTGTATTTAAGTTTCAATTGTAAATTCCTTTCATGTATTTTGTATAAAAATGAAGTTTGTCTGTTAGTTTATGTTTTGATAGTTTCCACTTCTGAATTACTCAGTGTTGTCCACGTACTAGTTGTTATATAAAAATTGTCGTCCTCCTTATGGTATCTAGTAGTGACATTTTGTCCTCCAACCATTATACATATTTAACTTACTATTTTTTTTTTAGATGGCTGTACACCAGATATACTCAGGACATATTGAGACATGAATTACCATTTCTACCATATGGGAAAGTTTCAACATCCTACGTTGAAAATGGACTAGACGATCCTGATAATAATAATAGTTTTATGCATAGTACGAGTAATGTATATTGAATATAATTGATAGTCAATTAATAGTAGTGTAACAAAAAGTTAGTGTCATGAAATCCAGACCATAAGATTAAGTATATGATTCTTATTTAACATTACCAACTTCCATATATATCATATAAGCTGATACTTCATAAACACTATAAAACATGTTTTTATATGATTATTTTGACTCGTATTTTAAATTCATATTTTTAACTGCTTATAAAACAGTGAATTCTCAAGTTAGTGTCATGAAAGTCAGACCATTAGATTAAGAAAATTATTCTAATTTACCATTATTAACTAGCATACATTTCATTTAAGCTGATACTTCAATAACGCTATAAAACATGATTTTATATGATAATTTTGACGAATATTAAAAATTCATTTTTTTAACTGTTTATAAAACAAACAATTCTCAAGTTAATCTCTTGAAACCTGGACCACTATATTAAGAAAATGATTCTAATTTACCATTATTAACTTCTATAGATATTATGTAAGTTGATTCTTCATAAACACTAAAAAACATGCTTTTTTATGATAATTTTGACGAATATTAAAAATTCATTTTTTTAACTGTTTATAAAACACACAATTCTCATGTTAATCTCTTGAAACCTGGACCACTATATTAAGAAAATGATTCTAATTTAAAATTAATAATTTGCATACATTTCATTTAAGCTGATGCTTTATAAACACTATAAAACATGTTTTTATATGATTATTTTGACTCGTATTTTATATTCATATTTTTAACTGCTTATAAAATACTGAGTTCTCAAGTTATTCTTTAACAATTATACATTATTAACTTACTACATTTTTTCAGATGGACGTATGTCAGATCACTCAAGGCATGCAGAAACATGAATTCACATTTCTACCACTTAAGAAAGTATCAACATCCTATGCTGAAAATGGACTAGAAGATACTGCTAATAATATTGGGTTTATATAATGTGCGTGTAAGGGTTATTGAATATAATTGATAGTAAATTAATGGCAGTGAAACAATTGAGATTTGTTAATAATCTGAATAAAATTTTAGTTAACACCTTTGACTTGTAATTTTCATTCTTAAGAGTTACCATTATTAACTTGCAACCATTTCATTTAAGCTGATACTTCAATAACATTTTAAAACATGCTTTTTTATGATAATTTTGACGAATATTAAAAATTTAATTTTTTTTAACTGTTTATAAAACACACAATTCTCATGTTAATCTCTTTAAACCTGGACCACTATATTAAGAAAATGAATTTAATTTACCATTATTAATTTGCATACATTTCATTTAAGCTGATGCTTCATAAACACTATACAACATTATTTTATATGATAATCTTTACGAATATTAAAAATTCAAATTATTATCTGCTTATAAAACACTCAATTCTCAAGTTAATCTCTTGAAACCTGGACCACTATATTAAGAAAATGATTCTAATTTACCATTATTAATTTGCATACATTTCATTTAAGCTGATACTTCAATAATGCTATAAAACATGATTTTATATGATAATTTTGACGAATATTAAAAATTCATTTTTTTAACTGTTTATAAAACAAACAATTCTCAAGTTAATCTCTTGAAACCTGGACCACTATATTAAGAAAATGATTCTAATTTACCATTATTTACTTCTGTAAATATTATGTAAGCTGATTCTTCATAAACACTATAAAACATTATTTTATATGATAATCTTTACGAATATTAAAAATTCAAATTATTATCTGCTTATAAAACACTCAATTCTTAAGTTAGTGTCATGAAATCCAGACCATTATATTAAGTAAATGATTCTTATTTACTATTATTAACTTCTATAAATATTATGTTAGCTGATTCTTCATAAACACTTCAAAAACATGTTTTTATATAATAAGTTTGAGAAACATATGAATTCCTATTTTAATCTGCTTATAAAACAGTCAAATATTAAATATATACACCAACAGAGGGCGTGAGCGTCGCCGTAGTGGGGACGACATCCGTCGGCCGAACCGCCTCAGAATGAAACTAGATAGTTGTGTGGCGTTCACCGTACTGCTGTGTATCGTAACGGGTCGTTGTTTTTACTTAGCTTTTGAGTCTACTCGTTATTTTTTAATTAAGATTTTTGATATTATAAACGGATTGTTCATATTTTATGCCCGAAGTTAACACAAGTAAGTGTCTTGATCCTTGACTACTAGATCAAGAAAATGATTCTAATTTATAATTTTTAACTTTCATTTTTTTCATTTTACCTGATATTTTTACTTCATAAAAACTATAAAATATGATTTTATAAGTTAATTTTGACGAATAATACAACTTAACATTTTTTCGTATTGAAAAGGTGCGATTTTCAGTTGTTTTACAAATGTATTTTTTAGTTACACTCATAATACATTTGAATTCCTTCTACAAAACATTCTGGTATATTTGTACTATCTTTTATGGCTTATCATAATTATTATTTATTATCATCTGTTATAAATGTTTTGCAGTTTTACATTCGTATTTGTATTTAAGTTTCAATTGTAAATTCCTTTCATGTATTTTGTATAAAAATGAAGTTTGTCTGTTAGTTTATGTTTTGATAGTTTCCACTTCTGAATTACTCAGTGTTGTCCACGTACTAGTTGTTATATAAAAATTGTCGTCCTCCTTATGGTATCTAGTAGTGACATTTTGTCCTCCAACCATTATACATATTTAACTTACTATTTTTTTTTTAGATGGCTGTACACCAGATATACTCAGGACATATTGAGACATGAATTACCATTTCTACCATATGGGAAAGTTTCAACATCCTACGTTGAAAATGGACTAGACGATCCTGATAATAATAATAGTTTTATGCATAGTACGAGTAATGTATATTGAATATAATTGATAGTCAATTAATAGTAGTGTAACAAAAAGTTAGTGTCATGAAATCCAGACCATAAGATTAAGTATATGATTCTTATTTAACATTACCAACTTCCATATATATCATATAAGCTGATACTTCATAAACACTATAAAACATGTTTTTATATGATTATTTTGACTCGTATTTTAAATTCATATTTTTAACTGCTTATAAAACAGTGAATTCTCAAGTTAGTGTCATGAAAGTCAGACCATTAGATTAAGAAAATTATTCTAATTTACCATTATTAACTAGCATACATTTCATTTAAGCTGATACTTCAATAACGCTATAAAACATGATTTTATATGATAATTTTGACGAATATTAAAAATTCATTTTTTTAACTGTTTATAAAACAAACAATTCTCAAGTTAATCTCTTGAAACCTGGACCACTATATTAAGAAAATGATTCTAATTTACCATTATTAACTTCTATAGATATTATGTAAGTTGATTCTTCATAAACACTAAAAAACATGCTTTTTTATGATAATTTTGACGAATATTAAAAATTCATTTTTTTAACTGTTTATAAAACAAACAATTCTCAAGTTAATCTCTTGAAACCTGGACCACTATATTAAGAAAATGATTCTAATTTAAAATTAATAATTTGCATACATTTCATTTAAGCTGATGCTTTATAAACACTATAAAACATGTTTTTATATGATTATTTTGACTCGTATTTTATATTCATATTTTTAACTGCTTATAAAATACTGAGTTCTCAAGTTATTCTTTAACAATTATACATTATTAACTTACTACATTTTTTCAGATGGACGTATGTCAGATCACTCAAGGCATGCAGAAACATGAATTCACATTTCTACCACTTAAGAAAGTATCAACATCCTATGCTGAAAATGGACTAGAAGATACTGCTAATAATATTGGGTTTATATAATGTGCGTGTAAGGGTTATTGAATATAATTGATAGTAAATTAATGGCAGTGAAACAATTGAGATTTGTTAATAATCTGAATAAAATTTTAGTTAACACCTTTGACTTGTAATTTTCATTCTTAAGAGTTACCATTATTAACTTGCAACCATTTCATTTAAGCTGATACTTCAATAACATTTTAAAACATGCTTTTTTATGATAATTTTGACGAATATTAAAAATTTAATTTTTTTTAACTGTTTATAAAACACACAATTCTCATGTTAATCTCTTTAAACCTGGACCACTATATTAAGAAAATGAATTTAATTTACCATTATTAATTTGCATACATTTCATTTAAGCTGATGCTTCATAAACACTATACAACATTATTTTATATGATAATCTTTACGAATATTAAAAATTCAAATTATTATCTGCTTATAAAACACTCAATTCTCAAGTTAATCTCTTGAAACCTGGACCACTATATTAAGAAAATGATTCTAATTTACCATTATTAATTTGCATACATTTCATTTAAGCTGATACTTCAATAATGCTATAAAACATGATTTTATATGATAATTTTGACGAATATTAAAAATTCATTTTTTTAACTGTTTATAAAACAAACAATTCTCAAGTTAATCTCTTGAAACCTGGACCACTATATTAAGAAAATGATTCTAATTTACCATTATTTACTTCTGTAAATATTATGTAAGCTGATTCTTCATAAACACTATAAAACATTATTTTATATGATAATCTTTACGAATATTAAAAATTCAAATTATTATCTGCTTATAAAACACTCAATTCTTAAGTTAGTGTCATGAAATCCAGACCATTATATTAAGTAAATGATTCTTATTTACTATTATTAACTTCTATAAATATTATGTTAGCTGATTCTTCATAAACACTTCAAAAACATGTTTTTATATAATAAGTTTGAGAAACATATGAATTCCTATTTTAATCTGCTTATAAAACAGTCAAATATTAAATATATACACCAACAGAGGGCGTGAGCGTCGCCGTAGTGGGGACGACATCCGTCGGCCGAACCGCCTCAGAATGAAACTAGATAGTTGTGTGGCGTTCACCGTACTGCTGTGTATCGTAACGGGTCGTTGTTTTTACTTAGCTTTTGAGTCTACTCGTTATTTTTTAATTAAGATTTTTGATATTATAAACGGATTGTTCATATTTTATGCCCGAAGTTAACACAAGTAAGTGTCTTGATCCTTGACTACTAGATCAAGAAAATGATTCTAATTTATAATTTTTAACTTTCATTTTTTTCATTTTACCTGATATTTTTACTTCATAAAAACTATAAAATATGATTTTATAAGTTAATTTTGACGAATAATACAACTTAACATTTTTTCGTATTGAAAAGGTGCGATTTTCAGTTGTTTTACAAATGTATTTTTTAGTTACACTCATAATACATTTGAATTCCTTCTACAAAACATTCTGGTATATTTGTACTATCTTTTATGGCTTATCATAATTATTATTTATTATCATCTGTTATAAATGTTTTGCAGTTTTACATTCGTATTTGTATTTAAGTTTCAATTGTAAATTCCTTTCATGTATTTTGTATAAAAATGAAGTTTGTCTGTTAGTTTATGTTTTGATAGTTTCCACTTCTGAATTACTCAGTGTTGTCCACGTACTAGTTGTTATATAAAAATTGTCGTCCTCCTTATGGTATCTAGTAGTGACATTTTGTCCTCCAACCATTATACATATTTAACTTACTATTTTTTTTTTAGATGGCTGTACACCAGATATACTCAGGACATATTGAGACATGAATTACCATTTCTACCATATGGGAAAGTTTCAACATCCTACGTTGAAAATGGACTAGACGATCCTGATAATAATAATAGTTTTATGCATAGTACGAGTAATGTATATTGAATATAATTGATAGTCAATTAATAGTAGTGTAACAAAAAGTTAGTGTCATGAAATCCAGACCATAAGATTAAGTATATGATTCTTATTTAACATTACCAACTTCCATATATATCATATAAGCTGATACTTCATAAACACTATAAAACATGTTTTTATATGATTATTTTGACTCGTATTTTAAATTCATATTTTTAACTGCTTATAAAACAGTGAATTCTCAAGTTAGTGTCATGAAAGTCAGACCATTAGATTAAGAAAATTATTCTAATTTACCATTATTAACTAGCATACATTTCATTTAAGCTGATACTTCAATAACGCTATAAAACATGATTTTATATGATAATTTTGACGAATATTAAAAATTCATTTTTTTAACTGTTTATAAAACACACAATTCTCATGTTAATCTCTTGAAACCTGGACCGCTTTATTAAGAAAATGATTCTAATTTACCATTAAAAACTAGCATACATTTCATTTAAGCTGATACTTCAATAATGCTATAAAACATGATTTTATATGATAATTTTGACGAATATTAAAAATTCATTTTTTTAACTGTTTATAAAACAAACAATTCTCAAGTTAATCTCTTGAAACCTGGACCACTATATTAAGAAAATGATTCTAATTTACCATTATTAACTTCTATAGATATTATGTAAGCTGATTCTTCATAAACACTAAAAAACATGCTTTTTTATGATAATTTTGACGAATATTAAAAATTCATTTTTTTAACTGTTTATAAAACACACAATTCTCATGTTAATCTCTTGAAACCTGGACCACTATATTAAGAAAATGATTCTAATTTAAAATTAATAATTTGCATACATTTCATTTAAGCTGATGCTTTATAAACACTATAAAACATGTTTTTATATGATTATTTTGACTCGTATTTTATATTCATATTTTTAACTGCTTATAAAATACTGAATTCTCAAGTTATTCTTTAACAATTATACATTATTAACTTACTACATTTTTTCAGATGGACGTATGTCAGATCACTCAAGGCATGCAGAAACATGAATTCACATTTCTACCACTTAAGAAAGTATCAACATCCTATGCTGAAAATGGACTAGAAGATACTGCTAATAATATTGGGTTTATATAATGTGCGTGTAAGGGTTATTGAATATAATTGATAGTAAATTAATGGCAGTGAAACAATTGAGATTTGTTAATAATCTGAATAAAATTTTAGTTAACACCTTTGACTTGTAATTTTCATTCTTAAGAGTTACCATTATTAACTTGCAACCATTTCATTTAAGCTGATACTTCAATAACATTTTAAAACATGCTTTTTTATGATAATTTTGACGAATATTAAAAATTTAATTTTTTTTAACTGTTTATAAAACACACAATTCTCATGTTAATCTCTTGAAACCTGGACCACTATATTAAGAAAATGAATTTAATTTACCATTATTAATTTGCATACATTTCATTTAAGCTGATGCTTCATAAACACTATACAACATTATTTTATATGATAATCTTTACGAATATTAAAAATTCAAATTATTATCTGCTTATAAAACACTCAATTCTTAAGTTAGTGTCATGAAATCCAGACCATTATATTAAGTAAATGATTCTTATTTACTATTATTAACTTCTATAAATATTATGTTAGCTGATTCTTCATAAACACTTCAAAAACATGTTTTTATATGATAAGTTTGAGAAACATATGAATTCCTATTTTAATCTGCTTATAAAACAGTCAAATATTAAATATATACACCAACAGAGGGCGTGAGCGTCGCCGTAGTGGGGACGACATCCGTCGGCCGAACCGCCTCAGAATGAAACTAGATAGTTGTGTGGCGTTCACCGTACTGCTGTGTATCGTAACGGGTCGTTGTTTTTACTTAGCTTTTGAGTCTACTCGTTATTTTTTAATTAAGATTTTTGATATTATAAACGGATTGTTCATATTTTATGCCCGAAGTTAACACAAGTAAGTGTCTTGATCCTTGACTACTAGATCAAGAAAATGATTCTAATTTATAATTTTTAACTTTCATTTTTTTCATTTTACCTGATATTTTTACTTCATAAAAACTATAAAATATGATTTTATAAGTTAATTTTGACGAATAATACAACTTAACATTTTTTCGTATTGAAAAGGAGCGATTTTCAGTTGTTTTACAAATGTATTTTTTAGTTACACTCATAATACATTTGAATTCCTTCTACAAAACATTCTGGTATATTTGTACTATCTTTTATGGCTTATCATAATTATTATTTATTATCATCTGTTATAAATGTTTTGCAGTTTTACATTCGTATTTGTATTTAAGTTTCAATTGTAAATTCCTTTCATGTATTTTGTATAAAAATGAAGTTTGTCTGTTAGTTTATGTTTTGATAGTTTCCACTTCTGAATTACTCAGTGTTGTCCACGTACTAGTTGTTATATAAAAATTGTCGTCCTCCTTATGGTATCTAGTAGTGACATTTTGTCCTCCAATCATTATACATATTTAACTTACTATTTTTTTTTTAGATGGCTGTACACCAGATATACTCAGGACATATTGAGACATGAATTACCATTTCTACCATATGGGAAAGTTTCAACATCCTACGTTGAAAATGGACTAGACGATCCTAATAATAATAATAGTTTTATGCATAGTACGAGTAATGGATATTGAATATAATTGATAGTCAATTAATAGTAGTGTAACAAAAAGTTAGTGTCATGAAATCCAGACCATAAGATTAAGTATATGATTCTTATTTAACATTACCAACTTCCATATATATCATATAAGCTGATACTTCATAAACACTATAAAACATGTTTTTATATGATTATTTTGACTCGTATTTTAAATTCATATTTTTAACTGCTTATAAAACAGTGAATTCTCAAGTTAGTGTCATGAAAGTCAGACCATTAGATTAAGAAAATTATTCTAATTTACCATTATTAACTAGCATACATTTCATTTAAGCTGATACTTCAATAACGCTATAAAACATGATTTTATATGATAATTTTGACGAATATTAAAAATTCATTTTTTTAACTGTTTATAAAACACACAATTCTCATGTTAATCTCTTGAAACCTGGACCGCTTTATTAAGAAAATGATTCTAATTTACCATTAAAAACTAGCATACATTTCATTTAAGCTGATACTTCAATAATGCTATAAAACATGATTTTATATGATAATTTTGACGAATATTAAAAATTCATTTTTTTAACTGTTTATAAAACAAACAATTCTCAAGTTAATCTCTTGAAACCTGGACCACTATATTAAGAAAATGATTCTAATTTACCATTATTAACTTCTATAGATATTATGTAAGCTGATTCTTCATAAACACTAAAAAACATGCTTTTTTATGATAATTTTGACGAATATTAAAAATTCATTTTTTTAACTGTTTATAAAACACACAATTCTCATGTTAATCTCTTGAAACCTGGACCACTATATTAAGAAAATGATTCTAATTTAAAATTAATAATTTGCATACATTTCATTTAAGCTGATGCTTTATAAACACTATAAAACATGTTTTTATATGATTATTTTGACTCGTATTTTATATTCATATTTTTAACTGCTTATAAAATACTGAATTCTCAAGTTATTCTTTAACAATTATACATTATTAACTTACTACATTTTTTCAGATGGACGTATGTCAGATCACTCAAGGCATGCAGAAACATGAATTCACATTTCTACCACTTAAGAAAGTATCAACATCCTATGCTGAAAATGGACTAGAAGATACTGCTAATAATATTGGGTTTATATAATGTGCGTGTAAGGGTTATTGAATATAATTGATAGTAAATTAATGGCAGTGAAACAATTGAGATTTGTTAATAATCTGAATAAAATTTTAGTTAACACCTTTGACTTGTAATTTTCATTCTTAAGAGTTACCATTATTAACTTGCAACCATTTCATTTAAGCTGATACTTCAATAACATTTTAAAACATGCTTTTTTATGATAATTTTGACGAATATTAAAAATTTAATTTTTTTTAACTGTATATAAAACACACAATTCTCATGTTAATCTCTTGAAACCTGGACCACTATATTAAGAAAATGAATTTAATTTACCATTATTAATTTGCATACATTTCATTTAAGCTGATGCTTCATAAACACTATACAACATTATTTTATATGATAATCTTTACGAATATTAAAAATTCAAATTATTATCTGCTTATAAAACACTCAATTCTCAAGTTAATTTCTTGAAACCTGGACCACTATATTAAGAAAATGATTCTAATTTACCATTATTAATTTGCATACATTTCATTTAAGCTGATACTTCAATAATGCTATAAAACATGCTTTTTTATGATAATTTTGACGAATATTAAAAATTTAATTTTTTTTAACTGTTTATAAAACAAACAATTCTCAAGTTAATCTCTTGAAACCTGGACCACTATATTAAGAAAATGATTCTAATTTACCATTATTAACTTCTGTAAATATTATGTAAGCTGATTCTTCATAAACACTAAAAAACATGCTTTTTTATGATAATTTTGAGAAACATATGAATTCCTATTTTAATCTGCTTATAAAACAGTCAAATATTAAATATATACACCAACAGAGGGCGTGAGCGTCGCCGTAGTGGGGACGACATCCGTCGGCCGAACCGCCTCAGAATGAAACTAGATAGTTGTGTGGCGTTCACCGTACTGCTGTGTATCGTAACGGGTCGTTGTTTTTACTTAGCTTTTGAGTCTACTCGTTATTTTTTAATTAAGATTTTTGATATTATAAACGGATTGTTCATATTTTATGCCCGAAGTTAACACAAGTAAGTGTCTTGATCCTTGACTACTAGATCAAGAAAATGATTCTAATTTATAATTTTTAACTTTCATTTTTTTCATTTTACCTGATATTTTTACTTCATAAAAACTATAAAATATGATTTTATAAGTTAATTTTGACGAATAATACAACTTAACATTTTTTCGTATTGAAAAGGAGCGATTTTCAGTTGTTTTACAAATGTATTTTTTAGTTACACTCATAATACATTTGAATTCCTTCTACAAAACATTCTGGTATATTTGTACTATCTTTTATGGCTTATCATAATTATTATTTATTATCATCTGTTATAAATGTTTTGCAGTTTTACATTCGTATTTGTATTTAAGTTTCAATTGTAAATTCCTTTCATGTATTTTGTATAAAAATGAAGTTTGTCTGTTAGTTTATGTTTTGATAGTTTCCACTTCTGAATTACTCAGTGTTGTCCACGTACTAGTTGTTATATAAAAATTGTCGTCCTCCTTATGGTATCTAGTAGTGACATTTTGTCCTCCAACCATTATACATATTTAACTTACTATTTTTTTTTTAGATGGCTGTACACCAGATATACTCAGGACATATTGAGACATGAATTACCATTTCTACCATATGGGAAAGTTTCAACATCCTACGTTGAAAATGGACTAGACGATCCTGATAATAATAATAGTTTTATGCATAGTACGAGTAATGTATATTGAATATAATTGATAGTCAATTAATAGTAGTGTAACAAAAAGTTAGTGTCATGAAATCCAGACCATTAGATTAAGTATATGATTCTTATTTAACATTACCAACTTCCATATATATCATATAAGCTGATACTTCATAAACACTATAAAACATGTTTTTATATGATTATTTTGACTCGTATTTTAAATTCATATTTTTAACTGCTTATAAAACAGTGAATTCTCAAGTTAGTGTCATGAAAGTCAGACCATTAGATTAAGAAAATGATTCTAATTTACCATTAAAAACTAGCATACATTTCATTTAAGCTGATGCTTTATAAACACTATAAAACATGTTTTTATATGATTATTTTGACTCGTATTTTATATTCATATTTTTAACTGCTTATAAAATACTGAATTCTCAAGTTATTCTTTAACAATTATACATTATTAACTTACTACATTTTTTCAGATGGACGTATGTCAGATCACTCAAGGCATGCAGAAACATGAATTCACATTTCTACCACTTAAGAAAGTATCAACATCCTATGCTGAAAATGGACTAGAAGATACTGCTAATAATATTGGGTTTATATAATGTGCGTGTAAGGGTTATTGAATATAATTGATAGTAAATTAATGGCAGTGAAACAATTGAGATTTGTTAATAATCTGAATAAAATTTTAGTTAACACCTTTGACTTGTAATTTTCATTCTTAAGAGTTACCATTATTAACTTGCAACCATTTCATTTAAGCTGATACTTCAATAACATTTTAAAACATGCTTTTTTATGATAATTTTGACGAATATTAAAAATTTAATTTTTTTTAACTGTTTATAAAACACACAATTCTCATGTTAATCTCTTGAAACCTGGACCACTATATTAAGAAAATGAATTTAATTTACCATTATTAATTTGCATACATTTCATTTAAGCTGATGCTTCATAAACACTATACAACTTTATTTTATATGATAATGTTTACGAATATTAAAAATTCAAATTATTATCTGCTTATAAAACACTCAATTCTCAAGTTAATTTCTTGAAACCTGGACCACTATATTAAGAAAATGATTCTAATTTACCATTATTAATTTGCATACATTTCATTTAAGCTGATACTTCAATAATGCTATAAAACATGCTTTTTTATGATAATTTTGACGAATATTAAAAATTTAATTTTTTTTAACTGTTTATAAAACAAACAATTCTCAAGTTAATCTCTTGAAACCTGGACCACTATATTAAGAAAATGATTCTAATTTACCATTATTAACTTCTGTAAATATTATGTAAGCTGATTCTTCATAAACACTAAAAAACATGCTTTTTTATGATAATTTTGAGAAACATATGAATTCCTATTTTAATCTGCTTATAAAACAGTCAAATATTAAATATATACACCAACAGAGGGCGTGAGCGTCGCCGTAGTGGGGACGACATCCGTCGGCCGAACCGCCTCAGAATGAAACTAGATAGTTGTGTGGCGTTCACCGTACTGCTGTGTATCGTAACGGGTCGTTGTTTTTACTTAGCTTTTGAGTCTACTCGTTATTTTTTAATTAAGATTTTTGATATTATAAACGGATTGTTCATATTTTATGCCCGAAGTTAACACAAGTAAGTGTCTTGATCCTTGACTACTAGATCAAGAAAATGATTCTAATTTATAATTTTTAACTTTCATTTTTTTCATTTTACCTGATATTTTTACTTCATAAAAACTATAAAATATGATTTTATAAGTTAATTTTGACGAATAATACAACTTAACATTTTTTCGTATTGAAAAGGAGCGATTTTCAGTTGTTTTACAAATGTATTTTTTAGTTACACTCATAATACATTTGAATTCCTTCTACAAAACATTCTGGTATATTTGTACTATCTTTTATGGCTTATCATAATTATTATTTATTATCATCTGTTATAAATGTTTTGCAGTTTTACATTCGTATTTGTATTTAAGTTTCAATTGTAAATTCCTTTCATGTATTTTGTATAAAAATGAAGTTTGTCTGTTAGTTTATGTTTTGATAGTTTCCACTTCTGAATTACTCAGTGTTGTCCACGTACTAGTTGTTATATAAAAATTGTCGTCCTCCTTATGGTATCTAGTAGTGACATTTTGTCCTCCAACCATTATACATATTTAACTTACTATTTTTTTTTTAGATGGCTGTACACCAGATATACTCAGGACATATTGAGACATGAATTACCATTTCTACCATATGGGAAAGTTTCAACATCCTACGTTGAAAATGGACTAGACGATCCTAATAATAATAATAGTTTTATGCATAGTACGAGTAATGGATATTGAATATAATTGATAGTCAATTAATAGTAGTGTAACAAAAAGTTAGTGTCATGAAATCCAGACCATTAGATTAAGTATATGATTCTTATTTAACATTACCAACTTCCATATATATCATATAAGCTGATACTTCATAAACACTATAAAACATGTTTTTATATGATTATTTTGACTCGTATTTTAAATTCATATTTTTAACTGCTTATAAAACAGTGAATTCTCAAGTTAGTGTCATGAAAGTCAGACCATTAGATTAAGAAAATTATTCTAATTTACCATTATTAACTAGCATACATTTCATTTAAGCTGATACTTCAATAACGCTATAAAACATGATTTTATATGATAATTTTGACGAATATTAAAAATTCATTTTTTTAACTGTTTATAAAACAAACAATTCTCAAGTTAATCTCTTGAAACCTGGACCACTATATTAAGAAAATGATTCTAATTTACCATTATTAACTTCTATAGATATTATGTAAGTTGATTCTTCATAAACACTAAAAAACATGCTTTTTTATGATAATTTTGACGAATATTAAAAATTCATTTTTTTAACTGTTTATAAAACACACAATTCTCATGTTAATCTCTTGAAACCTGGACCACTATATTAAGAAAATGATTCTAATTTAAAATTAATAATTTGCATACATTTCATTTAAGCTGATGCTTTATAAACACTATAAAACATGTTTTTATATGATTATTTTGACTCGTATTTTATATTCATATTTTTAACTGCTTATAAAATACTGAATTCTCAAGTTATTCTTTAACAATTATACATTATTAACTTACTACATTTTTTCAGATGGACGTATGTCAGATCACTCAAGGCATGCAGAAACATGAATTCACATTTCTACCACTTAAGAAAGTATCAACATCCTATGCTGAAAATGGACTAGAAGATACTGCTAATAATATTGGGTTTATATAATGTGCGTGTAAGGGTTATTGAATATAATTGATAGTAAATTAATGGCAGTGAAACAATTGAGATTTGTTAATAATCTGAATAAAATTTTAGTTAACACCTTTGACTTGTAATTTTCATTCTTAAGAGTTACTATTATTAACTTGCAACCATTTCATTTAAGCTGATACTTCAATAACATTTTAAAACATGCTTTTTTATGATAATTTTGACGAATATTAAAAATTTAATTTTTTTTAACTGTTTATAAAACACACAATTCTCATGTTAATCTCTTGAAACCTGGACCACTATATTAAGAAAATGAATTTAATTTACCATTATTAATTTGCATACATTTCATTTAAGCTGATGCTTCATAAACACTATACAACATTATTTTATATGATAATCTTTACGAATATTAAAAATTCAAATTATTATCTGCTTATAAAACACTCAATTCTCAAGTTAATCTCTTGAAACCTGGACCACTATATTAAGAAAATGATTCTAATTTACCATTATTAATTTGCATACATTTCATTTAAGCTGATGCTTCATAAACACTATAAAACATTATTTTATATGATAATCTTTACGAATATTAAAAATTCAAATTATTATCTGCTTACAAAACACTCAATTCTTAAGTTAGTGTCATGAAATCCAGACCATTATATTAAGTAAATGATTCTTATTTACTATTATTAACTTCTATAAATATTATGTTAGCTGATTCTTCATAAACACTTCAAAAACATGTTTTTATATGATAAGTTTGAGAAACATATGAATTCCTATTTTAATCTGCTTATAAAACAGTCAAATATTAAATATATACACCAACAGAGGGCGTGAGCGTCGCCGTAGTGGGGACGACATCCGTCGGCCGAACCGCCTCAGAATGAAACTAGATAGTTGTGTGGCGTTCACCGTACTGCTGTGTATCGTAACGGGTCGTTGTTTTTACTTAGCTTTTGAGTCTACTCGTTATTTTTTAATTAAGATTTTTGATATTATAAACGGATTGTTCATATTTTATGCCCGAAGTTAACACAAGTAAGTGTCTTGATCCTTGACTACTAGATCAAGAAAATGATTCTAATTTATAATTTTTAACTTTCATTTTTTTCATTTTACCTGATATTTTTACTTCATAAAAACTATAAAATATGATTTTATAAGTTAATTTTGACGAATAATACAACTTAACATTTTTTCGTATTGAAAAGGAGCGATTTTCAGTTGTTTTACAAATGTATTTTTTAGTTACACTCATAATACATTTGAATTCCTTCTACAAAACATTCTGGTATATTTGTACTATCTTTTATGGCTTATCATAATTATTATTTATTATCATCTGTTATAAATGTTTTGCAGTTTTACATTCGTATTTGTATTTAAGTTTCAATTGTAAATTCCTTTCATGTATTTTGTATAAAAATGAAGTTTGTCTGTTAGTTTATGTTTTGATAGTTTCCACTTCTGAATTACTCAGTGTTGTCCACGTACTAGTTGTTATATAAAAATTGTCGTCCTCCTTATGGTATCTAGTAGTGACATTTTGTCCTCCAACCATTATACATATTTAACTTACTATTTTTTTTTTAGATGGCTGTACACCAGATATACTCAGGACATATTGAGACATGAATTACCATTTCTACCATATGGGAAAGTTTCAACATCCTACGTTGAAAATGGACTAGACGATCCTGATAATAATAATAGTTTTATGCATAGTACGAGTAATGTATATTGAATATAATTGATAGTCAATTAATAGTAGTGTAACAAAAAGTTAGTGTCATGAAATCCAGACCATTAGATTAAGTATATGATTCTTATTTAACATTACCAACTTCCATATATATCATATAAGCTGATACTTCATAAACACTATAAAACATGTTTTTATATGATTATTTTGACTCGTATTTTAAATTCATATTTTTAACTGCTTATAAAACAGTGAATTCTCAAGTTAGTGTCATGAAAGTCAGACCATTAGATTAAGAAAATTATTCTAATTTACCATTATTAACTAGCATACATTTCATTTAAGCTGATACTTCAATAACGCTATAAAACATGATTTTATATGATAATTTTGACGAATATTAAAAATTCATTTTTTTAACTGTTTATAAAACACACAATTCTCATGTTAATCTCTTGAAACCTGGACCGCTTTATTAAGAAAATGATTCTAATTTACCATTAAAAACTAGCATACATTTCATTTAAGCTGATACTTCAATAATGCTATAAAACATGATTTTATATGATAATTTTGACGAATATTAAAAATTCATTTTTTTAACTGTTTATAAAACAAACAATTCTCAAGTTAATCTCTTGAAACCTGGACCACTATATTAAAAAAATGATTCTAATTTACCATTATTAACTTCTATAGATATTATGTAAGCTGATTCTTCATAAACACTAAAAAACATGCTTTTTTATGATAATTTTGACGAATATTAAAAATTCATTTTTTTAACTGTTTATAAAACACACAATTCTCATGTTAAACTCTTGAAACCTGGACCACTATATTAAGAAAATGATTCTAATTTAAAATTAATAATTTGCATACATTTCATTTAAGCTGATGCTTTATAAACACTATAAAACATGTTTTTATATGATTATTTTGACTCGTATTTTATATTCATATTTTTAACTGCTTATAAAATACTGAATTCTCAAGTTATTCTTTAACAATTATACATTATTAACTTACTACATTTTTTCAGATGGACGTATGTCAGATCACTCAAGGCATGCAGAAACATGAATTCACATTTCTACCACTTAAGAAAGTATCAACATCCTATGCTGAAAATGGACTAGAAGATACTGCTAATAATATTGGGTTTATATAATGTGCGTGTAAGGGTTATTGAATATAATTGATAGTAAATTAATGGCAGTGAAACAATTGAGATTTGTTAATAATCTGAATAAAATTTTAGTTAACACCTTTGACTTGTAATTTTCATTCTTAAGAGTTACCATTATTAACTTGCAACCATTTCATTTAAGCTGATACTTCAATAACATTTAAAACATGCTTTTTTATGATAATTTTGACGAATATTAAAAATTTAATTTTTTTTAACTGTTTATAAAACACACAATTATCATGTTAATCTCTTAAAACCTGGACCACTATATTAAGAAAATGAATTTAATTTACCATTATTAATTTGCATACATTTCATTTAAGCTGATGCTTTATAAACACTATAAAACATGTTTTTATATGATTATTTTGACTCGTATTTTATATTCATATTTTTAACTGCTTATAAAATACTGAATTCTCAAGTTATTCTTTAACAATTATACATTATTAACTTACTACATTTTTTCAGATGGACGTATGTCAGATCACTCAAGGCATGCAGAAACATGAATTCACATTTCTACCACTTAAGAAAGTATCAACATCCTATGCTGAAAATGGACTAGAAGATACTGCTAATAATATTTGGTTTATATAATGTGCGTGTAAGGGTTATTGAATATAATTGATAGTAAATTAATGGCAGTGAAACAATTGAGATTTGTTAATAATCTGAATAAAATTTTAGTTAACACCTTTGACTTGTAATTTTCATTCTTAAGAGTTACCATTATTAACTTGCAACCATTTCATTTAAGCTGATACTTCAATAACATTTTAAAACATGCTTTTTTATGATAATTTTGACGAATATTAAAAATTCATTTTTTTAACTGTTTATAAAACAAACAATTCTCAAGTTAATCTCTTGAAACCTGGACCACTATATTAAGAAAATGATTCTAATTTACCATTATTAACTTCTATAGATATTATGTAAGCTGATTCTTCATAAACACTAAAAAACATGCTTTTTTATGATAATTTTGACGAATATTAAAAATTCATTTTTTTAACTGTTTATAAAACACACAATTCTCATGTTAATCTCTTGAAACCTGGACCACTATATTAAGAAAATGATTCTAATTTACCATTATTAATTTGCATACATTTCATTTAAGCTGATGCTTCATAAACACTATAAAACATTATTTTATATGATAATCTTTACGAATATTAAAAATTCAAATTATTATCTGCTTATAAAACACTCAATTCTTAAGTTAGTGTCATGAAATCCAGACCATTATATTAAGTAAATGATTCTTATTTACTATTATTAACTTCTATAAATATTATGTTAGCTGATTCTTCATAAACACTTCAAAAACATGTTTTTATATGATAAGTTTGAGAAACATATGAATTCCTATTTTAATCTGCTTATAAAACAGTCAAATATTAAATATATACACCAACAGAGGGCGTGAGCGTCGCCGTAGTGGGGACGACATCCGTCGGCCGAACCGCCTCAGAATGAAACTAGATAGTTGTGTGGCGTTCACCGTACTGCTGTGTATCGTAACGGGTCGTTGTTTTTACTTAGCTTTTGAGTCTACTCGTTATTTTTTAATTAAGATTTTTGATATTATAAACGGATTGTTCATATTTTATGCCCGAAGTTAACACAAGTAAGTGTCTTGATCCTTGACTACTAGATCAAGAAAATGATTCTAATTTATAATTTTTAACTTTCATTTTTTTCATTTTACCTGATATTTTTACTTCATAAAAACTATAAAATATGATTTTATAAGTTAATTTTGACGAATAATACAACTTAACATTTTTTCGTATTGAAAAGGAGCGATTTTCAGTTGTTTTACAAATGTATTTTTTAGTTACACTCATAATACATTTGAATTCCTTCTACAAAACATTCTGGTATATTTGTACTATCTTTTATGGCTTATCATAATTATTATTTATTATCATCTGTTATAAATGTTTTGCAGTTTTACATTCGTATTTGTATTTAAGTTTCAATTGTAAATTCCTTTCATGTATTTTGTATAAAAATGAAGTTTGTCTGTTAGTTTATGTTTTGATAGTTTCCACTTCTGAATTACTCAGTGTTGTCCACGTACTAGTTGTTATATAAAAATTGTCGTCCTCCTTATGGTATCTAGTAGTGACATTTTGTCCTCCAACCATTATACATATTTAACTTACTATTTTTTTTTTAGATGGCTGTACACCAGATATACTCAGGACATATTGAGACATGAATTACCATTTCTACCATATGGGAAAGTTTCAACATCCTACGTTGAAAATGGACTAGACGATCCTGATAATAATAATAGTTTTATGCATAGTACGAGTAATGTATATTGAATATAATTGATAGTCAATTAATAGTAGTGTAACAAAAAGTTAGTGTCATGAAATCCAGACCATTAGATTAAGTATATGATTCTTATTTAACATTACCAACTTCCATATATATCATATAAGCTGATACTTCATAAACACTATAAAACATGTTTTTATATGATTATTTTGACTCGTATTTTAAATTCATATTTTTAACTGCTTATAAAACAGTGAATTCTCAAGTTAGTGTCATGAAAGTCAGACCATTAGATTAAGAAAATTATTCTAATTTACCATTATTAACTAGCATACATTTCATTTAAGCTGATACTTCAATAACGCTATAAAACATGATTTTATATGATAATTTTGACGAATATTAAAAATTCATTTTTTTAACTGTTTATAAAACACACAATTCTCATGTTAATCTCTTGAAACCTGGACCGCTTTATTAAGAAAATGATTCTAATTTACCATTAAAAACTAGCATACATTTCATTTAAGCTGATACTTCAATAATGCTATAAAACATGATTTTATATGATAATTTTGACGAATATTAAAAATTCATTTTTTTAACTGTTTATAAAACAAACAATTCTCAAGTTAATCTCTTGAAACCTGGACCACTATATTAAAAAAATGATTCTAATTTACCATTATTAACTTCTATAGATATTATGTAAGCTGATTCTTCATAAACACTAAAAAACATGCTTTTTTATGATAATTTTGACGAATATTAAAAATTCATTTTTTTAACTGTTTATAAAACACACAATTCTCATGTTAAACTCTTGAAACCTGGACCACTATATTAAGAAAATGATTCTAATTTAAAATTAATAATTTGCATACATTTCATTTAAGCTGATGCTTTATAAACACTATAAAACATGTTTTTATATGATTATTTTGACTCGTATTTTATATTCATATTTTTAACTGCTTATAAAATACTGAATTCTCAAGTTATTCTTTAACAATTATACATTATTAACTTACTACATTTTTTCAGATGGACGTATGTCAGATCACTCAAGGCATGCAGAAACATGAATTCACATTTCTACCACTTAAGAAAGTATCAACATCCTATGCTGAAAATGGACTAGAAGATACTGCTAATAATATTGGGTTTATATAATGTGCGTGTAAGGGTTATTGAATATAATTGATAGTAAATTAATGGCAGTGAAACAATTGAGATTTGTTAATAATCTGAATAAAATTTTAGTTAACACCTTTGACTTGTAATTTTCATTCTTAAGAGTTACCATTATTAACTTGCAACCATTTCATTTAAGCTGATACTTCAATAACATTTAAAACATGCTTTTTTATGATAATTTTGACGAATATTAAAAATTTAATTTTTTTTAACTGTTTATAAAACACACAATTATCATGTTAATCTCTTAAAACCTGGACCACTATATTAAGAAAATGAATTTAATTTACCATTATTAATTTGCATACATTTCATTTAAGCTGATGCTTTATAAACACTATAAAAACATGTTTTTATATGATTATTTTGACTCGTATTTTATATTCATATTTTTAACTGCTTATAAAATACTGAATTCTCAAGTTATTCTTTAACAATTATACATTATTAACTTACTACATTTTTTCAGATGGACGTATGTCAGATCACTCAAGGCATGCAGAAACATGAATTCACATTTCTACCACTTAAGAAAGTATCAACATCCTATGCTGAAAATGGACTAGAAGATACTGCTAATAATATTTGGTTTATATAATGTGCGTGTAAGGGTTATTGAATATAATTGATAGTAAATTAATGGCAGTGAAACAATTGAGATTTGTTAATAATCTGAATAAAATTTTAGTTAACACCTTTGACTTGTAATTTTCATTCTTAAGAGTTACCATTATTAACTTGCAACCATTTCATTTAAGCTGATACTTCAATAACATTTTAAAACATGCTTTTTTATGATAATTTTGACGAATATTAAAAATTCATTTTTTTAACTGTTTATAAAACAAACAATTCTCAAGTTAATCTCTTGAAACCTGGACCACTATATTAAGAAAATGATTCTAATTTACCATTATTTACTTCTGTAAATATTATGTAAGCTGATTCTTCATAAACACTAAAAAACATGCTTTTTTATGATAATTTTGACGAATATTAAAAATTCATTTTTTTAACTGTTTATAAAACAAACAATTCTCAAGTTAATCTCTTGAAACCTGGACCACTATATTAAGAAAATGATTCTAATTTACCATTATTAACTTCTATAGATATTATGTAAGCTGATTCTTCATAAACACTAAAAAACATGCTTTTTTATGATAATTTTGACGAATATTAAAAATTCATTTTTTTAACTGTTTATAAAACACACAATTCTCATGTTAATCTCTTGAAACCTGGACCACTATATTAAGAAAATGATTCTAATTTACCATTATTAATTTGCATACATTTCATTTAAGCTGATGCTTCATAAACACTATAAAACATTATTTTATATGATAATCTTTACGAATATTAAAAATTCAAATTATTATCTGCTTATAAAACACTCAATTCTTAAGTTAGTGTCATGAAATCCAGACCATTATATTAAGTAAATGATTCTTATTTACTATTATTAACTTCTATAAATATTATGTTAGCTGATTCTTCATAAACACTTCAAAAACATGTTTTTATATGATAAGTTTGAGAAACATATGAATTCCTATTTTAATCTGCTTATAAAACAGTCAAATATTAAATATATACACCAACAGAGGGCGTGAGCGTCGCCGTAGTGGGGGACGACATCCGTCGGCCGAACCGCCTCAGAATGAAACTAGATAGTTGTGTGGCGTTTCACCGTACTGCTGTGTATCGTAACGGGTCGTTGTTTTTTACTTAGCTTTTGAGTCTACTCGTTATTTTTTTAATTAAGATTTTTGATATTATAAACGGATTGTTCATATTTTATGCCCGAAGTTAACACAAGTAAGTGTATCCTTGACTACTAGATCAAGAAAATGATTCTAATTTATAATTTTTAACTTTCATTTTTTTCATTTTACCTGATATTTTTACTTCATAAAAACTATAAAATATGATTTTATAAGTTAATTTTGACGAATAATACAACTTAACATTTTTTCGTATTGAAAAGGAGCGATTTTCAGTTGTTTTACAAATGTATTTTTTAGTTACACTCATAATACATTTGAATTCCTTCTACAAAACATTCTGGTATATTTGTACTATCTTTTATGGCTTATCATAATTATTATTTATTATCATCTGTTATAAATGTTTTGCAGTTTTACATTCGTATTTGTATTTAAGTTTCAATTGTAAATTCCTTTCATGTATTTTGTATAAAAATGAAGTTTGTCTGTTAGTTTATGTTTTGATAGTTTCCACTTCTGAATTACTCAGTGTTGTCCACGTACTAGTTGTTATATAAAAAATTGTCGTCCTCCTTATGGTATCTAGTAGTGACATTTTGTCCTCCAACCATTATACATATTTAACTTACTATTTTTTTTTTAGATGGCTGTACACCAGATATACTCAGGACATATAGAGACATGAATTACCATTTCTACCATATGGGAAAGTTTCAACATCCTACGTTGAAAATGGACTAGACGATCCTGATAATAATAATAGTTTTATGCATAGTACGAGTAATGGATATTGAATATAATTGATAGTCAATTAATAGTAGTGTAACAAAAAGTTAGTGTCATGAAATCCAGACCATTAGATTAAGTATATGATTCTTATTTAACATTACCAACTTCCATATATATCATATAAGCTGATACTTCATAAACACTATAAAACATATTTTTATATGATTATTTTGACTCGTATTTTAAATTCATATTTTTAACTGCTTATAAAACAGTGAATTCTCAAGTTAGTGTCATGAAAGTCAGACCATTAGATTAAGAAAATTATTCTAATTTACCATTATTAACTAGCATACATTTCATTTAAGCTGATACTTCAATAACGCTATAAAACATGATTTTATATGATAATTTTGACGAATATTAAAAATTCATTTTTTTAACTGTTTATAAAACACACAATTCTCATGTTAATCTCTTGAAACCTGGACCACTTTATTAAGAAAATGATTCTAATTTACCATTAAAAACTAGCATACATTTCATTTAAGCTGATACTTCAATAATGCTATAAAACATGATTTTATATGATAATCTTGACGAATATTAAAAATTCATTTTTTTAACTGTTTATAAAACACACAATTCTCATGTTAATCTCTTGAAACCTGGACCACTATATTAAGAAAATGAATTTAATTTACCATTATTAATTTGCATACATTTCATTTAAGCTGATGCTTCATAAACCACTATACAACATTATTTTATATGATAATCTTTACGAATATTAAAAATTCAAATTATTATCTGCTTATAAAACACTCAATTCTCAAGTTAATCTCTTGAAACCTGGACCACTATATTAAGAAAATGATTCTAATTTACCATTATTACTTCTATAGATATTATGTAAGCTGATTCTTCATAAACACTAAAAAACATGCTTTTTTATGATAATTTTGACGAATATTAAAAATTCATTTTTTTAACTGTTTATAAAACACACAATTCTCATGTTAATCTCTTGAAACCTGGACCACTATATTAAGAAAATGATTCTTATTTAAAATTAATAATTTGCATACATTTCATTTAAGCTGATGCTTTATAAACACTATAAAACATGTTTTTATATGATTATTTTGACTCGTATTTTATATTCATATTTTTAACTGCTTATAAAATACTGAATTCTCAAGTTATTCTTTAACAATTATACATTATTAACTTACTACATTTTTTCAGATGGACGTATGTCAGATCACTCAAGGCATGCAGAAACATGAATTCACATTTCTACCACTTAAGAAAGTATCAACATCCTATGCTGAAAAATGGACTAGAAGATACTGCTAATAATATTGGGTTTATATAATGTGCGTGTAAGGGTTATTTGAATATAATTGATAGTAAATTAATGGCAGTGAAACATTTGAGATTTGTTAATAATCTGAATAAAATTTTAGTTAACACCTTTGACTTGTAATTTTCATTCTTAAGAGTTACCATTATTAACTTGCAGACCATTTCATTAAGCTGATACTTCAATAACATTTTAAAACATGCTTTTTTATGATAAGTTTTGACGGAATATTAAAAATTTAATTTTTTAACTGTTTATAAAACGACACCAGATTCTCAAGTTAATCTCTTGAAACCTGGACCACTATATTAAGAAAATGATTCTAATTTACCATTATTAATTTGCATACATTTCATTTAAGCTGATACTTCAATAACGCTATAAAACATGATTTTATATGATAATTTTGACGAATATTAAAAATTCATTTTTTTAACTGTTTATAAAACACACAATTCTCATGTTAATCTCTTGAAACCTGGACCGCTTTATTAAGAAAATGATTCTAATTTACCCATTAAAAACTAGCATACATTTTCATTTAAGCTGATACTTCAATAATGCTATAAAACATGATTTTATATGATAATTTTGACGAATATTAAAAATTCATTTTTTTTAACTGTTTATAAAACAAACAATTCTCAAGTTAATCTCTTGAAACCTGGACCACTATATTAAGAAAATGATTCTAATTTACCATTATTAACTTCTATAGATATTATGTAAGCTGATTCTTCATAAACACTAAAAAACATGCCTTTTTTATGATAATTTTGACGAATATTAAAAATTCATTTTTTTAAACTGTTTATAAAACACACAATTCTCATGTTAAACTCTTGAAACCTGGACCACTATATTAAGAAAATGATTCTAATTTAAAATTAATAATTTGCATACATTTCATTTAAGCTGATGCTTTATAAACACTATAAAACATGTTTTTATATGATTATTTGACTCGTATTTTATATTCATATTTTTAACTGCTTATAAAATACTGAATTCTCAAGTTATTCTTTAACAATTATACATTATTAACTTACTACATTTTTTCAGATGGACGTATGTCAGATCACTCAAGGCATGCAAGAAACATGAATCACATTTCTACCACTTAAGAAAGTATCAACATCCTATGCTGAAAATGGACTAGAAGATACTGCTAATAATATTGGGTTTATATAATGTGCGTGTAAGGGTTATTGAATATAATTGATAGTAAATTAATGGCAGTGAAACAATTGAGATTTGTTAATAATCTGAATAAAATTTTAGTTAACACCTTTGACTTGTAATTTTCATTCTCTAAGAGTTACCATTATTAACTTGCAACCATTTCATTTAAGCTGATACTTCAATAACATTTAAAACATGCTTTTTTATGATAATTTTGACGAATAATAAAAATTTAATTTTTTTTAACTGTTTATAAAACACACAATTATCATGTTAATCTCTTGAAACCTGGACCACTATATTAAGAAAATGAATTTAATTTACCATTATTAATTTGCATACATTTCATTTAAGCTGATGCTTTATAAACACTATAAAACATGTTTTTATATGATTATTTTGACTCGTATTTTATATTCATATTTTTAACTGCTTATAAAATACCTGAATTCTCAAGTTATTCTTTAACAATTATACATTATTAACTTACTACATTTTTTCAGATGGACGTATGTCAGATCACTCAAGGCATGCAGAAACATGAATTCACATTTCTACCACTTAAGAAAGTATCAACATCCTATGCTGAAAATGGACTAGAAGATACTGCTAATAATATTTGGTTTATATAATGTGCGTGTAAGGGTTATTGAATATAATTGATAGTAAATTAATGGCAGTGAAACAATTGAGATTTGTTAATAATCTGAATAAAATTTTAGTTAACACCTTTGACTTGTAATTTTCATTCTTAAGAGTTTCCATTATTAACTTGCAACCATTTTCATTTAAGCTGATACTTCCAATAACATTTTTAAAACATGCTTTTTTATGATAATTTTGACGAATATTAAAAATTCATTTTTTTAACTGTTTATAAAACAAACAATTCTCAAGTTAATCTCTTGAAACCTGGACCACTATATTAAGAAAATGATTCTAATTTACCATTATTTACTTCTGTAAATATTATGTAAGCTGATCTTCATAAACACTAAAAAACATGCTTTTTTATGATAATTTTGACGAATATTAAAAATTCATTTTTTTAACTGTTTATAAAACAAACAATTCTCAAGTTAATCTCTTGAAACCTGGACCACTATATTAAGAAAATGATTCTAATTTACCATTATTAACTTCTATAGATATTATGTAAGCTGATTCTTCATAAACACTAAAAAACATGCTTTTTTATGATAATTTTGACGAATATTAAAAATTCATTTTTTTAACTGTTTATAAAACACACAATTCTCATGTTAATCTCTTGAAACCTGGACCACTATATTAAGAAAATGATTCTAATTTACCATTATTAATTTGCATACATTTAATTTAAGCTGATGCTTCATAAACACTATAAAACATTATTTTATATGATAATCTTTACGAATATTAAAAATTCAAATTATTATCTGCTTATAAAACACTCAATTCTTAAGTTAGTGTCATGAAATCCAGACCATTATATTAAGTAAATGATTCTTATTTACTATTATTAACTTCTATAAATATTATGTTAGCTGATTCTTCATAAACACTTCAAAAACATGTTTTTATATGATAAGTTTGAGAAACATATGAATTCCTATTTTAATCTGCTTATAAAACAGTCAAATATTAAATATATACACCAACAGAGGGCGTGAGCGTCGCCGTAGTGGGGACGACATCCGTCGGCCGAACCGCCTCAGAATGAAACTAGATAGTTGTGTGGCGTTCACCGTACTGCTGTGTATCGTAACGGGTCGTTGTTTTTACTTAGCTTTTGAGTCTACTCGTTATTTTTTAATTAAGATTTTTGATATTATAAACGGATTGTTCATATTTTATGCCCGAAGTTAACACAAGTAAGTGTCTTGATCCTTGACTACTAGATCAAGAAAATGATTCTAATTTATAATTTTTAACTTTCATTTTTTTCATTTTACCTGATATTTTTACTTCATAAAAACTATAAAATATGATTTTATAAGTTAATTTTGACGAATAATACAACTTAACATTTTTTCGTATTGAAAAGGAGCGATTTTCAGTTGTTTTACAAATGTATTTTTTAGTTACACTCATAATACATTTGAATTCCTTCTACAAAACATTCTGGTATATTTGTACTATCTTTTATGGCTTATCATAATTATTATTTATTATCATCTGTTATAAATGTTTTGCAGTTTTACATTCGTATTTGTATTTAAGTTTCAATTGTAAATTCCTTTCATGTATTTTGTATAAAAATGAAGTTTGTCTGTTAGTTTATGTTTTGATAGTTTCCACTTCTGAATTACTCAGTGTTGTCCACGTACTAGTTGTTATATAAAAATTGTCGTCCTCCTTATGGTATCTAGTAGTGACATTTTGTCCTCCAACCATTATACATATTTAACTTACTATTTTTTTTTTAGATGGCTGTACACCAGATATACTCAGGACATATTGAGACATGAATTACCATTTCTACCATATGGGAAAGTTTCAACATCCTACGTTGAAAATGGACTAGACGATCCTGATAATAATAATAGTTTTATGCATAGTACGAGTAATGGATATTGAATATAATTGATAGTCAATTAATAGTAGTGTAACAAAAAGTTAGTGTCATGAAATCCAGACCATTAGATTAAGTATATGATTCTTATTTAACATTACCAACTTCCATATATATCATATAAGCTGATACTTCATAAACACTATAAAACATATTTTTATATGATTATTTTGACTCGTATTTTAAATTCATATTTTTAACTGCTTATAAAACAGTGAATTCTCAAGTTAGTGTCATGAAAGTCAGACCATTAGATTAAGAAAATTATTCTAATTTACCATTATTAACTAGCATACATTTCATTTAAGCTGATACTTCAATAACGCTATAAAACATGATTTTATATGATAATTTTGACGAATATTAAAAATTCATTTTTTTAACTGTTTATAAAACACACAATTCTCATGTTAATCTCTTGAAACCTGGACCACTTTATTAAGAAAATGATTCTAATTTACCATTAAAAACTAGCATACATTTCATTTAAGCTGATACTTCAATAATGCTATAAAACATGATTTTATATGATAATCTTGACGAATATTAAAAATTCATTTTTTTAACTGTTTATAAAACACACAATTCTCATGTTAATCTCTTGAAACCTGGACCACTATATTAAGAAAATGAATTTAATTTACCATTATTAATTTGCATACATTTCATTTAAGCTGATGCTTTATAAACACTATAAAACATGTTTTTATATGATTATTTTGACTCGTATTTTATATTCATATTTTTAACTGCTTATAAAATACTGAATTCTCAAGTTATTCTTTAACAATTATACATTATTAACTTACTACATTTTTTCAGATGGACGTATGTCAGATCACTCAAGGCATGCAGAAACATGAATTCACATTTCTACCACTTAAGAAAGTATCAACATCCTATGCTGAAAATGGACTAGAAGATACTGCTAATAATATTGGGTTTATATAATGTGCGTGTAAGGGTTATTGAATATAATTGATAGTAAATTAATGGCAGTGAAACAATTGAGATTTGTTAATAATCTGAATAAAATTTTAGTTAACACCTTTGACTTGTAATTTTCATTCTTAAGAGTTACCATTATTAACTTGCAACCATTTCATTTAAGCTGATACTTCAATAACATTTTAAAACATGCTTTTTTATGATAATTTTGACGAATATTAAAAATTTAATTTTTTTTAACTGTTTATAAAACACACAATTCTCATGTTAATCTCTTGAAACCTGGACCACTATATTAAGAAAATGAATTTAATTTACCATTATTAATTTGCATACATTTCATTTAAGCTGATGCTTCATAAACACTATACAACATTATTTTATATGATAATCTTTACGAATATTAAAAATTCAAATTATTATCTGCTTATAAAACACTCAATTCTCAAGTTAATCTCTTGAAACCTGGACCACTATATTAAGAAAATGATTCTAATTTACCATTATTAATTTGCATACATTTCATTTAAGCTGATACTTCAATAATGCTATAAAACATGATTTTATATGATAATTTTGACGAATATTAAAAATTCATTTTTTTAACTGTTTATAAAACAAACAATTCTCAAGTTAATCTCTTGAAACCTGGACCACTATATTAAGAAAATGATTCTAATTTACCATTATTTACTTCTGTAAATATTATGTAAGCTGATTCTTCATAAACACTAAAAAACATGCTTTTTTATGATAATTTTGACGAATATTAAAAATTCATTTTTTTAACTGTTTATAAAACAAACAATTCTCAAGTTAATCTCTTGAAACCTGGACCACTATATTAAGAAAATGATTCTAATTTACCATTATTAACTTCTATAGATATTATGTAAGCTGATTCTTCATAAACACTAAAAAACATGCTTTTTTATGATAATTTTGACGAATATTAAAAATTCATTTTTTTAACTGTTTATAAAACACACAATTCTCATGTTAATCTCTTGAAACCTGGACCACTATATTAAGAAAATGATTCTAATTTACCATTATTAATTTGCATACATTTAATTTAAGCTGATGCTTCATAAACACTATAAAACATTATTTTATATGATAATCTTTACGAATATTAAAAATTCAAATTATTATCTGCTTATAAAACACTCAATTCTTAAGTTAGTGTCATGAAATCCAGACCATTATATTAAGTAAATGATTCTTATTTACTATTATTAACTTCTATAAATATTATGTTAGCTGATTCTTCATAAACACTTCAAAAACATGTTTTTATATGATAAGTTTGAGAAACATATGAATTCCTATTTTAATCTGCTTATAAAACAGTCAAATATTAAATATATACACCAACAGAGGGCGTGAGCGTCGCCGTAGTGGGGACGACATCCGTCGGCCGAACCGCCTCAGAATGAAACTAGATAGTTGTGTGGCGTTCACCGTACTGCTGTGTATCGTAACGGGTCGTTGTTTTTACTTAGCTTTTGAGTCTACTCGTTATTTTTTAATTAAGATTTTTGATATTATAAACGGATTGTTCATATTTTATGCCCGAAGTTAACACAAGTAAGTGTCTTGATCCTTGACTACTAGATCAAGAAAATGATTCTAATTTATAATTTTTAACTTTCATTTTTTTCATTTTACCTGATATTTTTACTTCATAAAAACTATAAAATATGATTTTATAAGTTAATTTTGACGAATAATACAACTTAACATTTTTTCGTATTGAAAAGGAGCGATTTTCAGTTGTTTTACAAATGTATTTTTTAGTTACACTCATAATACATTTGAATTCCTTCTACAAAACATTCTGGTATATTTGTACTATCTTTTATGGCTTATCATAATTATTATTTATTATCATCTGTTATAAATGTTTTGCAGTTTTACATTCGTATTTGTATTTAAGTTTCAATTGTAAATTCCTTTCATGTATTTTGTATAAAAATGAAGTTTGTCTGTTAGTTTATGTTTTGATAGTTTCCACTTCTGAATTACTCAGTGTTGTCCACGTACTAGTTGTTATATAAAAATTGTCGTCCTCCTTATGGTATCTAGTAGTGACATTTTGTCCTCCAACCATTATACATATTTAACTTACTATTTTTTTTTTAGATGGCTGTACACCAGATATACTCAGGACATATTGAGACATGAATTACCATTTCTACCATATGGGAAAGTTTCAACATCCTACGTTGAAAATGGACTAGACGATCCTGATAATAATAATAGTTTTATGCATAGTACGAGTAATGGATATTGAATATAATTGATAGTCAATTAATAGTAGTGTAACAAAAAGTTAGTGTCATGAAATCCAGACCATTAGATTAAGTATATGATTCTTATTTAACATTACCAACTTCCATATATATCATATAAGCTGATACTTCATAAACACTATAAAACATGTTTTTATATGATTATTTTGACTCGTATTTTAAATTCATATTTTTAACTGCTTATAAAACAGTGAATTCTCAAGTTAGTGTCATGAAAGTCAGACCATTAGATTAAGAAAATTATTCTAATTTACCATTATTAACTAGCATACATTTCATTTAAGCTGATACTTCAATAACGCTATAAAACATGATTTTATATGATAATTTTGACGAATATTAAAAATTCATTTTTTTAACTGTTTATAAAACACACAATTCTCATGTTAATCTCTTGAAACCTGGACCACTTTATTAAGAAAATGATTCTAATTTACCATTAAAAACTAGCATACATTTCATTTAAGCTGATACTTCAATAATGCTATAAAACATGATTTTATATGATAATCTTGACGAATATTAAAAATTCATTTTTTTAACTGTTTATAAAACACAAAATTCTCATGTTAATCTCTTGAAACCTGGACCACTATATTAAGAAAATGAATTTAATTTACCATTATTAATTTGCATACATTTCATTTAAGCTGATGCTTCATAAACACTATACAACATTATTTTATATGATAATCTTTACGAATATTAAAAATTCAAATTATTATCTGCTTATAAAACACTCAATTCTCAAGTTAATCTCTTGAAACCTGGACCACTATATTAAGAAAATGATTCTAATTTACCATTATTAACTTCTATAGATATTATGTAAGCTGATTCTTCATAAACACTAAAAAACATGCTTTTTTATGATAATTTTGACGAATATTAAAAATTCATTTTTTTAACTGTTTATAAAACACACAATTCTCATGTTAATCTCTTGAAACCTGGACCACTATATTAAGAAAATGATTCTTATTTAAAATTAATAATTTGCATACATTTCATTTAAGCTGATGCTTTATAAACACTATAAAACATGTTTTTATATGATTATTTTGACTCGTATTTTATATTCATATTTTTAACTGCTTATAAAATACTGAATTCTCAAGTTATTCTTTAACAATTATACATTATTAACTTACTACATTTTTTCAGATGGACGTATGTCAGATCACTCAAGGCATGCAGAAACATGAATTCACATTTCTACCACTTAAGAAAGTATCAACATCCTATGCTGAAAATGGACTAGAAGATACTGCTAATAATATTGGGTTTATATAATGTGCGTGTAAGGGTTATTGAATATAATTGATAGTAAATTAATGGCAGTGAAACAATTGAGATTTGTTAATAATCTGAATAAAATTTTAGTTAACACCTTTGACTTGTAATTTTCATTCTTAAGAGTTACCATTATTAACTTGCAACCATTTCATTTAAGCTGATACTTCAATAACATTTTAAAACATGCTTTTTTATGATAATTTTGACGAATATTAAAAATTTAATTTTTTTTAACTGTTTATAAAACACACAATTCTCAAGTTAATCTCTTGAAACCTGGACCACTATATTAAGAAAATGATTCTAATTTACCATTATTAATTTGCATACATTTCATTTAAGCTGATACTTCAATAATGCTATAAAACATGATTTTATATGATAATTTTGACGAATATTAAAAATTCATTTTTTTAACTGTTTATAAAACAAACAATTCTCAAGTTAATCTCTTGAAACCTGGACCACTATATTAAGAAAATGATTCTAATTTACCATTATTAACTTCTGTAAATATTATGTAAGCTGATTCTTCATAAACACTAAAAAACATGCTTTTTTATGATAATTTTGACGAATATTAAAAATTCATTTTTTTAACTGTTTATAAAACAAACAATTCTCAAGTTAATCTCTTGAAACCTGGACCACTATATTAAGAAAATGATTCTAATTTACCATTATTAACTTCTATAGATATTATGTAAGCTGATTCTTCATAAACACTAAAAAACATGCTTTTTTATGATAATTTTGACGAATATTAAAAATTCATTTTTTTAACTGTTTATAAAACACACAATTCTCATGTTAATCTCTTGAAACCTGGACCACTATATTAAGAAAATGATTCTAATTTACCATTATTAATTTGCATACATTTCATTTAAGCTGATGCTTCATAAACACTATAAAACATTATTTTATATGATAATCTTTACGAATATTAAAAATTCAAATTATTATCTGCTTATAAAACACTCAATTCTTAAGTTAGTGTCATGAAATCCAGACCATTATATTAAGTAAATGATTCTTATTTACTATTATTAACTTCTATAAATATTATGTTAGCTGATTCTTCATAAACACTTCAAAAACATGTTTTTATATAATAAGTTTGAGAAACATATGAATTCCTATTTTAATCTGCTTATAAAACAGTCAAATATTAAATATATACACCAACAGAGGGCGTGAGCGTCGCCGTAGTGGGGACGACATCCGTCGGCCGAACCGCCTCAGAATGAAACTAGATAGTTGTGTGGCGTTCACCGTACTGCTGTGTATCGTAACGGGTAGTTGTTTTTACTTAGGTTTTGAGTCTACTCGTTATTTTTTAATTAAGATTTTTGATATTATAAACGGATTATTCATATTTTATGCCCGAAGTTAACACAAGTAAGTGTCTTGATCCTTGACTACTAGATCAAGAAAATGATTCTAATTTATAATTTTTAACTTTCATTTTTTTCATTTTACCTGATATTTTTACTTCATAAAAACTATAAAATATGATTTTATAAGTTAATTTTGACGAATAATACAACTTAACATTTTTTCGTATTGAAAAGGAGCGATTTTCAGTTGTTTTACAAATGTATTTTTTAGTTACACTCATAATACATTTGAATTCCTTCTACAAAACATTCTGGTATATTTGTACTATCTTTTATGGCTTATCATAATTATTATTTATTATCATCTGTTATAAATGTTTTGCAGTTTTACATTCGTATTTGTATTTAAGTTTCAATTGTAAATTCCTTTCATGTATTTTGTATAAAAATGAAGTTTGTCTGTTAGTTTATGTTTTGATAGTTTCCACTTCTGAATTACTCAGTGTTGTCCACGTACTAGTTGTTATATAAAAATTGTCGTCCTCCTTATGGTATCTAGTAGTGACATTTTGTCCTCCAACCATTATACATATTTAACTTACTATTTTTTTTTTAGATGGCTGTACACCAGATATACTCAGGACATATTGAGACATGAATTACCATTTCTACCATATGGGAAAGTTTCAACATCCTACGTTGAAAATGGACTAGACGATCCTGATAATAATAATAGTTTTATGCATAGTACGAGTAATGGATATTGAATATAATTGATAGTCAATTAATAGTAGTGTAACAAAAAGTTAGTGTCATGAAATCCAGACCATTAGATTAAGTATATGATTCTTATTTAACATTACCAACTTCCATATATATCATATAAGCTGATACTTCATAAACACTATAAAACATGTTTTTATATGATTATTTTGACTCGTATTTTAAATTCATATTTTTAACTGCTTATAAAACAGTGAATTCTCAAGTTAGTGTCATGAAAGTCAGACCATTAGATTAAGAAAATTATTCTAATTTACCATTATTAACTAGCATACATTTCATTTAAGCTGATACTTCAATAACGCTATAAAACATGATTTTATATGATAATTTTGACGAATATTAAAAATTCATTTTTTTAACTGTTTATAAAACAAACAATTCTCAAGTTAATCTCTTGAAACCTGGACCACTATATTAAGAAAATGATTCTAATTTACCATTATTAACTTCTATAGATATTATGTAAGCTGATTCTTCATAAACACTAAAAAACATGCTTTTTTATGATAATTTTGACGAATATTAAAAATTCATTTTTTTAACTGTTTATAATACACACAATTCTCATGTTAATCTCTTGAAACCTGGACCACTATATTAAGAAAATGATTCTAATTTAAAATTAATAATTTGCATACATTTCATTTAAGCTGATGCTTTATAAACACTATAAAACATGTTTTTATATGATTATTTTGACTCGTATTTTATATTCATATTTTTAACTGCTTATAAAATACTGAATTCTCAAGTTATTCTTTAACAATTATACATTATTAACTTACTACATTTTTTCAGATGGACGTATGTCAGATCACTCAAGGCATGCAGAAACATGAATTCACATTTCTACCACTTAAGAAAGTATCAACATCCTATGCTGAAAATGGACTAGAAGATACTGCTAATAATATTGGGTTTATATAATGTGCGTGTATTGGTTATTGAATATAATTGATAGTAAATTAATGGCAGTGAAACAATTGAGATTTGTTAATAATCTGAATAAAATTTTAGTTAACACCTTTGACTTGTAATTTTCATTCTTAAGAGTTACCATTATTAACTTGCAACCATTTCATTTAAGCTGATACTTCAATAACATTTTAAAACATGCTTTTTTATGATAATTTTGACGAATATTAAAAATTTAATTTTTTTTAACTGTTTATAAAACACACAATTCTCATGTTAATCTCTTGAAACCTGGACCACTATATTAAGAAAATGAATTTAATTTACCATTATTAATTTGCATACATTTCATTTAAGCTGATGCTTCATAAACACTATACAACATTATTTTATATGATAATCTTTACGAATATTAAAAATTCAAATTATTATCTGCTTATAAAACACTCAATTCTCAAGTTAATCTCTTGAAACCTGGACCACTATATTAAGAAAATGATTCTAATTTACCATTATTAATTTGCATACATTTCATTTAAGCTGATACTTCAATAATGCTATAAAACATGATTTTATATGATAATTTTGACGAATATTAAAAATTCATTTTTTTAACTGTTTATAAAACAAACAATTCTCAAGTTAATCTCTTGAAACCTGGACCACTATATTAAGAAAATGATTCTAATTTACCATTATTTACTTCTGTAAATATTATGTAAGCTGATTCTTCATAAACACTAAAAAACATGCTTTTTTATGATAATTTTGACGAATATTAAAAATTCATTTTTTTAACTGTTTATAAAACAAACAATTCTCAAGTTAATCTCTTGAAACCTGGACCACTATATTAAGAAAATGATTCTAATTTACCATTATTAACTTCTATAGATATTATGTAAGCTGATTCTTCATAAACACTAAAAAACATGCTTTTTTATGATAATTTTGACGAATATTAAAAATTCATTTTTTTAACTGTTTATAAAACACACAATTCTCATGTTAATCTCTTGAAACCTGGACCACTATATTAAGAAAATGATTCTAATTTACCATTATTAACTTCTATAGATATTATGTAAGCTGATTCTTCATAAACACTAAAAAACATGCTTTTTTATGATAATTTTGACGAATATTAAAAATTCATTTTTTTAACTGTTTATAAAACACACAATTCTCATGTTAATCTCTTGAAACCTGGACCACTATATTAAGAAAATGAATTTAATTTACCATTATTAATTTGCATACATTTCATTTAAGCTGATGCTTCATAAACACTATACAACATTATTTTATATGATAATCTTTACGAATATTAAAAATTCAAATTATTATCTGCTTATAAAACACTCAATTCTCAAGTTAATCTCTTGAAACCTGGACCACTATATTAAGAAAATGATTCTAATTTACCATTATTAATTTGCATACATTTCATTTAAGCTGATACTTCAATAATGCTATAAAACATGATTTTATATGATAATTTTGACGAATATTAAAAATTCATTTTTTTAACTGTTTATAAAACAAACAATTCTCAAGTTAATCTCTTGAAACCTGGACCACTATATTAAGAAAATGATTCTAATTTACCATTATTTACTTCTGTAAATATTATGTAAGCTGATTCTTCATAAACACTAAAAAACATGCTTTTTTATGATAATTTTGACGAATATTAAAAATTCATTTTTTTAACTGTTTATAAAACAAACAATTCTCAAGTTAATCTCTTGAAACCTGGACCACTATATTAAGAAAATGATTCTAATTTACCATTATTAACTTCTATAGATATTATTTAAGCTGATACTTCAATAATGCTATAAAACATGATTTTATATGATAATTTTGACGAATATTAAAAATTCATTTTTTTAACTGTTTATAAAACAAACAATTCTCAAGTTAATCTCTTGAAACCTGGACCACTATATTAAGAAAATGATTCTAATTTACCATTATTTACTTCTGTAAATATTATGTAAGCTGATTCTTCATAAACACTAAAAAACATGCTTTTTTATGATAATTTTGACGAATATTAAAAATTCATTTTTTTAACTGTTTATAAAACAAACAATTCTCAAGTTAATCTCTTGAAACCTGGACCACTATATTAAGAAAATGATTCTAATTTACCATTATTAACTTCTATAGATATTATGTAAGCTGATTCTTCATAAACACTAAAAAACATGCTTTTTTATGATAATTTTGACGAATATTAAAAATTCATTTTTTTAACTGTTTATAAAACACACAATTCTCATGTTAGTGTCATGAAAGTCAGACCATTAGATTAAGAAAATTATTCTAATTTACCATTATTAACTAGCATACATTTCATTTAAGCTGATACTTCAATAACGCTATAAAACATGATTTTATATGATAATTTTGACGAATATTAAAAATTCATTTTTTTAACTGTTTATAAAACAAACAATTCTCAAGTTAATCTCTTGAAACCTGGACCACTATATTAAGAAAATGATTCTAATTTACCATTATTAACTTCTATAGATATTATGTAAGTTGATTCTTCATAAACACTAAAAAACATGCTTTTTTATGATAATTTTGACGAATATTAAAAATTCATTTTTTTAACTGTTTATAAAACACACAATTCTCATGTTAATCTCTTGAAACCTGGACCACTATATTAAGAAAATGATTCTAATTTACCATTATTAATTTGCATACATTTCATTTAAGCTGATACTTCAATAATGCTATAAAACATGATTTTATATGATAATTTTGACGAATATTAAAAATTCATTTTTTTAACTGTTTATAAAACAAACAATTCTCAAGTTAATCTCTTGAAACCTGGACCACTATATTAAGAAAATGATTCTAATTTACCATTATTTACTTCTGTAAATATTATGTAAGCTGATTCTTCATAAACACTAAAAAACATGCTTTTTTATGATAATTTTGACGAATATTAAAAATTCATTTTTTTAACTGTTTATAAAACAAACAATTCTCAAGTTAATCTCTTGAAACCTGGACCACTATATTAAGAAAATGATTCTAATTTACCATTATTAACTTCTATAGATATTATGTAAGCTGATTCTTCATAAACACTAAAAAACATGCTTTTTTATGATAATTTTGACGAATATTAAAAATTCATTTTTTTAACTGTTTATAAAACACACAATTCTCATGTTAATCTCTTGAAACCTGGACCACTATATTAAGAAAATGATTCTAATTTACCATTATTAATTTGCATACATTTAATTTAAGCTGATGCTTCATAAACACTATAAAACATTATTTTATATGATAATCTTTACGAATATTAAAAATTCAAATTATTATCTGCTTATAAAACACTCAATTCTTAAGTTAGTGTCATGAAATCCAGACCATTATATTAAGTAAATGATTCTTATTTACTATTATTAACTTCTATAAATATTATGTTAGCTGATTCTTCATAAACACTTCAAAAACATGTTTTTATATGATAAGTTTGAGAAACATATGAATTCCTATTTTAATCTGCTTATAAAACAGTCAAATATTAAATATATACACCAACAGAGGGCGTGAGCGTCGCCGTAGTGGGGACGACATCCGTCGGCCGAACCGCCTCAGAATGAAACTAGATAGTTGTGTGGCGTTCACCGTACTGCTGTGTATCGTAACGGGTCGTTGTTTTTACTTAGCTTTTGAGTCTACTCGTTATTTTTTAATTAAGATTTTTGATATTATAAACGGATTGTTCATATTTTATGCCCGAAGTTAACACAAGTAAGTGTCTTGATCCTTGACTACTAGATCAAGAAAATGATTCTAATTTATAATTTTTAACTTTCATTTTTTTCATTTTACCTGATATTTTTACTTCATAAAAACTATAAAATATGATTTTATAAGTTAATTTTGACGAATAATACAACTTAACATTTTTTCGTATTGAAAAGGAGCGATTTTCAGTTGTTTTACAAATGTATTTTTTAGTTACACTCATAATACATTTGAATTCCTTCTACAAAACATTCTGGTATATTTGTACTATCTTTTATGGCTTATCATAATTATTATTTATTATCATCTGTTATAAATGTTTTGCAGTTTTACATTCGTATTTGTATTTAAGTTTCAATTGTAAATTCCTTTCATGTATTTTGTATAAAAATGAAGTTTGTCTGTTAGTTTATGTTTTGATAGTTTCCACTTCTGAATTACTCAGTGTTGTCCACGTACTAGTTGTTATATAAAAATTGTCGTCCTCCTTATGGTATCTAGTAGTGACATTTTGTCCTCCAACCATTATACATATTTAACTTACTATTTTTTTTTTAGATGGCTGTACACCAGATATACTCAGGACATATTGAGACATGAATTACCATTTCTACCATATGGGAAAGTTTCAACATCCTACGTTGAAAATGGACTAGACGATCCTGATAATAATAATAGTTTTATGCATAGTACGAGTAATGTATATTGAATATAATTGATAGTCAATTAATAGTAGTGTAACAAAAAGTTAGTGTCATGAAATCCAGACCATTAGATTAAGTATATGATTCTTATTTAACATTACCAACTTCCATATATATCATATAAGCTGATACTTCATAAACACTATAAAACATGTTTTTATATGATTATTTTGACTCGTATTTTAAATTCATATTTTTAACTGCTTATAAAACAGTGAATTCTCAAGTTAGTGTCATGAAAGTCAGACCATTAGATTAAGAAAATTATTCTAATTTACCATTATTAACTAGCATACATTTCATTTAAGCTGATACTTCAATAACGCTATAAAACATGATTTTATATGATAATTTTGACGAATATTAAAAATTCATTTTTTTAACTGTTTATAAAACACACAATTCTCATGTTAATCTCTTGAAACCTGGACCGCTTTATTAAGAAAATGATTCTAATTTACCATTAAAAACTAGCATACATTTCATTTAAGCTGATACTTCAATAACGCTATAAAACATGATTTTATATGATAATTTTGACGAATATTAAAAATTCATTTTTTTAACTGTTTATAAAACAAACAATTCTCAAGTTAATCTCTTGAAACCTGGACCACTATATTAAGAAAATGATTCTAATTTACCATTATTAACTTCTATAGATATTATGTAAGCTGATTCTTCATAAACACTAAAAAACATGCTTTTTTATGATAATTTTGACGAATATTAAAAATTCATTTTTTTAACTGTTTATAAAACACACAATTCTCATGTTAATCTCTTGAAACCTGGACCACTATATTAAGAAAATGATTCTAATTTACCATTATTAATTTACATACATTTCATTTAAGCTGATACTTCAATAATGCTATAAAACATGATTTTATATGATAATTTTGATGAATATTAAAAATTCATTTTTTTAACTGTTTATAAAACAAACAATTCTCAAGTTAATCTCTTGAAACCTGGACCACTATATTAAGAAAATGATTCTAATTTACCATTATTAACTTCTATAGATATTATGTAAGCTGATTCTTCATAAACACTAAAAAACATGCTTTTTTATGATAATTTTGACGAATATTAAAAATTCATTTTTTTAACTGTTTATAAAACACACAATTCTCATGTTAATCTCTTGAAACCTGGACCACTATATTAAGAAAATGATTCTAATTTACCATTATTAATTTGCATACATTTAATTTAAGCTGATGCTTCATAAACACTATAAAACATTATTTTATATGATAATCTTTACGAATATTAAAAATTCAAATTATTATCTGCTTATAAAACACTCAATTCTTAAGTTAGTGTCATGAAATCCAGACCATTATATTAAGTAAATGATTCTTATTTACTATTATTAACTTCTATAAATATTATGTTAGCTGATTCTTCATAAACACTTCAAAAACATGTTTTTATATGATAAGTTTGAGAAACATATGAATTCCTATTTTAATCTGCTTATAAAACAGTCAAATATTAAATATATACACCAACAGAGGGCGTGAGCGTCGCCGTAGTGGGGACGACATCCGTCGGCCGAACCGCCTCAGAATGAAACTAGATAGTTGTGTGGCGTTCACCGTACTGCTGTGTATCGTAACGGGTCGTTGTTTTTACTTAGCTTTTGAGTCTACTCGTTATTTTTTAATTAAGATTTTTGATATTATAAACGGATTGTTCATATTTTATGCCCGAAGTTAACACAAGTAAGTGTCTTGATCCTTGACTACTAGATCAAGAAAATGATTCTAATTTATAATTTTTAACTTTCATTTTTTTCATTTTACCTGATATTTTTACTTCATAAAAACTATAAAATATGATTTTATAAGTTAATTTTGACGAATAATACAACTTAACATTTTTTCGTATTGAAAAGGAGCGATTTTCAGTTGTTTTACAAATGTATTTTTTAGTTACACTCATAATACATTTGAATTCCTTCTACAAAACATTCTGGTATATTTGTACTATCTTTTATGGCTTATCATAATTATTATTTATTATCATCTGTTATAAATGTTTTGCAGTTTTACATTCGTATTTGTATTTAAGTTTCAATTGTAAATTCCTTTCATGTATTTTGTATAAAAATGAAGTTTGTCTGTTAGTTTATGTTTTGATAGTTTCCACTTCTGAATTACTCAGTGTTGTCCACGTACTAGTTGTTATATAAAAATTGTCGTCCTCCTTATGGTATCTAGTAGTGACATTTTGTCCTCCAACCATTATACATATTTAACTTACTATTTTTTTTTTTAGATGGCTGTACACCAGATATACTCAGGACATATTGAGACATGAATTACCATTTCTACCATATGGGAAAGTTTCAACATCCTACGTTGAAAATGGACTAGACGATCCTGATAATAATAATAGTTTTATGCATAGTACGAGTAATGTATATTGAATATAATTGATAGTCAATTAATAGTAGTGTAACAAAAAGTTAGTGTCATGAAATCCAGACCATTAGATTAAGTATATGATTCTTATTTAACATTACCAACTTCCATATATATCATATAAGCTGATACTTCATAAACACTATAAAACATGTTTTTATATGATTATTTTGACTCGTATTTTAAATTCATATTTTTAACTGCTTATAAAACAGTGAATTCTCAAGTTAGTGTCATGAAAGTCAGACCATTAGATTAAGAAAATTATTCTAATTTACCATTATTAACTAGCATACATTTCATTTAAGCTGATACTTCAATAACGCTATAAAACATGATTTTATATGATAATTTTGACGAATATTAAAAATTCATTTTTTTAACTGTTTATAAAACACACAATTCTCATGTTAATCTCTTGAAACCTGGACCGCTTTATTAAGAAAATGATTCTAATTTACCATTAAAAACTAGCATACATTTCATTTAAGCTGATACTTCAATAACGCTATAAAACATGATTTTATATGATAATTTTGACGAATATTAAAAATTCATTTTTTTAACTGTTTATAAAACAAACAATTCTCAAGTTAATCTCTTGAAACCTGGACCACTATATTAAGAAAATGATTCTAATTTACCATTATTAACTTCTATAGATATTATGTAAGCTGATTCTTCATAAACACTAAAAAACATGCTTTTTTATGATAATTTTGACGAATATTAAAAATTCATTTTTTTAACTGTTTATAAAACACACAATTCTCATGTTAATCTCTTGAAACCTGGACCACTATATTAAGAAAATGATTCTAATTTACCATTATTAACTTCTATAGATATTATGTAAGCTGATTCTTCATAAACACTAAAAAACATGCTTTTTTATGATAATTTTGACGAATATTAAAAATTCATTTTTTTAACTGTTTATAAAACACACAATTCTCATGTTAATCTCTTGAAACCTGGACCACTATATTAAGAAAATGATTCTAATTTAAAATTAATAATTTGCATACATTTCATTTAAGCTGATGCTTTATAAACACTATAAAACATGTTTTTATATGATTATTTTGACTCGTATTTTATATTCATATTTTTAACTGCTTATAAAATACTGAATTCTCAAGTTATTCTTTAACAATTATACATTATTAACTTACTACATTTTTTCAGATGGACGTATGTCAGATCACTCAAGGCATGCAGAAACATGAATTCACATTTCTACCACTTAAGAAAGTATCAACATCCTATGCTGAAAATGGACTAGAAGATACTGCTAATAATATTGGGTTTATATAATGTGCGTGTAAGGGTTATTGAATATAATTGATAGTAAATTAATGGCAGTGAAACAATTGAGATTTGTTAATAATCTGAATAAAATTTTAGTTAACACCTTTGACTTGTAATTTTCATTCTTAAGAGTTACCATTATTAACTTGCAACCATTTCATTTAAGCTGATACTTCAATAACATTTTAAAACATGCTTTTTTATGATAATTTTGACGAATATTAAAAATTTAATTTTTTTTAACTGTTTATAAAACACACAATTCTCATGTTAATCTCTTGAAACCTGGACCACTATATTAAGAAAATGAATTTAATTTACCATTATTAATTTGCATACATTTCATTTAAGCTGATGCTTCATAAACACTATACAACATTATTTTATATGATAATCTTTACGAATATTAAAAATTCAAATTATTATCTGCTTATAAAACACTCAATTCTCAAGTTAATCTCTTGAAACCTGGACCACTATATTAAGAAAATGATTCTAATTTACCATTATTAATTTGCATACATTTCATTTAAGCTGATACTTCAATAATGCTATAAAACATGATTTTATATGATAATTTTGACGAATATTAAAAATTCATTTTTTTAACTGTTTATAAAACAAACAATTCTCAAGTTAATCTCTTGAAACCTGGACCACTATATTAAGAAAATGATTCTAATTTACCATTATTTACTTCTGTAAATATTATGTAAGCTGATTCTTCATAAACACTAAAAAACATGCTTTTTTATGATAATTTTGACGAATATTAAAAATTCATTTTTTTAACTGTTTATAAAACAAACAATTCTCAAGTTAATCTCTTGAAACCTGGACCACTATATTAAGAAAATGATTCTAATTTACCATTATTAACTTCTATAGATATTATGTAAGCTGATTCTTCATAAACACTAAAAAACATGCTTTTTTATGATAATTTTGACGAATATTAAAAATTCATTTTTTTAACTGTTTATAAAACACACAATTCTCATGTTAATCTCTTGAAACCTGGACCACTATATTAAGAAAATGATTCTAATTTACCATTATTAATTTGCATACATTTAATTTAAGCTGATGCTTCATAAACACTATAAAACATTATTTTATATGATAATCTTTACGAATATTAAAAATTCAAATTATTATCTGCTTATAAAACACTCAATTCTTAAGTTAGTGTCATGAAATCCAGACCATTATATTAAGTAAATGATTCTTATTTACTATTATTAACTTCTATAAATATTATGTTAGCTGATTCTTCATAAACACTTCAAAAACATGTTTTTATATGATAAGTTTGAGAAACATATGAATTCCTATTTTAATCTGCTTATAAAACAGTCAAATATTAAATATATACACCAACAGAGGGCGTGAGCGTCGCCGTAGTGGGGACGACATCCGTCGGCCGAACCGCCTCAGAATGAAACTAGATAGTTGTGTGGCGTTCACCGTACTGCTGTGTATCGTAACGGGTCGTTGTTTTTACTTAGCTTTTGAGTCTACTCGTTATTTTTTAATTAAGATTTTTGATATTATAAACGGATTGTTCATATTTTATGCCCGAAGTTAACACAAGTAAGTGTCTTGATCCTTGACTACTAGATCAAGAAAATGATTCTAATTTATAATTTTTAACTTTCATTTTTTTCATTTTACCTGATATTTTTACTTCATAAAAACTATAAAATATGATTTTATAAGTTAATTTTGACGAATAATACAACTTAACATTTTTTCGTATTGAAAAGGAGCGATTTTCAGTTGTTTTACAAATGTATTTTTTAGTTACACTCATAATACATTTGAATTCCTTCTACAAAACATTCTGGTATATTTGTACTATCTTTTATGGCTTATCATAATTATTATTTATTATCATCTGTTATAAATGTTTTGCAGTTTTACATTCGTATTTGTATTTAAGTTTCAATTGTAAATTCCTTTCATGTATTTTGTATAAAAATGAAGTTTGTCTGTTAGTTTATGTTTTGATAGTTTCCACTTCTGAATTACTCAGTGTTGTCCACGTACTAGTTGTTATATAAAAATTGTCGTCCTCCTTATGGTATCTAGTAGTGACATTTTGTCCTCCAACCATTATACATATTTAACTTACTATTTTTTTTTTAGATGGCTGTACACCAGATATACTCAGGACATATTGAGACATGAATTACCATTTCTACCATATGGGAAAGTTTCAACATCCTACGTTGAAAATGGACTAGACGATCCTGATAATAATAATAGTTTTATGCATAGTACGAGTAATGGATATTGAATATAATTGATAGTCAATTAATAGTAGTGTAACAAAAAGTTAGTGTCATGAAATCCAGACCATTAGATTAAGTATATGATTCTTATTTAACATTACCAACTTCCATATATATCATATAAGCTGATACTTCATAAACACTATAAAACATGTTTTTATATGATTATTTTGACTCGTATTTTAAATTCATATTTTTAACTGCTTATAAAACAGTGAATTCTCAAGTTAGTGTCATGAAAGTCAGACCATTAGATTAAGAAAATTATTCTAATTTACCATTATTAACTAGCATACATTTCATTTAAGCTGATACTTCAATAACGCTATAAAACATGATTTTATATGATAATTTTGACGAATATTAAAAATTCATTTTTTTAACTGTTTATAAAACAAACAATTCTCAAGTTAATCTCTTGAAACCTGGACCACTATATTAAGAAAATGATTCTAATTTACCATTATTAACTTCTATAGATATTATGTAAGCTGATTCTTCATAAACACTAAAAAACATGCTTTTTTATGATAATTTTGACGAATATTAAAAATTCATTTTTTTAACTGTTTATAATACACACAATTCTCATGTTAATCTCTTGAAACCTGGACCACTATATTAAGAAAATGATTCTAATTTAAAATTAATAATTTGCATACATTTCATTTAAGCTGATGCTTTATAAACACTATAAAACATGTTTTTATATGATTATTTTGACTCGTATTTTATATTCATATTTTTAACTGCTTATAAAATACTGAATTCTCAAGTTATTCTTTAACAATTATACATTATTAACTTACTACATTTTTTCAGATGGACGTATGTCAGATCACTCAAGGCATGCAGAAACATGAATTCACATTTCTACCACTTAAGAAAGTATCAACATCCTATGCTGAAAATGGACTAGAAGATACTGCTAATAATATTGGGTTTATATAATGTGCGTGTATTGGTTATTGAATATAATTGATAGTAAATTAATGGCAGTGAAACAATTGAGATTTGTTAATAATCTGAATAAAATTTTAGTTAACACCTTTGACTTGTAATTTTCATTCTTAAGAGTTACCATTATTAACTTGCAACCATTTCATTTAAGCTGATACTTCAATAACATTTTAAAACATGCTTTTTTATGATAATTTTGACGAATATTAAAAATTTAATTTTTTTTAACTGTTTATAAAACACACAATTCTCATGTTAATCTCTTGAAACCTGGACCACTATATTAAGAAAATGAATTTAATTTACCATTATTAATTTGCATACATTTCATTTAAGCTGATGCTTCATAAACACTATACAACATTATTTTATATGATAATCTTTACGAATATTAAAAATTCAAATTATTATCTGCTTATAAAACACTCAATTCTCAAGTTAATCTCTTGAAACCTGGACCACTATATTAAGAAAATGATTCTAATTTACCATTATTAATTTGCATACATTTCATTTAAGCTGATACTTCAATAATGCTATAAAACATGATTTTATATGATAATTTTGACGAATATTAAAAATTCATTTTTTTAACTGTTTATAAAACAAACAATTCTCAAGTTAATCTCTTGAAACCTGGACCACTATATTAAGAAAATGATTCTAATTTACCATTATTTACTTCTGTAAATATTATGTAAGCTGATTCTTCATAAACACTAAAAAACATGCTTTTTTATGATAATTTTGACGAATATTAAAAATTCATTTTTTTAACTGTTTATAAAACAAACAATTCTCAAGTTAATCTCTTGAAACCTGGACCACTATATTAAGAAAATGATTCTAATTTACCATTATTAACTTCTATAGATATTATGTAAGCTGATTCTTCATAAACACTAAAAAACATGCTTTTTTATGATAATTTTGACGAATATTAAAAATTCATTTTTTTAACTGTTTATAAAACACACAATTCTCATGTTAATCTCTTGAAACCTGGACCACTATATTAAGAAAATGATTCTAATTTACCATTATTAACTTCTATAGATATTATGTAAGCTGATTCTTCATAAACACTAAAAAACATGCTTTTTTATGATAATTTTGACGAATATTAAAAATTCATTTTTTTAACTGTTTATAAAACACACAATTCTCATGTTAATCTCTTGAAACCTGGACCACTATATTAAGAAAATGAATTTAATTTACCATTATTAATTTGCATACATTTCATTTAAGCTGATGCTTCATAAACACTATACAACATTATTTTATATGATAATCTTTACGAATATTAAAAATTCAAATTATTATCTGCTTATAAAACACTCAATTCTCAAGTTAATCTCTTGAAACCTGGACCACTATATTAAGAAAATGATTCTAATTTACCATTATTAATTTGCATACATTTCATTTAAGCTGATACTTCAATAATGCTATAAAACATGATTTTATATGATAATTTTGACGAATATTAAAAATTCATTTTTTTAACTGTTTATAAAACAAACAATTCTCAAGTTAATCTCTTGAAACCTGGACCACTATATTAAGAAAATGATTCTAATTTACCATTATTTACTTCTGTAAATATTATGTAAGCTGATTCTTCATAAACACTAAAAAACATGCTTTTTTATGATAATTTTGACGAATATTAAAAATTCATTTTTTTAACTGTTTATAAAACAAACAATTCTCAAGTTAATCTCTTGAAACCTGGACCACTATATTAAGAAAATGATTCTAATTTACCATTATTAACTTCTATAGATATTATGTAAGCTGATTCTTCATAAACACTAAAAAACATGCTTTTTTATGATAATTTTGACGAATATTAAAAATTCATTTTTTTAACTGTTTATAAAACACACAATTCTCATGTTAATCTCTTGAAACCTGGACCACTATATTAAGAAAATGATTCTAATTTACCATTATTAATTTACATACATTTCATTTAAGCTGATACTTCAATAATGCTATAAAACATGATTTTATATGATAATTTTGATGAATATTAAAAATTCATTTTTTTAACTGTTTATAAAACAAACAATTCTCAAGTTAATCTCTTGAAACCTGGACCACTATATTAAGAAAATGATTCTAATTTACCATTATTAACTTCTATAGATATTATGTAAGCTGATTCTTCATAAACACTAAAAAACATGCTTTTTTATGATAATTTTGACGAATATTAAAAATTCATTTTTTTAACTGTTTATAAAACACACAATTCTCATGTTAATCTCTTGAAACCTGGACCACTATATTAAGAAAATGATTCTAATTTACCATTATTAATTTGCATACATTTAATTTAAGCTGATGCTTCATAAACACTATAAAACATTATTTTATATGATAATCTTTACGAATATTAAAAATTCAAATTATTATCTGCTTATAAAACACTCAATTCTTAAGTTAGTGTCATGAAATCCAGACCATTATATTAAGTAAATGATTCTTATTTACTATTATTAACTTCTATAAATATTATGTTAGCTGATTCTTCATAAACACTTCAAAAACATGTTTTTATATGATAAGTTTGAGAAACATATGAATTCCTATTTTAATCTGCTTATAAAACAGTCAAATATTAAATATATACACCAACAGAGGGCGTGAGCGTCGCCGTAGTGGGGACGACATCCGTCGGCCGAACCGCCTCAGAATGAAACTAGATAGTTGTGTGGCGTTCACCGTACTGCTGTGTATCGTAACGGGTCGTTGTTTTTACTTAGCTTTTGAGTCTACTCGTTATTTTTTAATTAAGATTTTTGATATTATAAACGGATTGTTCATATTTTATGCCCGAAGTTAACACAAGTAAGTGTCTTGATCCTTGACTACTAGATCAAGAAAATGATTCTAATTTATAATTTTTAACTTTCATTTTTTTCATTTTACCTGATATTTTTACTTCATAAAAACTATAAAATATGATTTTATAAGTTAATTTTGACGAATAATACAACTTAACATTTTTTCGTATTGAAAAGGAGCGATTTTCAGTTGTTTTACAAATGTATTTTTTAGTTACACTCATAATACATTTGAATTCCTTCTACAAAACATTCTGGTATATTTGTACTATCTTTTATGGCTTATCATAATTATTATTTATTATCATCTGTTATAAATGTTTTGCAGTTTTACATTCGTATTTGTATTTAAGTTTCAATTGTAAATTCCTTTCATGTATTTTGTATAAAAATGAAGTTTGTCTGTTAGTTTATGTTTTGATAGTTTCCACTTCTGAATTACTCAGTGTTGTCCACGTACTAGTTGTTATATAAAAATTGTCGTCCTCCTTATGGTATCTAGTAGTGACATTTTGTCCTCCAACCATTATACATATTTAACTTACTATTTTTTTTTTAGATGGCTGTACACCAGATATACTCAGGACATATTGAGACATGAATTACCATTTCTACCATATGGGAAAGTTTCAACATCCTACGTTGAAAATGGACTAGACGATCCTGATAATAATAATAGTTTTATGCATAGTACGAGTAATGGATATTGAATATAATTGATAGTCAATTAATAGTAGTGTAACAAAAAGTTAGTGTCATGAAATCCAGACCATTAGATTAAGTATATGATTCTTATTTAACATTACCAACTTCCATATATATCATATAAGCTGATACTTCATAAACACTATAAAACATGTTTTTATATGATTATTTTGACTCGTATTTTAAATTCATATTTTTAACTGCTTATAAAACAGTGAATTCTCAAGTTAGTGTCATGAAAGTCAGACCATTAGATTAAGAAAATTATTCTAATTTACCATTATTAACTAGCATACATTTCATTTAAGCTGATACTTCAATAACGCTATAAAACATGATTTTATATGATAATTTTGACGAATATTAAAAATTCATTTTTTTAACTGTTTATAAAACAAACAATTCTCAAGTTAATCTCTTGAAACCTGGACCACTATATTAAGAAAATGATTCTAATTTACCATTATTAACTTCTATAGATATTATGTAAGCTGATTCTTCATAAACACTAAAAAACATGCTTTTTTATGATAATTTTGACGAATATTAAAAATTCATTTTTTTAACTGTTTATAATACACACAATTCTCATGTTAATCTCTTGAAACCTGGACCACTATATTAAGAAAATGATTCTAATTTAAAATTAATAATTTGCATACATTTCATTTAAGCTGATGCTTTATAAACACTATAAAACATGTTTTTATATGATTATTTTGACTCGTATTTTATATTCATATTTTTAACTGCTTATAAAATACTGAATTCTCAAGTTATTCTTTAACAATTATACATTATTAACTTACTACATTTTTTCAGATGGACGTATGTCAGATCACTCAAGGCATGCAGAAACATGAATTCACATTTCTACCACTTAAGAAAGTATCAACATCCTATGCTGAAAATGGACTAGAAGATACTGCTAATAATATTGGGTTTATATAATGTGCGTGTATTGGTTATTGAATATAATTGATAGTAAATTAATGGCAGTGAAACAATTGAGATTTGTTAATAATCTGAATAAAATTTTAGTTAACACCTTTGACTTGTAATTTTCATTCTTAAGAGTTACCATTATTAACTTGCAACCATTTCATTTAAGCTGATACTTCAATAACATTTTAAAACATGCTTTTTTATGATAATTTTGACGAATATTAAAAATTTAATTTTTTTTAACTGTTTATAAAACACACAATTCTCATGTTAATCTCTTGAAACCTGGACCACTATATTAAGAAAATGAATTTAATTTACCATTATTAATTTGCATACATTTCATTTAAGCTGATGCTTCATAAACACTATACAACATTATTTTATATGATAATCTTTACGAATATTAAAAATTCAAATTATTATCTGCTTATAAAACACTCAATTCTCAAGTTAATCTCTTGAAACCTGGACCACTATATTAAGAAAATGATTCTAATTTACCATTATTAATTTGCATACATTTCATTTAAGCTGATACTTCAATAATGCTATAAAACATGATTTTATATGATAATTTTGACGAATATTAAAAATTCATTTTTTTAACTGTTTATAAAACAAACAATTCTCAAGTTAATCTCTTGAAACCTGGACCACTATATTAAGAAAATGATTCTAATTTACCATTATTTACTTCTGTAAATATTATGTAAGCTGATTCTTCATAAACACTAAAAAACATGCTTTTTTATGATAATTTTGACGAATATTAAAAATTCATTTTTTTAACTGTTTATAAAACAAACAATTCTCAAGTTAATCTCTTGAAACCTGGACCACTATATTAAGAAAATGATTCTAATTTACCATTATTAACTTCTATAGATATTATGTAAGCTGATTCTTCATAAACACTAAAAAACATGCTTTTTTATGATAATTTTGACGAATATTAAAAATTCATTTTTTTAACTGTTTATAAAACACACAATTCTCATGTTAATCTCTTGAAACCTGGACCACTATATTAAGAAAATGATTCTAATTTACCATTATTAACTTCTATAGATATTATGTAAGCTGATTCTTCATAAACACTAAAAAACATGCTTTTTTATGATAATTTTGACGAATATTAAAAATTCATTTTTTTAACTGTTTATAAAACACACAATTCTCATGTTAATCTCTTGAAACCTGGACCACTATATTAAGAAAATGAATTTAATTTACCATTATTAATTTGCATACATTTCATTTAAGCTGATGCTTCATAAACACTATACAACATTATTTTATATGATAATCTTTACGAATATTAAAAATTCAAATTATTATCTGCTTATAAAACACTCAATTCTCAAGTTAATCTCTTGAAACCTGGACCACTATATTAAGAAAATGATTCTAATTTACCATTATTAATTTGCATACATTTCATTTAAGCTGATACTTCAATAATGCTATAAAACATGATTTTATATGATAATTTTGACGAATATTAAAAATTCATTTTTTTAACTGTTTATAAAACAAACAATTCTCAAGTTAATCTCTTGAAACCTGGACCACTATATTAAGAAAATGATTCTAATTTACCATTATTTACTTCTGTAAATATTATGTAAGCTGATTCTTCATAAACACTAAAAAACATGCTTTTTTATGATAATTTTGACGAATATTAAAAATTCATTTTTTTAACTGTTTATAAAACAAACAATTCTCAAGTTAATCTCTTGAAACCTGGACCACTATATTAAGAAAATGATTCTAATTTACCATTATTAACTTCTATAGATATTATGTAAGCTGATTCTTCATAAACACTAAAAAACATGCTTTTTTATGATAATTTTGACGAATATTAAAAATTCATTTTTTTAACTGTTTATAAAACACACAATTCTCATGTTAGTGTCATGAAAGTCAGACCATTAGATTAAGAAAATTATTCTAATTTACCATTATTAACTAGCATACATTTCATTTAAGCTGATACTTCAATAACGCTATAAAACATGATTTTATATGATAATTTTGACGAATATTAAAAATTCATTTTTTTAACTGTTTATAAAACAAACAATTCTCAAGTTAATCTCTTGAAACCTGGACCACTATATTAAGAAAATGATTCTAATTTACCATTATTAACTTCTATAGATATTATGTAAGTTGATTCTTCATAAACACTAAAAAACATGCTTTTTTATGATAATTTTGACGAATATTAAAAATTCATTTTTTTAACTGTTTATAAAACACACAATTCTCATGTTAATCTCTTGAAACCTGGACCACTATATTAAGAAAATGATTCTAATTTAAAATTAATAATTTGCATACATTTCATTTAAGCTGATGCTTTATAAACACTATAAAACATGTTTTTATATGATTATTTTGACTCGTATTTTATATTCATATTTTTAACTGCTTATAAAATACTGAATTCTCAAGTTATTCTTTAACAATTATACATTATTAACTTACTACATTTTTTCAGATGGACGTATGTCAGATCACTCAAGGCATGCAGAAACATGAATTCACATTTCTACCACTTAAGAAAGTATCAACATCCTATGCTGAAAATGGACTAGAAGATACTGCTAATAATATTGGGTTTATATAATGTGCGTGTAAGGGTTATTGAATATAATTGATAGTAAATTAATGGCAGTGAAACAATTGAGATTTGTTAATAATCTGAATAAAATTTTAGTTAACACCTTTGACTTGTAATTTTCATTCTTAAGAGTTACCATTATTAACTTGCAACCATTTCATTTAAGCTGATACTTCAATAACATTTTAAAACATGCTTTTTTATGATAATTTTGACGAATATTAAAAATTTAATTTTTTTTAACTGTTTATAAAACACACAATTCTCATGTTAATCTCTTGAAACCTGGACCACTATATTAAGAAAATGAATTTAATTTACCATTATTAATTTGCATACATTTCATTTAAGCTGATGCTTCATAAACACTATACAACATTATTTTATATGATAATCTTTACGAATATTAAAAATTCAAATTATTATCTGCTTATAAAACACTCAATTCTCAAGTTAATCTCTTGAAACCTGGACCACTATATTAAGAAAATGATTCTAATTTACCATTATTAATTTGCATACATTTCATTTAAGCTGATACTTCAATAATGCTATAAAACATGATTTTATATGATAATTTTGACGAATATTAAAAATTCATTTTTTTAACTGTTTATAAAACAAACAATTCTCAAGTTAATCTCTTGAAACCTGGACCACTATATTAAGAAAATGATTCTAATTTACCATTATTTACTTCTGTAAATATTATGTAAGCTGATTCTTCATAAACACTAAAAAACATGCTTTTTTATGATAATTTTGACGAATATTAAAAATTCATTTTTTTAACTGTTTATAAAACAAACAATTCTCAAGTTAATCTCTTGAAACCTGGACCACTATATTAAGAAAATGATTCTAATTTACCATTATTAACTTCTATAGATATTATGTAAGCTGATTCTTCATAAACACTAAAAAACATGCTTTTTTATGATAATTTTGACGAATATTAAAAATTCATTTTTTTAACTGTTTATAAAACACACAATTCTCATGTTAGTGTCATGAAAGTCAGACCATTAGATTAAGAAAATTATTCTAATTTACCATTATTAACTAGCATACATTTCATTTAAGCTGATACTTCAATAACGCTATAAAACATGATTTTATATGATAATTTTGACGAATATTAAAAATTCATTTTTTTAACTGTTTATAAAACAAACAATTCTCAAGTTAATCTCTTGAAACCTGGACCACTATATTAAGAAAATGATTCTAATTTACCATTATTAACTTCTATAGATATTATGTAAGTTGATTCTTCATAAACACTAAAAAAACATGCTTTTTTATGATAATTTTGACGAATATTAAAAATTCATTTTTTTAACTGTTTATAAAACACACAATTCTCATGTTAATCTCTTGAAACCTGGACCACTATATTAAGAAAATGATTCTAATTTAAAATTAATAATTTGCATACATTTCATTTAAGCTGATGCTTTATAAACACTATAAAACATGTTTTTATATGATTATTTTGACTCGTATTTTATATTCATATTTTTAACTGCTTATAAAATACTGAATTCTCAAGTTATTCTTTAACAATTATACATTATTAACTTACTACATTTTTTCAGATGGACGTATGTCAGATCACTCAAGGCATGCAGAAACATGAATTCACATTTCTACCACTTAAGAAAGTATCAACATCCTATGCTGAAAATGGACTAGAAGATACTGCTAATAATATTGGGTTTATATAATGTGCGTGTAAGGGTTATTGAATATAATTGATAGTAAATTAATGGCAGTGAAACAATTGAGATTTGTTAATAATCTGAATAAAATTTTAGTTAACACCTTTGACTTGTAATTTTCATTCTTAAGAGTTACCATTATTAACTTGCAACCATTTCATTTAAGCTGATACTTCAATAACATTTTAAAACATGCTTTTTTATGATAATTTTGACGAATATTAAAAATTTAATTTTTTTTAACTGTTTATAAAACACACAATTCTCATGTTAATCTCTTGAAACCTGGACCACTATATTAAGAAAATGAATTTAATTTACCATTATTAATTTGCATACATTTCATTTAAGCTGATGCTTCATAAACACTATACAACATTATTTTATATGATAATCTTTACGAATATTAAAAATTCAAATTATTATCTGCTTATAAAACACTCAATTCTCAAGTTAATCTCTTGAAACCTGGACCACTATATTAAGAAAATGATTCTAATTTACCATTATTAATTTGCATACATTTCATTTAAGCTGATACTTCAATAATGCTATAAAACATGATTTTATATGATAATTTTGACGAATATTAAAAATTCATTTTTTTAACTGTTTATAAAACAAACAATTCTCAAGTTAATCTCTTGAAACCTGGACCACTATATTAAGAAAATGATTCTAATTTACCATTATTTACTTCTGTAAATATTATGTAAGCTGATTCTTCATAAACACTAAAAAACATGCTTTTTTATGATAATTTTGACGAATATTAAAAATTCATTTTTTTAACTGTTTATAAAACAAACAATTCTCAAGTTAATCTCTTGAAACCTGGACCACTATATTAAGAAAATGATTCTAATTTACCATTATTAACTTCTATAGATATTATGTAAGCTGATTCTTCATAAACACTAAAAAACATGCTTTTTTATGATAATTTTGACGAATATTAAAAATTCATTTTTTTAACTGTTTATAAAACACACAATTCTCATGTTAATCTCTTGAAACCTGGACCACTATATTAAGAAAATGATTCTAATTTACCATTATTAATTTACATACATTTCATTTAAGCTGATACTTCAATAATGCTATAAAACATGATTTTATATGATAATTTTGATGAATATTAAAAATTCATTTTTTTAACTGTTTATAAAACAAACAATTCTCAAGTTAATCTCTTGAAACCTGGACCACTATATTAAGAAAATGATTCTAATTTACCATTATTAACTTCTATAGATATTATGTAAGCTGATTCTTCATAAACACTAAAAAACATGCTTTTTTATGATAATTTTGACGAATATTAAAAATTCATTTTTTTAACTGTTTATAAAACACACAATTCTCATGTTAATCTCTTGAAACCTGGACCACTATATTAAGAAAATGATTCTAATTTACCATTATTAATTTGCATACATTTAATTTAAGCTGATGCTTCATAAACACTATAAAACATTATTTTATATGATAATCTTTACGAATATTAAAAATTCAAATTATTATCTGCTTATAAAACACTCAATTCTTAAGTTAGTGTCATGAAATCCAGACCATTATATTAAGTAAATGATTCTTATTTACTATTATTAACTTCTATAAATATTATGTTAGCTGATTCTTCATAAACACTTCAAAAACATGTTTTTATATGATAAGTTTGAGAAACATATGAATTCCTATTTTAATCTGCTTATAAAACAGTCAAATATTAAATATATACACCAACAGAGGGCGTGAGCGTCGCCGTAGTGGGGACGACATCCGTCGGCCGAACCGCCTCAGAATGAAACTAGATAGTTGTGTGGCGTTCACCGTACTGCTGTGTATCGTAACGGGTCGTTGTTTTTACTTAGCTTTTGAGTCTACTCGTTATTTTTTAATTAAGATTTTTGATATTATAAACGGATTGTTCATATTTTATGCCCGAAGTTAACACAAGTAAGTGTCTTGATCCTTGACTACTAGATCAAGAAAATGATTCTAATTTATAATTTTTAACTTTCATTTTTTTCATTTTACCTGATATTTTTACTTCATAAAAACTATAAAATATGATTTTATAAGTTAATTTTGACGAATAATACAACTTAACATTTTTTCGTATTGAAAAGGAGCGATTTTCAGTTGTTTTACAAATGTATTTTTTAGTTACACTCATAATACATTTGAATTCCTTCTACAAAACATTCTGGTATATTTGTACTATCTTTTATGGCTTATCATAATTATTATTTATTATCATCTGTTATAAATGTTTTGCAGTTTTACATTCGTATTTGTATTTAAGTTTCAATTGTAAATTCCTTTCATGTATTTTGTATAAAAATGAAGTTTGTCTGTTAGTTTATGTTTTGATAGTTTCCACTTCTGAATTACTCAGTGTTGTCCACGTACTAGTTGTTATATAAAAATTGTCGTCCTCCTTATGGTATCTAGTAGTGACATTTTGTCCTCCAACCATTATACATATTTAACTTACTATTTTTTTTTTAGATGGCTGTACACCAGATATACTCAGGACATATTGAGACATGAATTACCATTTCTACCATATGGGAAAGTTTCAACATCCTACGTTGAAAATGGACTAGACGATCCTGATAATAATAATAGTTTTATGCATAGTACGAGTAATGTATATTGAATATAATTGATAGTCAATTAATAGTAGTGTAACAAAAAGTTAGTGTCATGAAATCCAGACCATTAGATTAAGTATATGATTCTTATTTAACATTACCAACTTCCATATATATCATATAAGCTGATACTTCATAAACACTATAAAACATGTTTTTATATGATTATTTTGACTCGTATTTTAAATTCATATTTTTAACTGCTTATAAAACAGTGAATTCTCAAGTTAGTGTCATGAAAGTCAGACCATTAGATTAAGAAAATTATTCTAATTTACCATTATTAACTAGCATACATTTCATTTAAGCTGATACTTCAATAACGCTATAAAACATGATTTTATATGATAATTTTGACGAATATTAAAAATTCATTTTTTTAACTGTTTATAAAACACACAATTCTCATGTTAATCTCTTGAAACCTGGACCGCTTTATTAAGAAAATGATTCTAATTTACCATTAAAAACTAGCATACATTTCATTTAAGCTGATACTTCAATAACGCTATAAAACATGATTTTATATGATAATTTTGACGAATATTAAAAATTCATTTTTTTAACTGTTTATAAAACAAACAATTCTCAAGTTAATCTCTTGAAACCTGGACCACTATATTAAGAAAATGATTCTAATTTACCATTATTAACTTCTATAGATATTATGTAAGCTGATTCTTCATAAACACTAAAAAACATGCTTTTTTATGATAATTTTGACGAATATTAAAAATTCATTTTTTTAACTGTTTATAAAACACACAATTCTCATGTTAATCTCTTGAAACCTGGACCACTATATTAAGAAAATGATTCTAATTTACCATTATTAACTTCTATAGATATTATGTAAGCTGATTCTTCATAAACACTAAAAAACATGCTTTTTTATGATAATTTTGACGAATATTAAAAATTCATTTTTTTAACTGTTTATAAAACACACAATTCTCATGTTAATCTCTTGAAACCTGGACCACTATATTAAGAAAATGATTCTAATTTAAAATTAATAATTTGCATACATTTCATTTAAGCTGATGCTTTATAAACACTATAAAACATGTTTTTATATGATTATTTTGACTCGTATTTTATATTCATATTTTTAACTGCTTATAAAATACTGAATTCTCAAGTTATTCTTTAACAATTATACATTATTAACTTACTACATTTTTTCAGATGGACGTATGTCAGATCACTCAAGGCATGCAGAAACATGAATTCACATTTCTACCACTTAAGAAAGTATCAACATCCTATGCTGAAAATGGACTAGAAGATACTGCTAATAATATTGGGTTTATATAATGTGCGTGTAAGGGTTATTGAATATAATTGATAGTAAATTAATGGCAGTGAAACAATTGAGATTTGTTAATAATCTGAATAAAATTTTAGTTAACACCTTTGACTTGTAATTTTCATTCTTAAGAGTTACCATTATTAACTTGCAACCATTTCATTTAAACTGATACTTCAATAACATTTTAAAACATGCTTTTTTATGATAATTTTGACGAATATTAAAAATTTAATTTTTTTTAACTGTTTATAAAACACACAATTCTCATGTTAATCTCTTGAAACCTGGACCACTATATTAAGAAAATGAATTTAATTTACCATTATTAATTTGCATACATTTCATTTAAGCTGATGCTTCATAAACACTATACAACATTATTTTATATGATAATCTTTACGAATATTAAAAATTCAAATTATTATCTGCTTATAAAACACTCAATTCTCAAGTTAATTTCTTGAAACCTGGACCACTATATTAAGAAAATGATTCTAATTTACCATTATTAATTTGCATACATTTCATTTAAGCTGATACTTCAATAATGCTATAAAACATGCTTTTTTATGATAATTTTGACGAATATTAAAAATTTAATTTTTTTTAACTGTTTATAAAACAAACAATTCTCAAGTTAATCTCTTGAAACCTGGACCACTATATTAAGAAAATGATTCTAATTTACCATTATTAACTTCTGTAAATATTATGTAAGCTGATTCTTCATAAACACTAAAAAACATGCTTTTTTATGATAATTTTGAGAAACATATGAATTCCTATTTTAATCTGCTTATAAAACAGTCAAATATTAAATATATACACCAACAGAGGGCGTGAGCGTCGCCGTAGTGGGGACGACATCCGTCGGCCGAACCGCCTCAGAATGAAACTAGATAGTTGTGTGGCGTTCACCGTACTGCTGTGTATCGTAACGGGTCGTTGTTTTTACTTAGCTTTTGAGTCTACTCGTTATTTTTTAATTAAGATTTTTGATATTATAAACGGATTGTTCATATTTTATGCCCGAAGTTAACACAAGTAAGTGTCTTGATCCTTGACTACTAGATCAAGAAAATGATTCTAATTTATAATTTTTAACTTTCATTTTTTTCATTTTACCTGATATTTTTACTTCATAAAAACTATAAAATATGATTTTATAAGTTAATTTTGACGAATAATACAACTTAACATTTTTTCGTATTGAAAAGGAGCGATTTTCAGTTGTTTTACAAATGTATTTTTTAGTTACACTCATAATACATTTGAATTCCTTCTACAAATCATTCTGGTATATTGACTATCTTTTATGGCTTATCATAATTATTATTTATTATCATCTGTTATAAATGTTTTGCAGTTTTACATTCGTATTTGTATTTAAGTTTCAATTGTAAATTCCTTTCATGTATTTTGTATAAAAATGAAGTTTGTCTGTTAGTTTATGTTTTGATAGTTTCCACTTCTGAATTACTCAGTGTTGTCCACGTACTAGTTGTTATATAAAAATTGTCGTCCTCCTTATGGTATCTAGTAGTGACATTTTGTCCTCCAACCATTATACATATTTAACTTACTATTTTTTTTTTAGATGGCTGTACACCAGATATACTCAGGACATATTGAGACATGAATTACCATTTCTACCATATGGGAAAGTTTCAACATCCTACGTTGAAAATGGACTAGACGATCCTGATAATAATAATAGTTTTATGCATAGTACGAGTAATGGATATTGAATATAATTGATAGTCAATTAATAGTAGTGTAACAAAAAGTTAGTGTCATGAAATCCAGACCATTAGATTAAGTATATGATTCTTATTTAACATTACCAACTTCCATATATATCATATAAGCTGATACTTCATAAACACTATAAAACATGTTTTTATATGATTATTTTGACTCGTATTTTAAATTCATATTTTTAACTGCTTATAAAACAGTGAATTCTCAAGTTAGTGTCATGAAAGTCAGACCATTAGATTAAGAAAATTATTCTAATTTACCATTATTAACTAGCATACATTTCATTTAAGCTGATACTTCAATAACGCTATAAAACATGATTTTATATGATAATTTTGACGAATATTAAAAATTCATTTTTTTAACTGTTTATAAAACAAACAATTCTCAAGTTAATCTCTTGAAACCTGGACCACTATATTAAGAAAATGATTCTAATTTACCATTATTAACTTCTATAGATATTATGTAAGTTGATTCTTCATAAACACTAAAAAACATGCTTTTTTATGATAATTTTGACGAATATTAAAAATTCATTTTTTTAACTGTTTAGAAAACACACAATTCTCATGTTAATCTCTTGAAACCTGGACCACTATATTAAGAAAATGAATTTAATTTACCATTATTAATTTGCATACATTTCATTTAAGCTGATGCTTCATAAACACTATACAACATTATTTTATATGATAATCTTTACGAATATTAAAAATTCAAATTATTATCTGCTTATAAAACACTCAATTCTCAAGTTAATCTCTTGAAACCTGGACCACTATATTAAGAAAATGATTCTAATTTACCATTATTAATTTGCATACATTTCATTTAAGCTGATACTTCAATAATGCTATAAAACATGATTTTATATGATAATTTTGACGAATATTAAAAATTCATTTTTTTAACTGTTTATAAAACAAACAATTCTCAAGTTAATCTCTTGAAACCTGGACCACTATATTAAGAAAATGATTCTAATTTACCATTATTTACTTCTGTAAATATTATGTAAGCTGATTCTTCATAAACACTAAAAAACATGCTTTTTTATGATAATTTTGACGAATATTAAAAATTCATTTTTTTAACTGTTTATAAAACACACAATTCTCATGTTAATCTCTTGAAACCTGGACCACTATATTAAGAAAATGATTCTAATTTAAAATTAATAATTTGCATACATTTCATTTAAGCTGATGCTTTATAAACACTATAAAACATGTTTTTATATGATTATTTTGACTCGTATTTTATATTCATATTTTTAACTGCTTATAAAATACTGAATTCTCAAGTTATTCTTTAACAATTATACATTATTAACTTACTACATTTTTTCAGATGGACGTATGTCAGATCACTCAAGGCATGCAGAAACATGAATTCACATTTCTACCACTTAAGAAAGTATCAACATCCTATGCTGAAAATGGACTAGAAGATACTGCTAATAATATTGGGTTTATATAATGTGCGTGTAAGGGTTATTGAATATAATTGATAGTAAATTAATGGCAGTGAAACAATTGAGATTTGTTAATAATCTGAATAAAATTTTAGTTAACACCTTTGACTTGTAATTTTCATTCTTAAGAGTTACCATTATTAACTTGCAACCATTTCATTTAAGCTGATACTTCAATAACATTTTAAAACATGCTTTTTTATGATAATTTTGACGAATATTAAAAATTTAATTTTTTTTAACTGTTTATAAAACACACAATTCTCATGTTAATCTCTTGAAACCTGGACCACTATATTAAGAAAATGAATTTAATTTACCATTATTAATTTGCATACATTTCATTTAAGCTGATGCTTCATAAACACTATACAACATTATTTTATATGATAATCTTTACGAATATTAAAAATTCAAATTATTATCTGCTTATAAAACACTCAATTCTCAAGTTAATCTCTTGAAACCTGGACCACTATATTAAGAAAATGATTCTAATTTACCATTATTAATTTGCATACATTTCATTTAAGCTGATACTTCAATAATGCTATAAAACATGATTTTATATGATAATTTTGACGAATATTAAAAATTCATTTTTTTAACTGTTTATAAAACAAACAATTCTCAAGTTAATCTTTTGAAACCTGGACCACTATATTAAGAAAATGATTCTAATTTACCATTATTTACTTCTGTAAATATTATGTAAGCTGATTCTTCATAAACACTAAAAAACATGCTTTTTTATGATAATTTTGACGAATATTAAAAATTCATTTTTTTAACTGTTTATAAAACAAACAATTCTCAAGTTAATCTCTTGAAACCTGGACCACTATATTAAGAAAATGATTCTAATTTACCATTATTAACTTCTATAGATATTATGTAAGCTGATTCTTCATAAACACTAAAAAACATGCTTTTTTATGATAATTTTGACGAATATTAAAAATTCATTTTTTTAACTGTTTATAAAACACACAATTCTCATGTTAATCTCTTGAAACCTGGACCACTATATTAAGAAAATGATTCTAATTTACCATTATTAATTTGCATACATTTAATTTAAGCTGATGCTTCATAAACACTATAAAACATTATTTTATATGATAATCTTTACGAATATTAAAAATTCAAATTATTATCTGCTTATAAAACACTCAATTCTTAAGTTAGTGTCATGAAATCCAGACCATTATATTAAGTAAATGATTCTTATTTACTATTATTAACTTCTATAAATATTATGTTAGCTGATTCTTCATAAACACTTCAAAAACATGTTTTTATATGATAAGTTTGAGAAACATATGAATTCCTATTTTAATCTGCTTATAAAACAGTCAAATATTAAATATATACACCAACAGAGGGCGTGAGCGTCGCCGTAGTGGGGACGACATCCGTCGGCCGAACCGCCTCAGAATGAAACTAGATAGTTGTGTGGCGTTCACCGTACTGCTGTGTATCGTAACGGGTCGTTGTTTTTACTTAGCTTTTGAGTCTACTCGTTATTTTTTAATTAAGATTTTTGATATTATAAACGGATTGTTCATATTTTATGCCCGAAGTTAACACAAGTAAGTGTCTTGATCCTTGACTACTAGATCAAGAAAATGATTCTAATTTATAATTTTTAACTTTCATTTTTTTCATTTTACCTGATATTTTTACTTCATAAAAACTATAAAATATGATTTTATAAGTTAATTTTGACGAATAATACAACTTAACATTTTTTCGTATTGAAAAGGAGCGATTTTCAGTTGTTTTACAAATGTATTTTTTAGTTACACTCATAATACATTTGAATTCCTTCTACAAAACATTCTGGTATATTTGTACTATCTTTTATGGCTTATCATAATTATTATTTATTATCATCTGTTATAAATGTTTTGCAGTTTTACATTCGTATTTGTATTTAAGTTTCAATTGTAAATTCCTTTCATGTATTTTGTATAAAAATGAAGTTTGTCTGTTAGTTTATGTTTTGATAGTTTCCACTTCTGAATTACTCAGTGTTGTCCACGTACTAGTTGTTATATAAAAATTGTCGTCCTCCTTATGGTATCTAGTAGTGACATTTTGTCCTCCAACCATTATACATATTTAACTTACTATTTTTTTTTTAGATGGCTGTACACCAGATATACTCAGGACATATTGAGACATGAATTACCATTTCTACCATATGGGAAAGTTTCAACATCCTACGTTGAAAATGGACTAGACGATCCTGATAATAATAATAGTTTTATGCATAGTACGAGTAATGTATATTGAATATAATTGATAGTCAATTAATAGTAGTGTAACAAAAAGTTAGTGTCATGAAATCCAGACCATTAGATTAAGTATATGATTCTTATTTAACATTACCAACTTCCATATATATCATATAAGCTGATACTTCATAAACACTATAAAACATGTTTTTATATGATTATTTTGACTCGTATTTTAAATTCATATTTTTAACTGCTTATAAAACAGTGAATTCTCAAGTTAGTGTCATGAAAGTCAGACCATTAGATTAAGAAAATTATTCTAATTTACCATTATTAACTAGCATACATTTCATTTAAGCTGATACTTCAATAACGCTATAAAACATGATTTTATATGATAATTTTGACGAATATTAAAAATTCATTTTTTTAACTGTTTATAAAACACACAATTCTCATGTTAATCTCTTGAAACCTGGACCGCTTTATTAAGAAAATGATTCTAATTTACCATTAAAAACTAGCATACATTTCATTTAAGCTGATACTTCAATAACGCTATAAAACATGATTTTATATGATAATTTTGACGAATATTAAAAATTCATTTTTTTAACTGTTTATAAAACAAACAATTCTCAAGTTAATCTCTTGAAACCTGGACCACTATATTAAGAAAATGATTCTAATTTACCATTATTAACTTCTATAGATATTATGTAAGCTGATTCTTCATAAACACTAAAAAACATGCTTTTTTATGATAATTTTGACGAATATTAAAAATTCATTTTTTTAACTGTTTATAAAACACACAATTCTCATGTTAATCTCTTGAAACCTGGACCACTATATTAAGAAAATGATTCTAATTTACCATTATTAACTTCTATAGATATTATGTAAGCTGATTCTTCATAAACACTAAAAAACATGCTTTTTTATGATAATTTTGACGAATATTAAAAATTCATTTTTTTAACTGTTTATAAAACACACAATTCTCATGTTAATCTCTTGAAACCTGGACCACTATATTAAGAAAATGATTCTAATTTAAAATTAATAATTTGCATACATTTCATTTAAGCTGATGCTTTATAAACACTATAAAACATGTTTTTATATGATTATTTTGACTCGTATTTTATATTCATATTTTTAACTGCTTATAAAATACTGAATTCTCAAGTTATTCTTTAACAATTATACATTATTAACTTACTACATTTTTTCAGATGGACGTATGTCAGATCACTCAAGGCATGCAGAAACATGAATTCACATTTCTACCACTTAAGAAAGTATCAACATCCTATGCTGAAAATGGACTAGAAGATACTGCTAATAATATTGGGTTTATATAATGTGCGTGTAAGGGTTATTGAATATAATTGATAGTAAATTAATGGCAGTGAAACAATTGAGATTTGTTAATAATCTGAATAAAATTTTAGTTAACACCTTTGACTTGTAATTTTCATTCTTAAGAGTTACCATTATTAACTTGCAACCATTTCATTTAAACTGATACTTCAATAACATTTTAAAACATGCTTTTTTATGATAATTTTGACGAATATTAAAAATTTAATTTTTTTTAACTGTTTATAAAACACACAATTCTCATGTTAATCTCTTGAAACCTGGACCACTATATTAAGAAAATGAATTTAATTTACCATTATTAATTTGCATACATTTCATTTAAGCTGATGCTTCATAAACACTATACAACATTATTTTATATGATAATCTTTACGAATATTAAAAATTCAAATTATTATCTGCTTATAAAACACTCAATTCTCAAGTTAATTTCTTGAAACCTGGACCACTATATTAAGAAAATGATTCTAATTTACCATTATTAATTTGCATACATTTCATTTAAGCTGATACTTCAATAATGCTATAAAACATGCTTTTTTATGATAATTTTGACGAATATTAAAAATTTAATTTTTTTTAACTGTTTATAAAACAAACAATTCTCAAGTTAATCTCTTGAAACCTGGACCACTATATTAAGAAAATGATTCTAATTTACCATTATTAACTTCTGTAAATATTATGTAAGCTGATTCTTCATAAACACTAAAAAACATGCTTTTTTATGATAATTTTGAGAAACATATGAATTCCTATTTTAATCTGCTTATAAAACAGTCAAATATTAAATATATACACCAACAGAGGGCGTGAGCGTCGCCGTAGTGGGGACGACATCCGTCGGCCGAACCGCCTCAGAATGAAACTAGATAGTTGTGTGGCGTTCACCGTACTGCTGTGTATCGTAACGGGTCGTTGTTTTTACTTAGCTTTTGAGTCTACTCGTTATTTTTTAATTAAGATTTTTGATATTATAAACGGATTGTTCATATTTTATGCCCGAAGTTAACACAAGTAAGTGTCTTGATCCTTGACTACTAGATCAAGAAAATGATTCTAATTTATAATTTTTAACTTTCATTTTTTTCATTTTACCTGATATTTTTACTTCATAAAAACTATAAAATATGATTTTATAAGTTAATTTTGACGAATAATACAACTTAACATTTTTTCGTATTGAAAAGGAGCGATTTTCAGTTGTTTTACAAATGTATTTTTTAGTTACACTCATAATACATTTGAATTCCTTCTACAAATCATTCTGGTATATTGACTATCTTTTATGGCTTATCATAATTATTATTTATTATCATCTGTTATAAATGTTTTGCAGTTTTACATTCGTATTTGTATTTAAGTTTCAATTGTAAATTCCTTTCATGTATTTTGTATAAAAATGAAGTTTGTCTGTTAGTTTATGTTTTGATAGTTTCCACTTCTGAATTACTCAGTGTTGTCCACGTACTAGTTGTTATATAAAAATTGTCGTCCTCCTTATGGTATCTAGTAGTGACATTTTGTCCTCCAACCATTATACATATTTAACTTACTATTTTTTTTTTAGATGGCTGTACACCAGATATACTCAGGACATATTGAGACATGAATTACCATTTCTACCATATGGGAAAGTTTCAACATCCTACGTTGAAAATGGACTAGACGATCCTGATAATAATAATAGTTTTATGCATAGTACGAGTAATGGATATTGAATATAATTGATAGTCAATTAATAGTAGTGTAACAAAAAGTTAGTGTCATGAAATCCAGACCATTAGATTAAGTATATGATTCTTATTTAACATTACCAACTTCCATATATATCATATAAGCTGATACTTCATAAACACTATAAAACATGTTTTTATATGATTATTTTGACTCGTATTTTAAATTCATATTTTTAACTGCTTATAAAACAGTGAATTCTCAAGTTAGTGTCATGAAAGTCAGACCATTAGATTAAGAAAATTATTCTAATTTACCATTATTAACTAGCATACATTTCATTTAAGCTGATACTTCAATAACGCTATAAAACATGATTTTATATGATAATTTTGACGAATATTAAAAATTCATTTTTTTAACTGTTTATAAAACAAACAATTCTCAAGTTAATCTCTTGAAACCTGGACCACTATATTAAGAAAATGATTCTAATTTACCATTATTAACTTCTATAGATATTATGTAAGTTGATTCTTCATAAACACTAAAAAACATGCTTTTTTATGATAATTTTGACGAATATTAAAAATTCATTTTTTTAACTGTTTAGAAAACACACAATTCTCATGTTAATCTCTTGAAACCTGGACCACTATATTAAGAAAATGAATTTAATTTACCATTATTAATTTGCATACATTTCATTTAAGCTGATGCTTCATAAACACTATACAACATTATTTTATATGATAATCTTTACGAATATTAAAAATTCAAATTATTATCTGCTTATAAAACACTCAATTCTCAAGTTAATCTCTTGAAACCTGGACCACTATATTAAGAAAATGATTCTAATTTACCATTATTAATTTGCATACATTTCATTTAAGCTGATACTTCAATAATGCTATAAAACATGATTTTATATGATAATTTTGACGAATATTAAAAATTCATTTTTTTAACTGTTTATAAAACAAACAATTCTCAAGTTAATCTCTTGAAACCTGGACCACTATATTAAGAAAATGATTCTAATTTACCATTATTTACTTCTGTAAATATTATGTAAGCTGATTCTTCATAAACACTAAAAAACATGCTTTTTTATGATAATTTTGACGAATATTAAAAATTCATTTTTTTAACTGTTTATAAAACACACAATTCTCATGTTAATCTCTTGAAACCTGGACCACTATATTAAGAAAATGATTCTAATTTAAAATTAATAATTTGCATACATTTCATTTAAGCTGATGCTTTATAAACACTATAAAACATGTTTTTATATGATTATTTTGACTCGTATTTTATATTCATATTTTTAACTGCTTATAAAATACTGAATTCTCAAGTTATTCTTTAACAATTATACATTATTAACTTACTACATTTTTTCAGATGGACGTATGTCAGATCACTCAAGGCATGCAGAAACATGAATTCACATTTCTACCACTTAAGAAAGTATCAACATCCTATGCTGAAAATGGACTAGAAGATACTGCTAATAATATTGGGTTTATATAATGTGCGTGTAAGGGTTATTGAATATAATTGATAGTAAATTAATGGCAGTGAAACAATTGAGATTTGTTAATAATCTGAATAAAATTTTAGTTAACACCTTTGACTTGTAATTTTCATTCTTAAGAGTTACCATTATTAACTTGCAACCATTTCATTTAAGCTGATACTTCAATAACATTTTAAAACATGCTTTTTTATGATAATTTTGACGAATATTAAAAATTTAATTTTTTTTAACTGTTTATAAAACACACAATTCTCATGTTAATCTCTTGAAACCTGGACCACTATATTAAGAAAATGAATTTAATTTACCATTATTAATTTGCATACATTTCATTTAAGCTGATGCTTCATAAACACTATACAACATTATTTTATATGATAATCTTTACGAATATTAAAAATTCAAATTATTATCTGCTTATAAAACACTCAATTCTCAAGTTAATCTCTTGAAACCTGGACCACTATATTAAGAAAATGATTCTAATTTACCATTATTAATTTGCATACATTTCATTTAAGCTGATACTTCAATAATGCTATAAAACATGATTTTATATGATAATTTTGACGAATATTAAAAATTCATTTTTTTAACTGTTTATAAAACAAACAATTCTCAAGTTAATCTTTTGAAACCTGGACCACTATATTAAGAAAATGATTCTAATTTACCATTATTTACTTCTGTAAATATTATGTAAGCTGATTCTTCATAAACACTAAAAAACATGCTTTTTTATGATAATTTTGACGAATATTAAAAATTCATTTTTTTAACTGTTTATAAAACAAACAATTCTCAAGTTAATCTCTTGAAACCTGGACCACTATATTAAGAAAATGATTCTAATTTACCATTATTAACTTCTATAGATATTATGTAAGCTGATTCTTCATAAACACTAAAAAACATGCTTTTTTATGATAATTTTGACGAATATTAAAAATTCATTTTTTTAACTGTTTATAAAACACACAATTCTCATGTTAATCTCTTGAAACCTGGACCACTATATTAAGAAAATGATTCTAATTTACCATTATTAATTTACATACATTTCATTTAAGCTGATACTTCAATAATGCTATAAAACATGATTTTATATGATAATTTTGATGAATATTAAAAATTCATTTTTTTAACTGTTTATAAAACAAACAATTCTCAAGTTAATCTCTTGAAACCTGGACCACTATATTAAGAAAATGATTCTAATTTACCATTATTAACTTCTATAGATATTATGTAAGCTGATTCTTCATAAACACTAAAAAACATGCTTTTTTATGATAATTTTGACGAATATTAAAAATTCATTTTTTTAACTGTTTATAAAACACACAATTCTCATGTTAATCTCTTGAAACCTGGACCACTATATTAAGAAAATGATTCTAATTTACCATTATTAATTTGCATACATTTAATTTAAGCTGATGCTTCATAAACACTATAAAACATTATTTTATATGATAATCTTTACGAATATTAAAAATTCAAATTATTATCTGCTTATAAAACACTCAATTCTTAAGTTAGTGTCATGAAATCCAGACCATTATATTAAGTAAATGATTCTTATTTACTATTATTAACTTCTATAAATATTATGTTAGCTGATTCTTCATAAACACTTCAAAAACATGTTTTTATATGATAAGTTTGAGAAACATATGAATTCCTATTTTAATCTGCTTATAAAACAGTCAAATATTAAATATATACACCAACAGAGGGCGTGAGCGTCGCCGTAGTGGGGACGACATCCGTCGGCCGAACCGCCTCAGAATGAAACTAGATAGTTGTGTGGCGTTCACCGTACTGCTGTGTATCGTAACGGGTCGTTGTTTTTACTTAGCTTTTGAGTCTACTCGTTATTTTTTAATTAAGATTTTTGATATTATAAACGGATTGTTCATATTTTATGCCCGAAGTTAACACAAGTAAGTGTCTTGATCCTTGACTACTAGATCAAGAAAATGATTCTAATTTATAATTTTTAACTTTCATTTTTTTCATTTTACCTGATATTTTTACTTCATAAAAACTATAAAATATGATTTTATAAGTTAATTTTGACGAATAATACAACTTAACATTTTTTCGTATTGAAAAGGAGCGATTTTCAGTTGTTTTACAAATGTATTTTTTAGTTACACTCATAATACATTTGAATTCCTTCTACAAAACATTCTGGTATATTTGTACTATCTTTTATGGCTTATCATAATTATTATTTATTATCATCTGTTATAAATGTTTTGCAGTTTTACATTCGTATTTGTATTTAAGTTTCAATTGTAAATTCCTTTCATGTATTTTGTATAAAAATGAAGTTTGTCTGTTAGTTTATGTTTTGATAGTTTCCACTTCTGAATTACTCAGTGTTGTCCACGTACTAGTTGTTATATAAAAATTGTCGTCCTCCTTATGGTATCTAGTAGTGACATTTTGTCCTCCAACCATTATACATATTTAACTTACTATTTTTTTTTTAGATGGCTGTACACCAGATATACTCAGGACATATTGAGACATGAATTACCATTTCTACCATATGGGAAAGTTTCAACATCCTACGTTGAAAATGGACTAGACGATCCTGATAATAATAATAGTTTTATGCATAGTACGAGTAATGTATATTGAATATAATTGATAGTCAATTAATAGTAGTGTAACAAAAAGTTAGTGTCATGAAATCCAGACCATTAGATTAAGTATATGATTCTTATTTAACATTACCAACTTCCATATATATCATATAAGCTGATACTTCATAAACACTATAAAACATGTTTTTATATGATTATTTTGACTCGTATTTTAAATTCATATTTTTAACTGCTTATAAAACAGTGAATTCTCAAGTTAGTGTCATGAAAGTCAGACCATTAGATTAAGAAAATTATTCTAATTTACCATTATTAACTAGCATACATTTCATTTAAGCTGATACTTCAATAACGCTATAAAACATGATTTTATATGATAATTTTGACGAATATTAAAAATTCATTTTTTTAACTGTTTATAAAACACACAATTCTCATGTTAATCTCTTGAAACCTGGACCGCTTTATTAAGAAAATGATTCTAATTTACCATTAAAAACTAGCATACATTTCATTTAAGCTGATACTTCAATAACGCTATAAAACATGATTTTATATGATAATTTTGACGAATATTAAAAATTCATTTTTTTAACTGTTTATAAAACAAACAATTCTCAAGTTAATCTCTTGAAACCTGGACCACTATATTAAGAAAATGATTCTAATTTACCATTATTAACTTCTATAGATATTATGTAAGCTGATTCTTCATAAACACTAAAAAACATGCTTTTTTATGATAATTTTGACGAATATTAAAAATTCATTTTTTTAACTGTTTATAAAACACACAATTCTCATGTTAATCTCTTGAAACCTGGACCACTATATTAAGAAAATGATTCTAATTTACCATTATTAACTTCTATAGATATTATGTAAGCTGATTCTTCATAAACACTAAAAAACATGCTTTTTTATGATAATTTTGACGAATATTAAAAATTCATTTTTTTAACTGTTTATAAAACACACAATTCTCATGTTAATCTCTTGAAACCTGGACCACTATATTAAGAAAATGATTCTAATTTATAATTAATAATTTGCATACATTTCATTTAAGCTGATGCTTTATAAACACTATAAAACATGTTTTTATATGATTATTTTGACTCGTATTTTATATTCATATTTTTAACTGCTTATAAAATACTGAATTCTCAAGTTATTCTTTAACAATTATACATTATTAACTTACTACATTTTTTCAGATGGACGTATGTCAGATCACTCAAGGCATGCAGAAACATGAATTCACATTTCTACCACTTAAGAAAGTATCAACATCCTATGCTGAAAATGGACTAGAAGATACTGCTAATAATATTGGGTTTATATAATGTGCGTGTAAGGGTTATTGAATATAATTGATAGTAAATTAATGGCAGTGAAACAATTGAGATTTGTTAATAATCTGAATAAAATTTTAGTTAACACCTTTGACTTGTAATTTTCATTCTTAAGAGTTACCATTATTAACTTGCAACCATTTCATTTAAGCTGATACTTCAATAACATTTTAAAACATGCTTTTTTATGATAATTTTGACGAATATTAAAAATTTAATTTTTTTTAACTGTTTATAAAACACACAATTCTCATGTTAATCTCTTGAAACCTGGACCACTATATTAAGAAAATGAATTTAATTTACCATTATTAATTTGCATACATTTCATTTAAGCTGATGCTTCATAAACACTATACAACATTATTTTATATGATAATCTTTACGAATATTAAAAATTCAAATTATTATCTGCTTATAAAACACTCAATTCTCAAGTTAATCTCTTGAAACCTGGACCACTATATTAAGAAAATGATTCTAATTTACCATTATTAATTTGCATACATTTCATTTAAGCTGATACTTCAATAATGCTATAAAACATGATTTTATATGATAATTTTGACGAATATTAAAAATTCATTTTTTTAACTGTTTATAAAACAAACAATTCTCAAGTTAATCTCTTGAAACCTGGACCACTATATTAAGAAAATGATTCTAATTTACCATTATTTACTTCTGTAAATATTATGTAAGCTGATTCTTCATAAACACTAAAAAACATGCTTTTTTATGATAATTTTGACGAATATTAAAAATTCATTTTTTTAACTGTTTATAAAACAAACAATTCTCAAGTTAATCTCTTGAAACCTGGACCACTATATTAAGAAAATGATTCTAATTTACCATTATTAACTTCTATAGATATTATGTAAGCTGATTCTTCATAAACACTAAAAAACATGCTTTTTTATGATAATTTTGACGAATATTAAAAATTCATTTTTTTAACTGTTTATAAAACACACAATTCTCATGTTAATCTCTTGAAACCTGGACCACTATATTAAGAAAATGATTCTAATTTACCATTATTAATTTGCATACATTTAATTTAAGCTGATGCTTCATAAACACTATAAAACATTATTTTATATGATAATCTTTACGAATATTAAAAATTCAAATTATTATCTGCTTATAAAACACTCAATTCTTAAGTTAGTGTCATGAAATCCAGACCATTATATTAAGTAAATGATTCTTATTTACTATTATTAACTTCTATAAATATTATGTTAGCTGATTCTTCATAAACACTTCAAAAACATGTTTTTATATGATAAGTTTGAGAAACATATGAATTCCTATTTTAATCTGCTTATAAAACAGTCAAATATTAAATATATACACCAACAGAGGGCGTGAGCGTCGCCGTAGTGGGGACGACATCCGTCGGCCGAACCGCCTCAGAATGAAACTAGATAGTTGTGTGGCGTTCACCGTACTGCTGTGTATCGTAACGGGTCGTTGTTTTTACTTAGCTTTTGAGTCTACTCGTTATTTTTTAATTAAGATTTTTGATATTATAAACGGATTGTTCATATTTTATGCCCGAAGTTAACACAAGTAAGTGTCTTGATCCTTGACTACTAGATCAAGAAAATGATTCTAATTTATAATTTTTAACTTTCATTTTTTTCATTTTACCTGATATTTTTACTTCATAAAAACTATAAAATATGATTTTATAAGTTAATTTTGACGAATAATACAACTTAACATTTTTTCGTATTGAAAAGGAGCGATTTTCAGTTGTTTTACAAATGTATTTTTTAGTTACACTCATAATACATTTGAATTCCTTCTACAAAACATTCTGGTATATTTGTACTATCTTTTATGGCTTATCATAATTATTATTTATTATCATCTGTTATAAATGTTTTGCAGTTTTACATTCGTATTTGTATTTAAGTTTCAATTGTAAATTCCTTTCATGTATTTTGTATAAAAATGAAGTTTGTCTGTTAGTTTATGTTTTGATAGTTTCCACTTCTGAATTACTCAGTGTTGTCCACGTACTAGTTGTTATATAAAAATTGTCGTCCTCCTTATGGTATCTAGTAGTGACATTTTGTCCTCCAACCATTATACATATTTAACTTACTATTTTTTTTTTAGATGGCTGTACACCAGATATACTCAGGACATATTGAGACATGAATTACCATTTCTACCATATGGGAAAGTTTCAACATCCTACGTTGAAAATGGACTAGACGATCCTGATAATAATAATAGTTTTATGCATAGTACGAGTAATGTATATTGAATATAATTGATAGTCAATTAATAGTAGTGTAACAAAAAGTTAGTGTCATGAAATCCAGACCATTAGATTAAGTATATGATTCTTATTTAACATTACCAACTTCCATATATATCATATAAGCTGATACTTCATAAACACTATAAAACATGTTTTTATATGATTATTTTGACTCGTATTTTAAATTCATATTTTTAACTGCTTATAAAACAGTGAATTCTCAAGTTAGTGTCATGAAAGTCAGACCATTAGATTAAGAAAATTATTCTAATTTACCATTATTAACTAGCATACATTTCATTTAAGCTGATACTTCAATAACGCTATAAAACATGATTTTATATGATAATTTTGACGAATATTAAAAATTCATTTTTTTAACTGTTTATAAAACACACAATTCTCATGTTAATCTCTTGAAACCTGGACCGCTTTATTAAGAAAATGATTCTAATTTACCATTAAAAACTAGCATACATTTCATTTAAGCTGATACTTCAATAACGCTATAAAACATGATTTTATATGATAATTTTGACGAATATTAAAAATTCATTTTTTTAACTGTTTATAAAACAAACAATTCTCAAGTTAATCTCTTGAAACCTGGACCACTATATTAAGAAAATGATTCTAATTTACCATTATTAACTTCTATAGATATTATGTAAGCTGATTCTTCATAAACACTAAAAAACATGCTTTTTTATGATAATTTTGACGAATATTAAAAATTCATTTTTTTAACTGTTTATAAAACACACAATTCTCATGTTAATCTCTTGAAACCTGGACCACTATATTAAGAAAATGATTCTAATTTACCATTATTAATTTACATACATTTCATTTAAGCTGATACTTCAATAATGCTATAAAACATGATTTTATATGATAATTTTGATGAATATTAAAAATTCATTTTTTTAACTGTTTATAAAACAAACAATTCTCAAGTTAATCTCTTGAAACCTGGACCACTATATTAAGAAAATGATTCTAATTTACCATTATTAACTTCTATAGATATTATGTAAGCTGATTCTTCATAAACACTAAAAAACATGCTTTTTTATGATAATTTTGACGAATATTAAAAATTCATTTTTTTAACTGTTTATAAAACACACAATTCTCATGTTAATCTCTTGAAACCTGGACCACTATATTAAGAAAATGATTCTAATTTACCATTATTAATTTGCATACATTTAATTTAAGCTGATGCTTCATAAACACTATAAAACATTATTTTATATGATAATCTTTACGAATATTAAAAATTCAAATTATTATCTGCTTATAAAACACTCAATTCTTAAGTTAGTGTCATGAAATCCAGACCATTATATTAAGTAAATGATTCTTATTTACTATTATTAACTTCTATAAATATTATGTTAGCTGATTCTTCATAAACACTTCAAAAACATGTTTTTATATGATAAGTTTGAGAAACATATGAATTCCTATTTTAATCTGCTTATAAAACAGTCAAATATTAAATATATACACCAACAGAGGGCGTGAGCGTCGCCGTAGTGGGGACGACATCCGTCGGCCGAACCGCCTCAGAATGAAACTAGATAGTTGTGTGGCGTTCACCGTACTGCTGTGTATCGTAACGGGTCGTTGTTTTTACTTAGCTTTTGAGTCTACTCGTTATTTTTTAATTAAGATTTTTGATATTATAAACGGATTGTTCATATTTTATGCCCGAAGTTAACACAAGTAAGTGTCTTGATCCTTGACTACTAGATCAAGAAAATGATTCTAATTTATAATTTTTAACTTTCATTTTTTTCATTTTACCTGATATTTTTACTTCATAAAAACTATAAAATATGATTTTATAAGTTAATTTTGACGAATAATACAACTTAACATTTTTTCGTATTGAAAAGGAGCGATTTTCAGTTGTTTTACAAATGTATTTTTTAGTTACACTCATAATACATTTGAATTCCTTCTACAAAACATTCTGGTATATTTGTACTATCTTTTATGGCTTATCATAATTATTATTTATTATCATCTGTTATAAATGTTTTGCAGTTTTACATTCGTATTTGTATTTAAGTTTCAATTGTAAATTCCTTTCATGTATTTTGTATAAAAATGAAGTTTGTCTGTTAGTTTATGTTTTGATAGTTTCCACTTCTGAATTACTCAGTGTTGTCCACGTACTAGTTGTTATATAAAAATTGTCGTCCTCCTTATGGTATCTAGTAGTGACATTTTGTCCTCCAACCATTATACATATTTAACTTACTATTTTTTTTTTAGATGGCTGTACACCAGATATACTCAGGACATATTGAGACATGAATTACCATTTCTACCATATGGGAAAGTTTCAACATCCTACGTTGAAAATGGACTAGACGATCCTGATAATAATAATAGTTTTATGCATAGTACGAGTAATGTATATTGAATATAATTGATAGTCAATTAATAGTAGTGTAACAAAAAGTTAGTGTCATGAAATCCAGACCATTAGATTAAGTATATGATTCTTATTTAACATTACCAACTTCCATATATATCATATAAGCTGATACTTCATAAACACTATAAAACATGTTTTTATATGATTATTTTGACTCGTATTTTAAATTCATATTTTTAACTGCTTATAAAACAGTGAATTCTCAAGTTAGTGTCATGAAAGTCAGACCATTAGATTAAGAAAATTATTCTAATTTACCATTATTAACTAGCATACATTTCATTTAAGCTGATACTTCAATAACGCTATAAAACATGATTTTATATGATAATTTTGACGAATATTAAAAATTCATTTTTTTAACTGTTTATAAAACACACAATTCTCATGTTAATCTCTTGAAACCTGGACCGCTTTATTAAGAAAATGATTCTAATTTACCATTAAAAACTAGCATACATTTCATTTAAGCTGATACTTCAATAACGCTATAAAACATGATTTTATATGATAATTTTGACGAATATTAAAAATTCATTTTTTTAACTGTTTATAAAACAAACAATTCTCAAGTTAATCTCTTGAAACCTGGACCACTATATTAAGAAAATGATTCTAATTTACCATTATTAACTTCTATAGATATTATGTAAGCTGATTCTTCATAAACACTAAAAAACATGCTTTTTTATGATAATTTTGACGAATATTAAAAATTCATTTTTTTAACTGTTTATAAAACACACAATTCTCATGTTAATCTCTTGAAACCTGGACCACTATATTAAGAAAATGATTCTAATTTACCATTATTAACTTCTATAGATATTATGTAAGCTGATTCTTCATAAACACTAAAAAACATGCTTTTTTATGATAATTTTGACGAATATTAAAAATTCATTTTTTTAACTGTTTATAAAACACACAATTCTCATGTTAATCTCTTGAAACCTGGACCACTATATTAAGAAAATGATTCTAATTTAAAATTAATAATTTGCATACATTTCATTTAAGCTGATGCTTTATAAACACTATAAAACATGTTTTTATATGATTATTTTGACTCGTATTTTATATTCATATTTTTAACTGCTTATAAAATACTGAATTCTCAAGTTATTCTTTAACAATTATACATTATTAACTTACTACATTTTTTCAGATGGACGTATGTCAGATCACTCAAGGCATGCAGAAACATGAATTCACATTTCTACCACTTAAGAAAGTATCAACATCCTATGCTGAAAATGGACTAGAAGATACTGCTAATAATATTGGGTTTATATAATGTGCGTGTAAGGGTTATTGAATATAATTGATAGTAAATTAATGGCAGTGAAACAATTGAGATTTGTTAATAATCTGAATAAAATTTTAGTTAACACCTTTGACTTGTAATTTTCATTCTTAAGAGTTACCATTATTAACTTGCAACCATTTCATTTAAGCTGATACTTCAATAACATTTTAAAACATGCTTTTTTATGATAATTTTGACGAATATTAAAAATTTAATTTTTTTTAACTGTTTATAAAACACACAATTCTCATGTTAATCTCTTGAAACCTGGACCACTATATTAAGAAAATGAATTTAATTTACCATTATTAATTTGCATACATTTCATTTAAGCTGATGCTTCATAAACACTATACAACATTATTTTATATGATAATCTTTACGAATATTAAAAATTCAAATTATTATCTGCTTATAAAACACTCAATTCTCAAGTTAATCTCTTGAAACCTGGACCACTATATTAAGAAAATGATTCTAATTTACCATTATTAATTTGCATACATTTCATTTAAGCTGATACTTCAATAATGCTATAAAACATGATTTTATATGATAATTTTGACGAATATTAAAAATTCATTTTTTTAACTGTTTATAAAACAAACAATTCTCAAGTTAATCTCTTGAAACCTGGACCACTATATTAAGAAAATGATTCTAATTTACCATTATTTACTTCTGTAAATATTATGTAAGCTGATTCTTCATAAACACTAAAAAACATGCTTTTTTATGATAATTTTGACGAATATTAAAAATTCATTTTTTTAACTGTTTATAAAACAAACAATTCTCAAGTTAATCTCTTGAAACCTGGACCACTATATTAAGAAAATGATTCTAATTTACCATTATTAACTTCTATAGATATTATGTAAGCTGATTCTTCATAAACACTAAAAAACATGCTTTTTTATGATAATTTTGACGAATATTAAAAATTCATTTTTTTAACTGTTTATAAAACACACAATTCTCATGTTAATCTCTTGAAACCTGGACCACTATATTAAGAAAATGATTCTAATTTACCATTATTAATTTGCATACATTTAATTTAAGCTGATGCTTCATAAACACTATAAAACATTATTTTATATGATAATCTTTACGAATATTAAAAATTCAAATTATTATCTGCTTATAAAACACTCAATTCTTAAGTTAGTGTCATGAAATCCAGACCATTATATTAAGTAAATGATTCTTATTTACTATTATTAACTTCTATAAATATTATGTTAGCTGATTCTTCATAAACACTTCAAAAACATGTTTTTATATGATAAGTTTGAGAAACATATGAATTCCTATTTTAATCTGCTTATAAAACAGTCAAATATTAAATATATACACCAACAGAGGGCGTGAGCGTCGCCGTAGTGGGGACGACATCCGTCGGCCGAACCGCCTCAGAATGAAACTAGATAGTTGTGTGGCGTTCACCGTACTGCTGTGTATCGTAACGGGTCGTTGTTTTTACTTAGCTTTTGAGTCTACTCGTTATTTTTTAATTAAGATTTTTGATATTATAAACGGATTGTTCATATTTTATGCCCGAAGTTAACACAAGTAAGTGTCTTGATCCTTGACTACTAGATCAAGAAAATGATTCTAATTTATAATTTTTAACTTTCATTTTTTTCATTTTACCTGATATTTTTACTTCATAAAAACTATAAAATATGATTTTATAAGTTAATTTTGACGAATAATACAACTTAACATTTTTTCGTATTGAAAAGGAGCGATTTTCAGTTGTTTTACAAATGTATTTTTTAGTTACACTCATAATACATTTGAATTCCTTCTACAAAACATTCTGGTATATTTGTACTATCTTTTATGGCTTATCATAATTATTATTTATTATCATCTGTTATAAATGTTTTGCAGTTTTACATTCGTATTTGTATTTAAGTTTCAATTGTAAATTCCTTTCATGTATTTTGTATAAAAATGAAGTTTGTCTGTTAGTTTATGTTTTGATAGTTTCCACTTCTGAATTACTCAGTGTTGTCCACGTACTAGTTGTTATATAAAAATTGTCGTCCTCCTTATGGTATCTAGTAGTGACATTTTGTCCTCCAACCATTATACATATTTAACTTACTATTTTTTTTTTAGATGGCTGTACACCAGATATACTCAGGACATATTGAGACATGAATTACCATTTCTACCATATGGGAAAGTTTCAACATCCTACGTTGAAAATGGACTAGACGATCCTGATAATAATAATAGTTTTATGCATAGTACGAGTAATGTATATTGAATATAATTGATAGTCAATTAATAGTAGTGTAACAAAAAGTTAGTGTCATGAAATCCAGACCATTAGATTAAGTATATGATTCTTATTTAACATTACCAACTTCCATATATATCATATAAGCTGATACTTCATAAACACTATAAAACATGTTTTTATATGATTATTTTGACTCGTATTTTAAATTCATATTTTTAACTGCTTATAAAACAGTGAATTCTCAAGTTAGTGTCATGAAAGTCAGACCATTAGATTAAGAAAATTATTCTAATTTACCATTATTAACTAGCATACATTTCATTTAAGCTGATACTTCAATAACGCTATAAAACATGATTTTATATGATAATTTTGACGAATATTAAAAATTCATTTTTTTAACTGTTTATAAAACACACAATTCTCATGTTAATCTCTTGAAACCTGGACCGCTTTATTAAGAAAATGATTCTAATTTACCATTAAAAACTAGCATACATTTCATTTAAGCTGATACTTCAATAACGCTATAAAACATGATTTTATATGATAATTTTGACGAATATTAAAAATTCATTTTTTTAACTGTTTATAAAACAAACAATTCTCAAGTTAATCTCTTGAAACCTGGACCACTATATTAAGAAAATGATTCTAATTTACCATTATTAACTTCTATAGATATTATGTAAGCTGATTCTTCATAAACACTAAAAAACATGCTTTTTTATGATAATTTTGACGAATATTAAAAATTCATTTTTTTAACTGTTTATAAAACACACAATTCTCATGTTAATCTCTTGAAACCTGGACCACTATATTAAGAAAATGATTCTAATTTACCATTATTAACTTCTATAGATATTATGTAAGCTGATTCTTCATAAACACTAAAAAACATGCTTTTTTATGATAATTTTGACGAATATTAAAAATTCATTTTTTTAACTGTTTATAAAACACACAATTCTCATGTTAATCTCTTGAAACCTGGACCACTATATTAAGAAAATGATTCTAATTTAAAATTAATAATTTGCATACATTTCATTTAAGCTGATGCTTTATAAACACTATAAAACATGTTTTTATATGATTATTTTGACTCGTATTTTATATTCATATTTTTAACTGCTTATAAAATACTGAATTCTCAAGTTATTCTTTAACAATTATACATTATTAACTTACTACATTTTTTCAGATGGACGTATGTCAGATCACTCAAGGCATGCAGAAACATGAATTCACATTTCTACCACTTAAGAAAGTATCAACATCCTATGCTGAAAATGGACTAGAAGATACTGCTAATAATATTGGGTTTATATAATGTGCGTGTAAGGGTTATTGAATATAATTGATAGTAAATTAATGGCAGTGAAACAATTGAGATTTGTTAATAATCTGAATAAAATTTTAGTTAACACCTTTGACTTGTAATTTTCATTCTTAAGAGTTACCATTATTAACTTGCAACCATTTCATTTAAGCTGATACTTCAATAACATTTTAAAACATGCTTTTTTATGATAATTTTGACGAATATTAAAAATTTAATTTTTTTTAACTGTTTATAAAACACACAATTCTCATGTTAATCTCTTGAAACCTGGACCACTATATTAAGAAAATGAATTTAATTTACCATTATTAATTTGCATACATTTCATTTAAGCTGATGCTTCATAAACACTATACAACATTATTTTATATGATAATCTTTACGAATATTAAAAATTCAAATTATTATCTGCTTATAAAACACTCAATTCTCAAGTTAATCTCTTGAAACCTGGACCACTATATTAAGAAAATGATTCTAATTTACCATTATTAATTTGCATACATTTCATTTAAGCTGATACTTCAATAATGCTATAAAACATGATTTTATATGATAATTTTGACGAATATTAAAAATTCATTTTTTTAACTGTTTATAAAACAAACAATTCTCAAGTTAATCTCTTGAAACCTGGACCACTATATTAAGAAAATGATTCTAATTTACCATTATTTACTTCTGTAAATATTATGTAAGCTGATTCTTCATAAACACTAAAAAACATGCTTTTTTATGATAATTTTGACGAATATTAAAAATTCATTTTTTTAACTGTTTATAAAACAAACAATTCTCAAGTTAATCTCTTGAAACCTGGACCACTATATTAAGAAAATGATTCTAATTTACCATTATTAACTTCTATAGATATTATGTAAGCTGATTCTTCATAAACACTAAAAAACATGCTTTTTTATGATAATTTTGACGAATATTAAAAATTCATTTTTTTAACTGTTTATAAAACACACAATTCTCATGTTAATCTCTTGAAACCTGGACCACTATATTAAGAAAATGATTCTAATTTACCATTATTAATTTGCATACATTTAATTTAAGCTGATGCTTCATAAACACTATAAAACATTATTTTATATGATAATCTTTACGAATATTAAAAATTCAAATTATTATCTGCTTATAAAACACTCAATTCTTAAGTTAGTGTCATGAAATCCAGACCATTATATTAAGTAAATGATTCTTATTTACTATTATTAACTTCTATAAATATTATGTTAGCTGATTCTTCATAAACACTTCAAAAACATGTTTTTATATGATAAGTTTGAGAAACATATGAATTCCTATTTTAATCTGCTTATAAAACAGTCAAATATTAAATATATACACCAACAGAGGGCGTGAGCGTCGCCGTAGTGGGGACGACATCCGTCGGCCGAACCGCCTCAGAATGAAACTAGATAGTTGTGTGGCGTTCACCGTACTGCTGTGTATCGTAACGGGTCGTTGTTTTTACTTAGCTTTTGAGTCTACTCGTTATTTTTTAATTAAGATTTTTGATATTATAAACGGATTGTTCATATTTTATGCCCGAAGTTAACACAAGTAAGTGTCTTGATCCTTGACTACTAGATCAAGAAAATGATTCTAATTTATAATTTTTAACTTTCATTTTTTTCATTTTACCTGATATTTTTACTTCATAAAAACTATAAAATATGATTTTATAAGTTAATTTTGACGAATAATACAACTTAACATTTTTTCGTATTGAAAAGGAGCGATTTTCAGTTGTTTTACAAATGTATTTTTTAGTTACACTCATAATACATTTGAATTCCTTCTACAAAACATTCTGGTATATTTGTACTATCTTTTATGGCTTATCATAATTATTATTTATTATCATCTGTTATAAATGTTTTGCAGTTTTACATTCGTATTTGTATTTAAGTTTCAATTGTAAATTCCTTTCATGTATTTTGTATAAAAATGAAGTTTGTCTGTTAGTTTATGTTTTGATAGTTTCCACTTCTGAATTACTCAGTGTTGTCCACGTACTAGTTGTTATATAAAAATTGTCGTCCTCCTTATGGTATCTAGTAGTGACATTTTGTCCTCCAACCATTATACATATTTAACTTACTATTTTTTTTTTAGATGGCTGTACACCAGATATACTCAGGACATATTGAGACATGAATTACCATTTCTACCATATGGGAAAGTTTCAACATCCTACGTTGAAAATGGACTAGACGATCCTGATAATAATAATAGTTTTATGCATAGTACGAGTAATGTATATTGAATATAATTGATAGTCAATTAATAGTAGTGTAACAAAAAGTTAGTGTCATGAAATCCAGACCATTAGATTAAGTATATGATTCTTATTTAACATTACCAACTTCCATATATATCATATAAGCTGATACTTCATAAACACTATAAAACATGTTTTTATATGATTATTTTGACTCGTATTTTAAATTCATATTTTTAACTGCTTATAAAACAGTGAATTCTCAAGTTAGTGTCATGAAAGTCAGACCATTAGATTAAGAAAATTATTCTAATTTACCATTATTAACTAGCATACATTTCATTTAAGCTGATACTTCAATAACGCTATAAAACATGATTTTATATGATAATTTTGACGAATATTAAAAATTCATTTTTTTAACTGTTTATAAAACACACAATTCTCATGTTAATCTCTTGAAACCTGGACCGCTTTATTAAGAAAATGATTCTAATTTACCATTAAAAACTAGCATACATTTCATTTAAGCTGATACTTCAATAACGCTATAAAACATGATTTTATATGATAATTTTGACGAATATTAAAAATTCATTTTTTTAACTGTTTATAAAACAAACAATTCTCAAGTTAATCTCTTGAAACCTGGACCACTATATTAAGAAAATGATTCTAATTTACCATTATTAACTTCTATAGATATTATGTAAGCTGATTCTTCATAAACACTAAAAAACATGCTTTTTTATGATAATTTTGACGAATATTAAAAATTCATTTTTTTAACTGTTTATAAAACACACAATTCTCATGTTAATCTCTTGAAACCTGGACCACTATATTAAGAAAATGATTCTAATTTACCATTATTAACTTCTATAGATATTATGTAAGCTGATTCTTCATAAACACTAAAAAACATGCTTTTTTATGATAATTTTGACGAATATTAAAAATTCATTTTTTTAACTGTTTATAAAACACACAATTCTCATGTTAATCTCTTGAAACCTGGACCACTATATTAAGAAAATGATTCTAATTTAAAATTAATAATTTGCATACATTTCATTTAAGCTGATGCTTTATAAACACTATAAAACATGTTTTTATATGATTATTTTGACTCGTATTTTATATTCATATTTTTAACTGCTTATAAAATACTGAATTCTCAAGTTATTCTTTAACAATTATACATTATTAACTTACTACATTTTTTCAGATGGACGTATGTCAGATCACTCAAGGCATGCAGAAACATGAATTCACATTTCTACCACTTAAGAAAGTATCAACATCCTATGCTGAAAATGGACTAGAAGATACTGCTAATAATATTGGGTTTATATAATGTGCGTGTAAGGGTTATTGAATATAATTGATAGTAAATTAATGGCAGTGAAACAATTGAGATTTGTTAATAATCTGAATAAAATTTTAGTTAACACCTTTGACTTGTAATTTTCATTCTTAAGAGTTACCATTATTAACTTGCAACCATTTCATTTAAGCTGATACTTCAATAACATTTTAAAACATGCTTTTTTATGATAATTTTGACGAATATTAAAAATTTAATTTTTTTTAACTGTTTATAAAACACACAATTCTCATGTTAATCTCTTGAAACCTGGACCACTATATTAAGAAAATGAATTTAATTTACCATTATTAATTTGCATACATTTCATTTAAGCTGATGCTTCATAAACACTATACAACATTATTTTATATGATAATCTTTACGAATATTAAAAATTCAAATTATTATCTGCTTATAAAACACTCAATTCTCAAGTTAATCTCTTGAAACCTGGACCACTATATTAAGAAAATGATTCTAATTTACCATTATTAATTTGCATACATTTCATTTAAGCTGATACTTCAATAATGCTATAAAACATGATTTTATATGATAATTTTGACGAATATTAAAAATTCATTTTTTTAACTGTTTATAAAACAAACAATTCTCAAGTTAATCTCTTGAAACCTGGACCACTATATTAAGAAAATGATTCTAATTTACCATTATTTACTTCTGTAAATATTATGTAAGCTGATTCTTCATAAACACTAAAAAACATGCTTTTTTATGATAATTTTGACGAATATTAAAAATTCATTTTTTTAACTGTTTATAAAACAAACAATTCTCAAGTTAATCTCTTGAAACCTGGACCACTATATTAAGAAAATGATTCTAATTTACCATTATTAACTTCTATAGATATTATGTAAGCTGATTCTTCATAAACACTAAAAAACATGCTTTTTTATGATAATTTTGACGAATATTAAAAATTCATTTTTTTAACTGTTTATAAAACACACAATTCTCATGTTAATCTCTTGAAACCTGGACCACTATATTAAGAAAATGATTCTAATTTACCATTATTAATTTGCATACATTTAATTTAAGCTGATGCTTCATAAACACTATAAAACATTATTTTATATGATAATCTTTACGAATATTAAAAATTCAAATTATTATCTGCTTATAAAACACTCAATTCTTAAGTTAGTGTCATGAAATCCAGACCATTATATTAAGTAAATGATTCTTATTTACTATTATTAACTTCTATAAATATTATGTTAGCTGATTCTTCATAAACACTTCAAAAACATGTTTTTATATGATAAGTTTGAGAAACATATGAATTCCTATTTTAATCTGCTTATAAAACAGTCAAATATTAAATATATACACCAACAGAGGGCGTGAGCGTCGCCGTAGTGGGGACGACATCCGTCGGCCGAACCGCCTCAGAATGAAACTAGATAGTTGTGTGGCGTTCACCGTACTGCTGTGTATCGTAACGGGTCGTTGTTTTTACTTAGCTTTTGAGTCTACTCGTTATTTTTTAATTAAGATTTTTGATATTATAAACGGATTGTTCATATTTTATGCCCGAAGTTAACACAAGTAAGTGTCTTGATCCTTGACTACTAGATCAAGAAAATGATTCTAATTTATAATTTTTAACTTTCATTTTTTTCATTTTACCTGATATTTTTACTTCATAAAAACTATAAAATATGATTTTATAAGTTAATTTTGACGAATAATACAACTTAACATTTTTTCGTATTGAAAAGGAGCGATTTTCAGTTGTTTTACAAATGTATTTTTTAGTTACACTCATAATACATTTGAATTCCTTCTACAAAACATTCTGGTATATTTGTACTATCTTTTATGGCTTATCATAATTATTATTTATTATCATCTGTTATAAATGTTTTGCAGTTTTACATTCGTATTTGTATTTAAGTTTCAATTGTAAATTCCTTTCATGTATTTTGTATAAAAATGAAGTTTGTCTGTTAGTTTATGTTTTGATAGTTTCCACTTCTGAATTACTCAGTGTTGTCCACGTACTAGTTGTTATATAAAAATTGTCGTCCTCCTTATGGTATCTAGTAGTGACATTTTGTCCTCCAACCATTATACATATTTAACTTACTATTTTTTTTTTTAGATGGCTGTACACCAGATATACTCAGGACATATTGAGACATGAATTACCATTTCTACCATATGGGAAAGTTTCAACATCCTACGTTGAAAATGGACTAGACGATCCTGATAATAATAATAGTTTTATGCATAGTACGAGTAATGGATATTGAATATAATTGATAGTCAATTAATAGTAGTGTAACAAAAAGTTAGTGTCATGTAATCCAGACCATTAGATTAAGTATATGATTCTTATTTAACATTACCAACTTCCATATATATCATATAAGCTGATACTTCATAAACACTATAAAACATGTTTTTATATGATTATTTTGACTCGTATTTTAAATTCATATTTTTAACTGCTTATAAAACAGTGAATTCTCAAGTTAGTGTCATGAAAGTCAGACCATTAGATTAAGAAAATTATTCTAATTTACCATTATTAACTAGCATACATTTCATTTAAGCTGATACTTCAATAACGCTATAAAACATGATTTTATATGATAATTTTGACGAATATTAAAAATTCATTTTTTTAACTGTTTATAAATCAAACAATTCTCAAGTTAATCTCTTGAAACCTGGACCACTATATTAAGAAAATGATTCTAATTTACCATTATTAACTTCTATAGATATTATGTAAGCTGATTCTTCATAAACACTAAAAAACATGCTTTTTTATGATAATTTTGACGAATATTAAAAATTCATTTTTTTAACTGTTTATAAAACACACAATTCTCATGTTAATCTCTTGAAACCTGGACCACTATATTAAGAAAATGATTCTAATTTAAAATTAATAATTTGCATACATTTCATTTAAGCTGATGCTTTATAAACACTATAAAACATGTTTTTATATAATTATTTTGAATCGTATTTTATATTCATATTTTTAACTGCTTATAAAATACTGAATTCTCAAGTTATTCTTTAACAATTATACATTATTAACTTACTACATTTTTTCAGATGGACGTATGTCAGATCACTCAAGGCATGCAGAAACATGAATTCACATTTCTACCACTTAAGAAAGTATCAACATCCTATGCTGAAAATGGACTAGAAGATACTGCTAATAATATTGGGTTTATATAATGTGCGTGTAAGGGTTATTGAATATAATTGATAGTAAATTAATGGCAGTGAAACAATTGAGATTTGTTAATAATCTGAATAAAATTTTAGTTAACACCTTTGACTTGTAATTTTCATTCTTAAGTGTTACCATTATTAACTTGCAACCATTTCATTTAAGCTGATACTACAATAACATTTTAAAACATGCTTTTTTATGATAATTTTGACGAATATTAAAAATTTAATTTTTTTTAACTGTTTATAAAACACACAATTCTCATGTTAATCTCTTGAAACCTGGACCACTATATTAAGAAAATGAATTTAATTTACCATTATTAATTTGCATACATTTCATTTAAGCTGATACTTCAATAATGCTATAAAACATGATTTTATATGATAATTTTGATGAATATTAAAAATTCATTTTTTTAACTGTTTATAAAACAAACAATTCTCAAGTTAATCTCTTGAAACCTGGACCACTATATTAAGAAAATGATTCTAATTTACCATTATTAACTTCTATAGATATTATGTAAGCTGATTCTTCATAAACACTAAAAAACATGCTTTTTTATGATAATTTTGACGAATATTAAAAATTCATTTTTTTAACTGTTTATAAAACACACAATTCTCATGTTAATCTCTTGAAACCTGGACCACTATATTAAGAAAATGATTCTAATTTACCATTATTAATTTGCATACATTTCATTTAAGCTGATGCTTCATAAACACTATAAAACATTATTTTATATGATAATCTTTACGAATATTAAAAATTCAAATTATTATCTGCTTATAAAACACTCAATTCTTAAGTTAGTGTCATGAAATCCAGACCATTATATTAAGTAAATGATTCTTATTTACTATTATTAACTTCTATAAATATTATGTTAGCTGATTCTTCATAAACACTTCAAAAACATGTTTTTATATGATAAGTTTGAGAAACATATGAATTCCTATTTTAATCTGCTTATAAAACAGTCAAATATTAAATATATACACCAACAGAGGGCGTGAGCGTCGCCGTAGTGGGGACGACATCCGTCGGCCGAACCGCCTCAGAATGAAACTAGATAGTTGTGTGGCGTTCACCGTACTGCTGTGTATCGTAACGGGTCGTTGTTTTTACTTAGCTTTTGAGTCTACTCGTTATTTTTTAATTAAGATTTTTGATATTATAAACGGATTGTTCATATTTTATGCCCGAAGTTAACACAAGTAAGTGTCTTGATCCTTGACTACTAGATCAAGAAAATGATTCTAATTTATAATTTTTAACTTTCATTTTTTTCATTTTACCTGATATTTTTACTTCATAAAAACTATAAAATATGATTTTATAAGTTAATTTTGACGAATAATACAACTTAACATTTTTTCGTATTGAAAAGGAGCGATTTTCAGTTGTTTTACAAATGTATTTTTTAGTTACACTCATAATACATTTGAATTCCTTCTACAAAACATTCTGGTATATTTGTACTATCTTTTATGGCTTATCATAATTATTATTTATTATCATCTGTTATAAATGTTTTGCAGTTTTACATTCGTATTTGTATTTAAGTTTCAATTGTAAATTCCTTTCATGTATTTTGTATAAAAATGAAGTTTGTCTGTTAGTTTATGTTTTGATAGTTTCCACTTCTGAATTACTCAGTGTTGTCCACGTACTAGTTGTTATATAAAAATTGTCGTCCTCCTTATGGTATCTAGTAGTGACATTTTGTCCTCCAACCATTATACATATTTAACTTACTATTTTTTTTTTTAGATGGCTGTACACCAGATATACTCAGGACATATTGAGACATGAATTACCATTTCTACCATATGGGAAAGTTTCAACATCCTACGTTGAAAATGGACTAGACGATCCTGATAATAATAATAGTTTTATGCATAGTACGAGTAATGGATATTGAATATAATTGATAGTCAATTAATAGTAGTGTAACAAAAAGTTAGTGTCATGTAATCCAGACCATTAGATTAAGTATATGATTCTTATTTAACATTACCAACTTCCATATATATCATATAAGCTGATACTTCATAAACACTATAAAACATGTTTTTATATGATTATTTTGACTCGTATTTTAAATTCATATTTTTAACTGCTTATAAAACAGTGAATTCTCAAGTTAGTGTCATGAAAGTCAGACCATTAGATTAAGAAAATTATTCTAATTTACCATTATTAACTAGCATACATTTCATTTAAGCTGATACTTCAATAACGCTATAAAACATGATTTTATATGATAATTTTGACGAATATTAAAAATTCATTTTTTTAACTGTTTATAAATCAAACAATTCTCAAGTTAATCTCTTGAAACCTGGACCACTATATTAAGAAAATGATTCTAATTTACCATTATTAACTTCTATAGATATTATGTAAGCTGATTCTTCATAAACACTAAAAAACATGCTTTTTTATGATAATTTTGACGAATATTAAAAATTCATTTTTTTAACTGTTTATAAAACACACAATTCTCATGTTAATCTCTTGAAACCTGGACCACTATATTAAGAAAATGATTCTAATTTAAAATTAATAATTTGCATACATTTCATTTAAGCTGATGCTTTATAAACACTATAAAACATGTTTTTATATAATTATTTTGAATCGTATTTTATATTCATATTTTTAACTGCTTATAAAATACTGAATTCTCAAGTTATTCTTTAACAATTATACATTATTAACTTACTACATTTTTTCAGATGGACGTATGTCAGATCACTCAAGGCATGCAGAAACATGAATTCACATTTCTACCACTTAAGAAAGTATCAACATCCTATGCTGAAAATGGACTAGAAGATACTGCTAATAATATTGGGTTTATATAATGTGCGTGTAAGGGTTATTGAATATAATTGATAGTAAATTAATGGCAGTGAAACAATTGAGATTTGTTAATAATCTGAATAAAATTTTAGTTAACACCTTTGACTTGTAATTTTCATTCTTAAGTGTTACCATTATTAACTTGCAACCATTTCATTTAAGCTGATACTACAATAACATTTTAAAACATGCTTTTTTATGATAATTTTGACGAATATTAAAAATTTAATTTTTTTTAACTGTTTATAAAACACACAATTCTCATGTTAATCTCTTGAAACCTGGACCACTATATTAAGAAAATGAATTTAATTTACCATTATTAATTTGCATACATTTCATTTAAGCTGATACTTCAATAATGCTATAAAACATGATTTTATATGATAATTTTGATGAATATTAAAAATTCATTTTTTTAACTGTTTATAAAACAAACAATTCTCAAGTTAATCTCTTGAAACCTGGACCACTATATTAAGAAAATGATTCTAATTTACCATTATTAACTTCTATAGATATTATGTAAGCTGATTCTTCATAAACACTAAAAAACATGCTTTTTTATGATAATTTTGACGAATATTAAAAATTCATTTTTTTAACTGTTTATAAAACACACAATTCTCATGTTAATCTCTTGAAACCTGGACCACTATATTAAGAAAATGATTCTAATTTACCATTATTAATTTGCATACATTTCATTTAAGCTGATGCTTCATAAACACTATAAAACATTATTTTATATGATAATCTTTACGAATATTAAAAATTCAAATTATTATCTGCTTATAAAACACTCAATTCTTAAGTTAGTGTCATGAAATCCAGACCATTATATTAAGTAAATGATTCTTATTTACTATTATTAACTTCTATAAATATTATGTTAGCTGATTCTTCATAAACACTTCAAAAACATGTTTTTATATGATAAGTTTGAGAAACATATGAATTCCTATTTTAATCTGCTTATAAAACAGTCAAATATTAAATATATACACCAACAGAGGGCGTGAGCGTCGCCGTAGTGGGGACGACATCCGTCGGCCGAACCGCCTCAGAATGAAACTAGATAGTTGTGTGGCGTTCACCGTACTGCTGTGTATCGTAACGGGTCGTTGTTTTTACTTAGCTTTTGAGTCTACTCGTTATTTTTTAATTAAGATTTTTGATATTATAAACGGATTGTTCATATTTTATGCCCGAAGTTAACACAAGTAAGTGTCTTGATCCTTGACTACTAGATCAAGAAAATGATTCTAATTTATAATTTTTAACTTTCATTTTTTTCATTTTACCTGATATTTTTACTTCATAAAAACTATAAAATATGATTTTATAAGTTAATTTTGACGAATAATACAACTTAACATTTTTTCGTATTGAAAAGGAGCGATTTTCAGTTGTTTTACAAATGTATTTTTTAGTTACACTCATAATACATTTGAATTCCTTCTACAAAACATTCTGGTATATTTGTACTATCTTTTATGGCTTATCATAATTATTATTTATTATCATCTGTTATAAATGTTTTGTAGTTTTACATTCGTATTTGTATTTAAGTTTCAATTGTAAATTCCTTTCATGTATTTTGTATAAAAATGAAGTTTGTCTGTTAGTTTATGTTTTGATAGTTTCCACTTCTGAATTACTCAGTGTTGTCCACGTACTAGTTGTTATATAAAAATTGTCGTCCTCCTTATGGTATCTAGTAGTGACATTTTGTCCTCCAACCATTATACATATTTAACTTACTATTTTTTTTTTTAGATGGCTGTACACCAGATATACTCAGGACATATTGAGACATGAATTACCATTTCTACCATATGGGAAAGTTTCAACATCCTACGTTGAAAATGGACTAGACGATCCTGATAATAATAATAGTTTTATGCATAGTACGAGTAATGGATATTGAATATAATTGATAGTCAATTAATAGTAGTGTAACAAAAAGTTAGTGTCATGTAATCCAGACCATTAGATTAAGTATATGATTCTTATTTAACATTACCAACTTCCATATATATCATATAAGCTGATACTTCATAAACACTATAAAACATGTTTTTATATGATTATTTTGACTCGTATTTTAAATTCATATTTTTAACTGCTTATAAAACAGTGAATTCTCAAGTTAGTGTCATGAAAGTCAGACCATTAGATTAAGAAAATTATTCTAATTTACCATTATTAACTAGCATACATTTCATTTAAGCTGATACTTCAATAACGCTATAAAACATGATTTTATATGATAATTTTGACGAATATTAAAAATTCATTTTTTTAACTGTTTATAAATCAAACAATTCTCAAGTTAATCTCTTGAAACCTGGACCACTATATTAAGAAAATGATTCTAATTTACCATTATTAACTTCTATAGATATTATGTAAGCTGATTCTTCATAAACACTAAAAAACATGCTTTTTTATGATAATTTTGACGAATATTAAAAATTCATTTTTTTAACTGTTTATAAAACACACAATTCTCATGTTAATCTCTTGAAACCTGGACCACTATATTAAGAAAATGATTCTAATTTAAAATTAATAATTTGCATACATTTCATTTAAGCTGATGCTTTATAAACACTATAAAACATGTTTTTATATAATTATTTTGAATCGTATTTTATATTCATATTTTTAACTGCTTATAAAATACTGAATTCTCAAGTTATTCTTTAACAATTATACATTATTAACTTACTACATTTTTTCAGATGGACGTATGTCAGATCACTCAAGGCATGCAGAAACATGAATTCACATTTCTACCACTTAAGAAAGTATCAACATCCTATGCTGAAAATGGACTAGAAGATACTGCTAATAATATTGGGTTTATATAATGTGCGTGTAAGGGTTATTGAATATAATTGATAGTAAATTAATGGCAGTGAAACAATTGAGATTTGTTAATAATCTGAATAAAATTTTAGTTAACACCTTTGACTTGTAATTTTCATTCTTAAGTGTTACCATTATTAACTTGCAACCATTTCATTTAAGCTGATACTACAATAACATTTTAAAACATGCTTTTTTATGATAATTTTGACGAATATTAAAAATTTAATTTTTTTTAACTGTTTATAAAACACACAATTCTCATGTTAATCTCTTGAAACCTGGACCACTATATTAAGAAAATGAATTTAATTTACCATTATTAATTTGCATACATTTCATTTAAGCTGATACTTCAATAATGCTATAAAACATGATTTTATATGATAATTTTGATGAATATTAAAAATTCATTTTTTTAACTGTTTATAAAACAAACAATTCTCAAGTTAATCTCTTGAAACCTGGACCACTATATTAAGAAAATGATTCTAATTTACCATTATTAACTTCTATAGATATTATGTAAGCTGATTCTTCATAAACACTAAAAAACATGCTTTTTTATGATAATTTTGACGAATATTAAAAATTCATTTTTTTAACTGTTTATAAAACACACAATTCTCATGTTAATCTCTTGAAACCTGGACCACTATATTAAGAAAATGATTCTAATTTACCATTATTAATTTGCATACATTTCATTTAAGCTGATGCTTCATAAACACTATAAAACATTATTTTATATGATAATCTTTACGAATATTAAAAATTCAAATTATTATCTGCTTATAAAACACTCAATTCTTAAGTTAGTGTCATGAAATCCAGACCATTATATTAAGTAAATGATTCTTATTTACTATTATTAACTTCTATAAATATTATGTTAGCTGATTCTTCATAAACACTTCAAAAACATGTTTTTATATGATAAGTTTGAGAAACATATGAATTCCTATTTTAATCTGCTTATAAAACAGTCAAATATTAAATATATACACCAACAGAGGGCGTGAGCGTCGCCGTAGTGGGGACGACATCCGTCGGCCGAACCGCCTCAGAATGAAACTAGATAGTTGTGTGGCGTTCACCGTACTGCTGTGTATCGTAACGGGTCGTTGTTTTTACTTAGCTTTTGAGTCTACTCGTTATTTTTTAATTAAGATTTTTGATATTATAAACGGATTGTTCATATTTTATGCCCGAAGTTAACACAAGTAAGTGTCTTGATCCTTGACTACTAGATCAAGAAAATGATTCTAATTTATAATTTTTAACTTTCATTTTTTTCATTTTACCTGATATTTTTACTTCATAAAAACTATAAAATATGATTTTATAAGTTAATTTTGACGAATAATACAACTTAACATTTTTTCGTATTGAAAAGGAGCGATTTTCAGTTGTTTTACAAATGTATTTTTTAGTTACACTCATAATACATTTGAATTCCTTCTACAAAACATTCTGGTATATTTGTACTATCTTTTATGGCTTATCATAATTATTATTTATTATCATCTGTTATAAATGTTTTGTAGTTTTACATTCGTATTTGTATTTAAGTTTCAATTGTAAATTCCTTTCATGTATTTTGTATAAAAATGAAGTTTGTCTGTTAGTTTATGTTTTGATAGTTTCCACTTCTGAATTACTCAGTGTTGTCCACGTACTAGTTGTTATATAAAAATTGTCGTCCTCCTTATGGTATCTAGTAGTGACATTTTGTCCTCCAACCATTATACATATTTAACTTACTATTTTTTTTTTTAGATGGCTGTACACCAGATATACTCAGGACATATTGAGACATGAATTACCATTTCTACCATATGGGAAAGTTTCAACATCCTACGTTGAAAATGGACTAGACGATCCTGATAATAATAATAGTTTTATGCATAGTACGAGTAATGGATATTGAATATAATTGATAGTCAATTAATAGTAGTGTAACAAAAAGTTAGTGTCATGTAATCCAGACCATTAGATTAAGTATATGATTCTTATTTAACATTACCAACTTCCATATATATCATATAAGCTGATACTTCATAAACACTATAAAACATGTTTTTATATGATTATTTTGACTCGTATTTTAAATTCATATTTTTAACTGCTTATAAAACAGTGAATTCTCAAGTTAGTGTCATGAAAGTCAGACCATTAGATTAAGAAAATTATTCTAATTTACCATTATTAACTAGCATACATTTCATTTAAGCTGATACTTCAATAACGCTATAAAACATGATTTTATATGATAATTTTGACGAATATTAAAAATTCATTTTTTTAACTGTTTATAAATCAAACAATTCTCAAGTTAATCTCTTGAAACCTGGACCACTATATTAAGAAAATGATTCTAATTTACCATTATTAACTTCTATAGATATTATGTAAGCTGATTCTTCATAAACACTAAAAAACATGCTTTTTTATGATAATTTTGACGAATATTAAAAATTCATTTTTTTAACTGTTTATAAAACACACAATTCTCATGTTAATCTCTTGAAACCTGGACCACTATATTAAGAAAATGATTCTAATTTAAAATTAATAATTTGCATACATTTCATTTAAGCTGATGCTTTATAAACACTATAAAACATGTTTTTATATAATTATTTTGAATCGTATTTTATATTCATATTTTTAACTGCTTATAAAATACTGAATTCTCAAGTTATTCTTTAACAATTATACATTATTAACTTACTACATTTTTTCAGATGGACGTATGTCAGATCACTCAAGGCATGCAGAAACATGAATTCACATTTCTACCACTTAAGAAAGTATCAACATTCTATGCTGAAAATGGACTAGAAGATACTGCTAATAATATTGGGTTTATATAATGTGCGTGTAAGGGTTATTGAATATAATTGATAGTAAATTAATGGCAGTGAAACAATTGAGATTTGTTAATAATCTGAATAAAATTTTAGTTAACACCTTTGACTTGTAATTTTCATTCTTAAGTGTTACCATTATTAACTTGCAACCATTTCATTTAAGCTGATACTACAATAACATTTTAAAACATGCTTTTTTATGATAATTTTGACGAATATTAAAAATTTAATTTTTTTTAACTGTTTATAAAACACACAATTCTCATGTTAATCTCTTGAAACCTGGACCACTATATTAAGAAAATGAATTTAATTTACCATTATTAATTTGCATACATTTCATTTAAGCTGATACTTCAATAATGCTATAAAACATGATTTTATATGATAATTTTGATGAATATTAAAAATTCATTTTTTTAACTGTTTATAAAACAAACAATTCTCAAGTTAATCTCTTGAAACCTGGACCACTATATTAAGAAAATGATTCTAATTTACCATTATTAACTTCTATAGATATTATGTAAGCTGATTCTTCATAAACACTAAAAAACATGCTTTTTTATGATAATTTTGACGAATATTAAAAATTCATTTTTTTAACTGTTTATAAAACACACAATTCTCATGTTAATCTCTTGAAACCTGGACCACTATATTAAGAAAATGATTCTAATTTACCATTATTAATTTGCATACATTTCATTTAAGCTGATGCTTCATAAACACTATAAAACATTATTTTATATGATAATCTTTACGAATATTAAAAATTCAAATTATTATCTGCTTATAAAACACTCAATTCTTAAGTTAGTGTCATGAAATCCAGACCATTATATTAAGTAAATGATTCTTATTTACTATTATTAACTTCTATAAATATTATGTTAGCTGATTCTTCATAAACACTTCAAAAACATGTTTTTATATGATAAGTTTGAGAAACATATGAATTCCTATTTTAATCTGCTTATAAAACAGTCAAATATTAAATATATACACCAACAGAGGGCGTGAGCGTCGCCGTAGTGGGGACGACATCCGTCGGCCGAACCGCCTCAGAATGAAACTAGATAGTTGTGTGGCGTTCACCGTACTGCTGTGTATCGTAACGGGTCGTTGTTTTTACTTAGCTTTTGAGTCTACTCGTTATTTTTTAATTAAGATTTTTGATATTATAAACGGATTGTTCATATTTTATGCCCGAAGTTAACACAAGTAAGTGTCTTGATCCTTGACTACTAGATCAAGAAAATGATTCTAATTTATAATTTTTAACTTTCATTTTTTTCATTTTACCTGATATTTTTACTTCATAAAAACTATAAAATATGATTTTATAAGTTAATTTTGACGAATAATACAACTTAACATTTTTTCGTATTGAAAAGGAGCGATTTTCAGTTGTTTTACAAATGTATTTTTTAGTTACACTCATAATACATTTGAATTCCTTCTACAAAACATTCTGGTATATTTGTACTATCTTTTATGGCTTATCATAATTATTATTTATTATCATCTGTTATAAATGTTTTGCAGTTTTACATTCGTATTTGTATTTAAGTTTCAATTGTAAATTCCTTTCATGTATTTTGTATAAAAATGAAGTTTGTCTGTTAGTTTATGTTTTGATAGTTTCCACTTCTGAATTACTCAGTGTTGTCCACGTACTAGTTGTTATATAAAAATTGTCGTCCTCCTTATGGTATCTAGTAGTGACATTTTGTCCTCCAACCATTATACATATTTAACTTACTATTTTTTTTTTTAGATGGCTGTACACCAGATATACTCAGGACATATTGAGACATGAATTACCATTTCTACCATATGGGAAAGTTTCAACATCCTACGTTGAAAATGGACTAGACGATCCTGATAATAATAATAGTTTTATGCATAGTACGAGTAATGGATATTGAATATAATTGATAGTCAATTAATAGTAGTGTAACAAAAAGTTAGTGTCATGTAATCCAGACCATTAGATTAAGTATATGATTCTTATTTAACATTACCAACTTCCATATATATCATATAAGCTGATACTTCATAAACACTATAAAACATGTTTTTATATGATTATTTTGACTCGTATTTTAAATTCATATTTTTAACTGCTTATAAAACAGTGAATTCTCAAGTTAGTGTCATGAAAGTCAGACCATTAGATTAAGAAAATTATTCTAATTTACCATTATTAACTAGCATACATTTCATTTAAGCTGATACTTCAATAACGCTATAAAACATGATTTTATATGATAATTTTGACGAATATTAAAAATTCATTTTTTTAACTGTTTATAAATCAAACAATTCTCAAGTTAATCTCTTGAAACCTGGACCACTATATTAAGAAAATGATTCTAATTTACCATTATTAACTTCTATAGATATTATGTAAGCTGATTCTTCATAAACACTAAAAAACATGCTTTTTTATGATAATTTTGACGAATATTAAAAATTCATTTTTTTAACTGTTTATAAAACACACAATTCTCATGTTAATCTCTTGAAACCTGGACCACTATATTAAGAAAATGATTCTAATTTAAAATTAATAATTTGCATACATTTCATTTAAGCTGATGCTTTATAAACACTATAAAACATGTTTTTATATAATTATTTTGAATCGTATTTTATATTCATATTTTTAACTGCTTATAAAATACTGAATTCTCAAGTTATTCTTTAACAATTATACATTATTAACTTACTACATTTTTTCAGATGGACGTATGTCAGATCACTCAAGGCATGCAGAAACATGAATTCACATTTCTACCACTTAAGAAAGTATCAACATCCTATGCTGAAAATGGACTAGAAGATACTGCTAATAATATTGGGTTTATATAATGTGCGTGTAAGGGTTATTGAATATAATTGATAGTAAATTAATGGCAGTGAAACAATTGAGATTTGTTAATAATCTGAATAAAATTTTAGTTAACACCTTTGACTTGTAATTTTCATTCTTAAGTGTTACCATTATTAACTTGCAACCATTTCATTTAAGCTGATACTACAATAACATTTTAAAACATGCTTTTTTATGATAATTTTGACGAATATTAAAAATTTAATTTTTTTTAACTGTTTATAAAACACACAATTCTCATGTTAATCTCTTGAAACCTGGACCACTATATTAAGAAAATGAATTTAATTTACCATTATTAATTTGCATACATTTCATTTAAGCTGATACTTCAATAATGCTATAAAACATGATTTTATATGATAATTTTGATGAATATTAAAAATTCATTTTTTTAACTGTTTATAAAACAAACAATTCTCAAGTTAATCTCTTGAAACCTGGACCACTATATTAAGAAAATGATTCTAATTTACCATTATTAACTTCTATAGATATTATGTAAGCTGATTCTTCATAAACACTAAAAAACATGCTTTTTTATGATAATTTTGACGAATATTAAAAATTCATTTTTTTAACTGTTTATAAAACACACAATTCTCATGTTAATCTCTTGAAACCTGGACCACTATATTAAGAAAATGATTCTAATTTACCATTATTAATTTGCATACATTTCATTTAAGCTGATGCTTCATAAACACTATAAAACATTATTTTATATGATAATCTTTACGAATATTAAAAATTCAAATTATTATCTGCTTATAAAACACTCAATTCTTAAGTTAGTGTCATGAAATCCAGACCATTATATTAAGTAAATGATTCTTATTTACTATTATTAACTTCTATAAATATTATGTTAGCTGATTCTTCATAAACACTTCAAAAACATGTTTTTATATGATAAGTTTGAGAAACATATGAATTCCTATTTTAATCTGCTTATAAAACAGTCAAATATTAAATATATACACCAACAGAGGGCGTGAGCGTCGCCGTAGTGGGGACGACATCCGTCGGCCGAACCGCCTCAGAATGAAACTAGATAGTTGTGTGGCGTTCACCGTACTGCTGTGTATCGTAACGGGTCGTTGTTTTTACTTAGCTTTTGAGTCTACTCGTTATTTTTTAATTAAGATTTTTGATATTATAAACGGATTGTTCATATTTTATGCCCGAAGTTAACACAAGTAAGTGTCTTGATCCTTGACTACTAGATCAAGAAAATGATTCTAATTTATAATTTTTAACTTTCATTTTTTTCATTTTACCTGATATTTTTACTTCATAAAAACTATAAAATATGATTTTATAAGTTAATTTTGACGAATAATACAACTTAACATTTTTTCGTATTGAAAAGGAGCGATTTTCAGTTGTTTTACAAATGTATTTTTTAGTTACACTCATAATACATTTGAATTCCTTCTACAAAACATTCTGGTATATTTGTACTATCTTTTATGGCTTATCATAATTATTATTTATTATCATCTGTTATAAATGTTTTGCAGTTTTACATTCGTATTTGTATTTAAGTTTCAATTGTAAATTCCTTTCATGTATTTTGTATAAAAATGAAGTTTGTCTGTTAGTTTATGTTTTGATAGTTTCCACTTCTGAATTACTCAGTGTTGTCCACGTACTAGTTGTTATATAAAAATTGTCGTCCTCCTTATGGTATCTAGTAGTGACATTTTGTCCTCCAACCATTATACATATTTAACTTACTATTTTTTTTTTTTAGATGGCTGTACACCAGATATACTCAGGACATATTGAGACATGAATTACCATTTCTACCATATGGGAAAGTTTCAACATCCTACTTGAAAATGGACTAGACGATCCTGATAATAATAATAGTTTTATGCATAGTACGAGTAATGGATATTGAATATAATTGATAGTCAATTAATAGTAGTGTAACAAAAAGTTAGTGTCATGAAATCCAGACCATTAGATTAAGTATATGATTCTTATTTAACATTACCAACTTCCATATATATCATATAAGCTGATACTTCATAAACACTATAAAACATGTTTTTATATGATTATTTTGACTCGTATTTTAAATTCATATTTTTAACTGCTTATAAAACAGTGAATTCTCAAGTTAGTGTCATGAAAGTCAGACCATTAGATTAAGAAAATTATTCTAATTTACCATTATTAACTAGCATACATTTCATTTAAGCTGATACTTCAATAACGCTATAAAACATGATTTTATATGATAATTTTGACGAATATTAAAAATTCATTTTTTTAACTGTTTATAAATCAAACAATTCTCAAGTTAATCTCTTGAAACCTGGACCACTATATTAAGAAAATGATTCTAATTTACCATTATTAACTTCTATAGATATTATGTAAGCTGATACTTCAATAACGCTATAAAACATGATTTTATATGATAATTTTGACGAATATTAAAAATTCATTTTTTTAACTGTTTATAAAACACACAATTCTCATGTTAATCTCTTGAAACCTGGACCACTATATTAAGAAAATGATTCTAATTTAAAATTAATAATTTGCATACATTTCATTTAAGCTGATGCTTTATAAACACTATAAAACATGTTTTTATATAATTATTTTGAATCGTATTTTATATTCATATTTTTAACTGCTTATAAAATACTGAATTCTCAAGTTATTCTTTAACAATTATACATTATTAACTTACTACATTTTTTCAGATGGACGTATGTCAGATCACTCAAGGCATGCAGAAACATGAATTCACATTTCTACCACTTAAGAAAGTATCAACATCCTATGCTGAAAATGGACTAGAAGATACTGCTAATAATATTGGGTTTTTATAATGTGCGTGTAAGGGTTATTGAATATAATTGATAGTAAATTAATGGCAGTGAAACAATTGAGATTTGTTAATAATCTGAATAAAATTTTAGTTAACACCTTTGACTTGTAATTTTCATTCTTAAGTGTTACCATTATTAACTTGCAACCATTTCATTTAAGCTGATACTACAATAACATTTTAAAACATGCTTTTTTATGATAATTTTGACGAATATTAAAAATTTAATTTTTTTTAACTGTTTATAAAACACACAATTCTCATGTTAATCTCTTGAAACCTGGACCACTATATTAAGAAAATGAATTTAATTTACCATTATTAATTTGCATACATTTCATTTAAGCTGATGCTTCATAAACACTATACAACATTATTTTATATGATAATCTTTACGAATATTAAAAATTCAAATTATTATCTGCTTATAAAACACTCAATTCTCAAGTTAATCTCTTGAAACCTGGACCACTATATTAAGAAAATGATTCTAATTTACCATTATTAATTTGCATACATTTCATTTAACCTGATACTTCAATAATGCTATAAAACATGATTTTATATGATAATTTTGATGAATATTAAAAATTCATTTTTTTAACTGTTTATAAAACAAACAATTCTCAAGTTAATCTCTTGAAACCTGGACCACTATATTAAGAAAATGATTCTAATTTACCATTATTAATTTACATACATTTCATTTAAGCTGATACTTCAATAATACTATAAAACATGATTTTATATGATAATTTTGATGAATATTAAAAATTCATTTTTTTAACTGTTTATAAAACAAACAATTCTCAAGTTAATCTCTTGAAACCTGGACCACTATATTAAGAAAATGATTCTAATTTACCATTATTAACTTCTATAGATATTATGTAAGCTGATTCTTCATAAACACTAAAAAACATGCTTTTTTATGATAATTTTGACGAATATTAAAAATTCATTTTTTTAACTGTTTATAAAACACACAATTCTCATGTTAATCTCTTGAAACCTGGACCACTATATTAAGAAAATGATTCTAATTTAAAATTAATAATTTGCATACATTTCATTTAAGCTGATGCTTTATAAACACTATAAAACATGTTTTTATATAATTATTTTGAATCGTATTTTATATTCATATTTTTAACTGCTTATAAAATACTGAATTCTCAAGTTATTCTTTAACAATTATACATTATTAACTTACTACATTTTTTCAGATGGACGTATGTCAGATCACTCAAGGCATGCAGAAACATGAATTCACATTTCTACCACTTAAGAAAGTATCAACATCCTATGCTGAAAATGGACTAGAAGATACTGCTAATAATATTGGGTTTATATAATGTGCGTGTAAGGGTTATTGAATATAATTGATAGTAAATTAATGGCAGTGAAACAATTGAGATTTGTTAATAATCTGAATAAAATTTTAGTTAACACCTTTGACTTGTAATTTTCATTCTTAAGTGTTACCATTATTAACTTGCAACCATTTCATTTAAGCTGATACTACAATAACATTTTAAAACATGCTTTTTTATGATAATTTTGACGAATATTAAAAATTTAATTTTTTTTAACTGTTTATAAAACACACAATTCTCATGTTAATCTCTTGAAACCTGGACCACTATATTAAGAAAATGAATTTAATTTACCATTATTAATTTGCATACATTTCATTTAAGCTGATACTTCAATAATGCTATAAAACATGATTTTATATGATAATTTTGATGAATATTAAAAATTCATTTTTTTAACTGTTTATAAAACAAACAATTCTCAAGTTAATCTCTTGAAACCTGGACCACTATATTAAGAAAATGATTCTAATTTACCATTATTAACTTCTATAGATATTATGTAAGCTGATTCTTCATAAACACTAAAAAACATGCTTTTTTATGATAATTTTGACGAATATTAAAAATTCATTTTTTTAACTGTTTATAAAACACACAATTCTCATGTTAATCTCTTGAAACCTGGACCACTATATTAAGAAAATGATTCTAATTTACCATTATTAACTTCTATAGATATTATGTAAGCTGATACTTCAATAACGCTATAAAACATGATTTTATATGATAATTTTGACGAATATTAAAAATTCATTTTTTTAACTGTTTATAAAACACACAATTCTCATGTTAATCTCTTGAAACCTGGACCACTATATTAAGAAAATGATTCTAATTTAAAATTAATAATTTGCATACATTTCATTTAAGCTGATGCTTTATAAACACTATAAAACATGTTTTTATATAATTATTTTGAATCGTATTTTATATTCATATTTTTAACTGCTTATAAAATACTGAATTCTCAAGTTATTCTTTAACAATTATACATTATTAACTTACTACATTTTTTCAGATGGACGTATGTCAGATCACTCAAGGCATGCAGAAACATGAATTCACATTTCTACCACTTAAGAAAGTATCAACATCCTATGCTGAAAATGGACTAGAAGATACTGCTAATAATATTGGGTTTTTATAATGTGCGTGTAAGGGTTATTGAATATAATTGATAGTAAATTAATGGCAGTGAAACAATTGAGATTTGTTAATAATCTGAATAAAATTTTAGTTAACACCTTTGACTTGTAATTTTCATTCTTAAGTGTTACCATTATTAACTTGCAACCATTTCATTTAAGCTGATACTACAATAACATTTTAAAACATGCTTTTTTATGATAATTTTGACGAATATTAAAAATTTAATTTTTTTTAACTGTTTATAAAACACACAATTCTCATGTTAATCTCTTGAAACCTGGACCACTATATTAAGAAAATGAATTTAATTTACCATTATTAATTTGCATACATTTCATTTAAGCTGATACTTCAATAATGCTATAAAACATGATTTTATATGATAATTTTGATGAATATTAAAAATTCATTTTTTTAACTGTTTATAAAACAAACAATTCTCAAGTTAATCTCTTGAAACCTGGACCACTATATTAAGAAAATGATTCTAATTTACCATTATTAACTTCTATAGATATTATGTAAGCTGATTCTTCATAAACACTAAAAAACATGCTTTTTTATGATAATTTTGACGAATATTAAAAATTCATTTTTTTAACTGTTTATAAAACACACAATTCTCATGTTAATCTCTTGAAACCTGGACCACTATATTAAGAAAATGATTCTAATTTACCATTATTAACTTCTATAGATATTATGTAAGCTGATACTTCAATAACGCTATAAAACATGATTTTATATGATAATTTTGACGAATATTAAAAATTCATTTTTTTAACTGTTTATAAAACACACAATTCTCATGTTAATCTCTTGAAACCTGGACCACTATATTAAGAAAATGATTCTAATTTAAAATTAATAATTTGCATACATTTCATTTAAGCTGATGCTTTATAAACACTATAAAACATGTTTTTATATAATTATTTTGAATCGTATTTTATATTCATATTTTTAACTGCTTATAAAATACTGAATTCTCAAGTTATTCTTTAACAATTATACATTATTAACTTACTACATTTTTTCAGATGGACGTATGTCAGATCACTCAAGGCATGCAGAAACATGAATTCACATTTCTACCACTTAAGAAAGTATCAACATCCTATGCTGAAAATGGACTAGAAGATACTGCTAATAATATTGGGTTTTTATAATGTGCGTGTAAGGGTTATTGAATATAATTGATAGTAAATTAATGGCAGTGAAACAATTGAGATTTGTTAATAATCTGAATAAAATTTTAGTTAACACCTTTGACTTGTAATTTTCATTCTTAAGTGTTACCATTATTAACTTGCAACCATTTCATTTAAGCTGATACTACAATAACATTTTAAAACATGCTTTTTTATGATAATTTTGACGAATATTAAAAATTTAATTTTTTTTAACTGTTTATAAAACACACAATTCTCATGTTAATCTCTTGAAACCTGGACCACTATATTAAGAAAATGAATTTAATTTACCATTATTAATTTGCATACATTTCATTTAAGCTGATACTTCAATAATGCTATAAAACATGATTTTATATGATAATTTTGATGAATATTAAAAATTCATTTTTTTAACTGTTTATAAAACAAACAATTCTCAAGTTAATCTCTTGAAACCTGGACCACTATATTAAGAAAATGATTCTAATTTACCATTATTAACTTCTATAGATATTATGTAAGCTGATTCTTCATAAACACTAAAAAACATGCTTTTTTATGATAATTTTGACGAATATTAAAAATTCATTTTTTTAACTGTTTATAAAACACACAATTCTCATGTTAATCTCTTGAAACCTGGACCACTATATTAAGAAAATGATTCTAATTTACCATTATTAACTTCTATAGATATTATGTAAGCTGATACTTCAATAACGCTATAAAACATGATTTTATATGATAATTTTGACGAATATTAAAAATTCATTTTTTTAACTGTTTATAAAACACACAATTCTCATGTTAATCTCTTGAAACCTGGACCACTATATTAAGAAAATGATTCTAATTTAAAATTAATAATTTGCATACATTTCATTTAAGCTGATGCTTTATAAACACTATAAAACATGTTTTTATATAATTATTTTGAATCGTATTTTATATTCATATTTTTAACTGCTTATAAAATACTGAATTCTCAAGTTATTCTTTAACAATTATACATTATTAACTTACTACATTTTTTCAGATGGACGTATGTCAGATCACTCAAGGCATGCAGAAACATGAATTCACATTTCTACCACTTAAGAAAGTATCAACATCCTATGCTGAAAATGGACTAGAAGATACTGCTAATAATATTGGGTTTTTATAATGTGCGTGTAAGGGTTATTGAATATAATTGATAGTAAATTAATGGCAGTGAAACAATTGAGATTTGTTAATAATCTGAATAAAATTTTAGTTAACACCTTTGACTTGTAATTTTCATTCTTAAGTGTTACCATTATTAACTTGCAACCATTTCATTTAAGCTGATACTACAATAACATTTTAAAACATGCTTTTTTATGATAATTTTGACGAATATTAAAAATTTAATTTTTTTTAACTGTTTATAAAACACACAATTCTCATGTTAATCTCTTGAAACCTGGACCACTATATTAAGAAAATGAATTTAATTTACCATTATTAATTTGCATACATTTCATTTAAGCTGATACTTCAATAATGCTATAAAACATGATTTTATATGATAATTTTGATGAATATTAAAAATTCATTTTTTTAACTGTTTATAAAACAAACAATTCTCAAGTTAATCTCTTGAAACCTGGACCACTATATTAAGAAAATGATTCTAATTTACCATTATTAACTTCTATAGATATTATGTAAGCTGATTCTTCATAAACACTAAAAAACATTATTTTATATGATAATCTTTACGAATATTAAAAATTCAAATTATTATCTGCTTATAAAACACTCAATTCTTAAGTTAGTGTCATGAAATCCAGACCATTATATTAAGTAAATGATTCTCATTTACTATTATTAACTTCTATAAATATTATGTTAGCTGATTCTTCATAAACACTTCAAAAACATGTTTTTATATGATAAGTTTGAGAAACATATGAATTCCTATTTTAATCTGCTTATAAAACAGTCAAATATTAAATATATACACCAACAGAGGGCGTGAGCGTCGCCGTAGTGGGGACGACATCCGTCGGCCGAACCGCCTCAGAATGAAACTAGATAGTTGTGTGGCGTTCACCGTACTGCTGTGTATCGTAACGGGTCGTTGTTTTTACTTAGCTTTTGAGTCTACTCGTTATTTTTTAATTAAGATTTTTGATATTATAAACGGATTGTTCATATTTTATGCCCGAAGTTAACACAAGTAAGTGTCTTGATCCTTGACTACTAGATCAAGAAAATGATTCTAATTTATAATTTTTAACTTTCATTTTTTTCATTTTACCTGATATTTTTACTTCATAAAAACTATAAAATATGATTTTATAAGTTAATTTTGACGAATAATACAACTTAACATTTTTTCGTATTGAAAAGGAGCGATTTTCAGTTGTTTTACAAATGTATTTTTTAGTTACACTCATAATACATTTGAATTCCTTCTACAAAACATTCTGGTATATTTGTACTATCTTTTATGGCTTATCATAATTATTATTTATTATCATCTGTTATAAATGTTTTGCAGTTTTACATTCGTATTTGTATTTAAGTTTCAATTGTAAATTCCTTTCATGTATTTTGTATAAAAATGAAGTTTGTCTGTTAGTTTATGTTTTGATAGTTTCCACTTCTGAATTACTCAGTGTTGTCCACGTACTAGTTGTTATATAAAAATTGTCGTCCTCCTTATGGTATCTAGTAGTGACATTTTGTCCTCCAACCATTATACATATTTAACTTACTATTTTTTTTTTTAGATGGCTGTACACCAGATATACTCAGGACATATTGAGACATGAATTACCATTTCTACCATATGGGAAAGTTTCAACATCCTACGTTGAAAATGGACTAGACGATCCTGATAATAATAATAGTTTTATGCATAGTACGAGTAATGGATATTGAATATAATTGATAGTCAATTAATAGTAGTGTAACAAAAAGTTAGTGTCATGAAATCCAGACCATTAGATTAAGTATATGATTCTTATTTAACATTACCAACTTCCATATATATCATATAAGCTGATACTTCATAAACACTATAAAACATGTTTTTATATGATTATTTTGACTCGTATTTTAAATTCATATTTTTAACTGCTTATAAAACAGTGAATTCTCAAGTTAGTGTCATGAAAGTCAGACCATTAGATTAAGAAAATTATTCTAATTTACCATTATTAACTAGCATACATTTCATTTAAGCTGATACTTCAATAACGCTATAAAACATGATTTTATATGATAATTTTGACGAATATTAAAAATTCATTTTTTTAACTGTTTATAAATCAAACAATTCTCAAGTTAATCTCTTGAAACCTGGACCACTATATTAAGAAAATGATTCTAATTTACCATTATTAACTTCTATAGATATTATGTAAGCTGATTCTTCATAAACACTAAAAAACATGCTTTTTTATAATAATTTTGACGAATATTAAAAATTCATTTTTTTAACTGTTTATAAAACACACAATTCTCATGTTAATCTCTTGAAACCTGGACCACTATATTAAGAAAATGATTCTAATTTAAAATTAATAATTTGCATACATTTCATTTAAGCTGATGCTTTATAAACACTATAAAACATGTTTTTATATAATTATTTTGAATCGTATTTTATATTCATATTTTTAACTGCTTATAAAATACTGAATTCTCAAGTTATTCTTTAACAATTATACATTATTAACTTACTACATTTTTTCAGATGGACGTATGTCAGATCACTCAAGGCATGCAGAAACATGAATTCACATTTCTACCACTTAAGAAAGTATCAACATCCTATGCTGAAAATGGACTAGAAGATACTGCTAATAATATTGGGTTTTTATAATGTGCGTGTAAGGGTTATTGAATATAATTGATAGTAAATTAATGGCAGTGAAACAATTGAGATTTGTTAATAATCTGAATAAAATTTTAGTTAACACCTTTGACTTGTAATTTTCATTCTTAAGTGTTACCATTATTAACTTGCAACCATTTCATTTAAGCTGATACTACAATAACATTTTAAAACATGCTTTTTTATGATAATTTTGACGAATATTAAAAATTTAATTTTTTTTAACTGTTTATAAAACACACAATTCTCATGTTAATCTCTTGAAACCTGGACCACTATATTAAGAAAATGAATTTAATTTACCATTATTAATTTGCATACATTTCATTTAACCTGATACTTCAATAATGCTATAAAACATGATTTTATATGATAATTTTGATGAATATTAAAAATTCATTTTTTTAACTGTTTATAAAACAAACAATTCTCAAGTTAATCTCTTGAAACCTGGACCACTATATTAAGAAAATGATTCTAATTTACCATTATTAATTTACATACATTTCATTTAAGCTGATACTTCAATAATGCTATAAAACATGATTTTATATGATAATTTTGATGAATATTAAAAATTCATTTTTTTAACTGTTTATAAAACAAACAATTCTCAAGTTAATCTCTTGAAACCTGGACCACTATATTAAGAAAATGATTCTAATTTACCATTATTAACTTCTATAGATATTATGTAAGCTGATTCTTCATAAACACTAAAAAACATGCTTTTTTATGATAATTTTGACGAATATTAAAAATTCATTTTTTTAACTGTTTATAAAACACACAATTCTCATGTTAATCTCTTGAAACCTGGACCACTATATTAAGAAAATGATTCTAATTTACCATTATTAATTTGCATACATTTCATTTAAGCTGATGCTTCATAAACACTATAAAACATTATTTTATATGATAATCTTTACGAATATTAAAAATTCAAATTATTATCTGCTTATAAAACACTCAATTCTTAAGTTAGTGTCATGAAATCCAGACCATTATATTAAGTAAATGATTCTTATTTACTATTATTAACTTCTATAAATATTATGTTAGCTGATTCTTCATAAACACTTCAAAAACATGTTTTTATATGATAAGTTTGAGAAACATATGAATTCCTATTTTAATCTGCTTATAAAACAGTCAAATATTAAATATATACACCAACAGAGGGCGTGAGCGTCGCCGTAGTGGGGACGACATCCGTCGGCCGAACCGCCTCAGAATGAAACTAGATAGTTGTGTGGCGTTCACCGTACTGCTGTGTATCGTAACGGGTCGTTGTTTTTACTTAGCTTTTGAGTCTACTCGTTATTTTTTAATTAAGATTTTTGATATTATAAACGGATTGTTCATATTTTATGCCCGAAGTTAACACAAGTAAGTGTCTTGATCCTTGACTACTAGATCAAGAAAATGATTCTAATTTATAATTTTTAACTTTCATTTTTTTCATTTTACCTGATATTTTTACTTCATAAAAACTATAAAATATGATTTTATAAGTTAATTTTGACGAATAATACAACTTAACATTTTTTCGTATTGAAAAGGAGCGATTTTCAGTTGTTTTACAAATGTATTTTTTAGTTACACTCATAATACATTTGAATTCCTTCTACAAAACATTCTGGTATATTTGTACTATCTTTTATGGCTTATCATAATTATTATTTATTATCATCTGTTATAAATGTTTTGCAGTTTTACATTCGTATTTGTATTTAAGTTTCAATTGTAAATTCCTTTCATGTATTTTGTATAAAAATGAAGTTTGTCTGTTAGTTTATGTTTTGATAGTTTCCACTTCTGAATTACTCAGTGTTGTCCACGTACTAGTTGTTATATAAAAATTGTCGTCCTCCTTATGGTATCTAGTAGTGACATTTTGTCCTCCAACCATTATACATATTTAACTTACTATTTTTTTTTTTAGATGGCTGTACACCAGATATACTCAGGACATATTGAGACATGAATTACCATTTCTACCATATGGGAAAGTTTCAACATCCTACGTTGAAAATGGACTAGACGATCCTGATAATAATAATAGTTTTATGCATAGTACGAGTAATGGATATTGAATATAATTGATAGTCAATTAATAGTAGTGTAACAAAAAGTTAGTGTCATGAAATCCAGACCATTAGATTAAGTATATGATTCTTATTTAACATTACCAACTTCCATATATATCATATAAGCTGATACTTCATAAACACTATAAAACATGTTTTTATATGATTATTTTGACTCGTATTTTAAATTCATATTTTTAACTGCTTATAAAACAGTGAATTCTCAAGTTAGTGTCATGAAAGTCAGACCATTAGATTAAGAAAATTATTCTAATTTACCATTATTAACTAGCATACATTTCATTTAAGCTGATACTTCAATAACGCTATAAAACATGATTTTATATGATAATTTTGACGAATATTAAAAATTCATTTTTTTAACTGTTTATAAATCAAACAATTCTCAAGTTAATCTCTTGAAACCTGGACCACTATATTAAGAAAATGATTCTAATTTACCATTATTAACTTCTATAGATATTATGTAAGCTGATTCTTCATAAACACTAAAAAACATGCTTTTTTATAATAATTTTGACGAATATTAAAAATTCATTTTTTTAACTGTTTATAAAACACACAATTCTCATGTTAATCTCTTGAAACCTGGACCACTATATTAAGAAAATGATTCTAATTTAAAATTAATAATTTGCATACATTTCATTTAAGCTGATGCTTTATAAACACTATAAAACATGTTTTTATATAATTATTTTGAATCGTATTTTATATTCATATTTTTAACTGCTTATAAAATACTGAATTCTCAAGTTATTCTTTAACAATTATACATTATTAACTTACTACATTTTTTCAGATGGACGTATGTCAGATCACTCAAGGCATGCAGAAACATGAATTCACATTTCTACCACTTAAGAAAGTATCAACATCCTATGCTGAAAATGGACTAGAAGATACTGCTAATAATATTGGGTTTTTATAATGTGCGTGTAAGGGTTATTGAATATAATTGATAGTAAATTAATGGCAGTGAAACAATTGAGATTTGTTAATAATCTGAATAAAATTTTAGTTAACACCTTTGACTTGTAATTTTCATTCTTAAGTGTTACCATTATTAACTTGCAACCATTTCATTTAAGCTGATACTACAATAACATTTTAAAACATGCTTTTTTATGATAATTTTGACGAATATTAAAAATTTAATTTTTTTTAACTGTTTATAAAACACACAATTCTCATGTTAATCTCTTGAAACCTGGACCACTATATTAAGAAAATGAATTTAATTTACCATTATTAATTTGCATACATTTCATTTAACCTGATACTTCAATAATGCTATAAAACATGATTTTATATGATAATTTTGATGAATATTAAAAATTCATTTTTTTAACTGTTTATAAAACAAACAATTCTCAAGTTAATCTCTTGAAACCTGGACCACTATATTAAGAAAATGATTCTAATTTACCATTATTAATTTACATACATTTCATTTAAGCTGATACTTCAATAATGCTATAAAACATGATTTTATATGATAATTTTGATGAATATTAAAAATTCATTTTTTTAACTGTTTATAAAACAAACAATTCTCAAGTTAATCTCTTGAAACCTGGACCACTATATTAAGAAAATGATTCTAATTTACCATTATTAACTTCTATAGATATTATGTAAGCTGATTCTTCATAAACACTAAAAAACATGCTTTTTTATGATAATTTTGACGAATATTAAAAATTCATTTTTTTAACTGTTTATAAAACACACAATTCTCATGTTAATCTCTTGAAACCTGGACCACTATATTAAGAAAATGATTCTAATTTACCATTATTAATTTGCATACATTTCATTTAAGCTGATGCTTCATAAACACTATAAAACATTATTTTATATGATAATCTTTACGAATATTAAAAATTCAAATTATTATCTGCTTATAAAACACTCAATTCTTAAGTTAGTGTCATGAAATCCAGACCATTATATTAAGTAAATGATTCTTATTTACTATTATTAACTTCTATAAATATTATGTTAGCTGATTCTTCATAAACACTTCAAAAACATGTTTTTATATGATAAGTTTGAGAAACATATGAATTCCTATTTTAATCTGCTTATAAAACAGTCAAATATTAAATATATACACCAACAGAGGGCGTGAGCGTCGCCGTAGTGGGGACGACATCCGTCGGCCGAACCGCCTCAGAATGAAACTAGATAGTTGTGTGGCGTTCACCGTACTGCTGTGTATCGTAACGGGTCGTTGTTTTTACTTAGCTTTTGAGTCTACTCGTTATTTTTTAATTAAGATTTTTGATATTATAAACGGATTGTTCATATTTTATGCCCGAAGTTAACACAAGTAAGTGTCTTGATCCTTGACTACTAGATCAAGAAAATGATTCTAATTTATAATTTTTAACTTTCATTTTTTTCATTTTACCTGATATTTTTACTTCATAAAAACTATAAAATATGATTTTATAAGTTAATTTTGACGAATAATACAACTTAACATTTTTTCGTATTGAAAAGGAGCGATTTTCAGTTGTTTTACAAATGTATTTTTTAGTTACACTCATAATACATTTGAATTCCTTCTACAAAACATTCTGGTATATTTGTACTATCTTTTATGGCTTATCATAATTATTATTTATTATCATCTGTTATAAATGTTTTGCAGTTTTACATTCGTATTTGTATTTAAGTTTCAATTGTAAATTCCTTTCATGTATTTTGTATAAAAATGAAGTTTGTCTGTTAGTTTATGTTTTGATAGTTTCCACTTCTGAATTACTCAGTGTTGTCCACGTACTAGTTGTTATATAAAAATTGTCGTCCTCCTTATGGTATCTAGTAGTGACATTTTGTCCTCCAACCATTATACATATTTAACTTACTATTTTTTTTTTAGATGGCTGTACACCAGATATACTCAGGACATATTGAGACATGAATTACCATTTCTACCATATGGGAAAGTTTCAACATCCTACGTTGAAAATGGACTAGACGATCCTGATAATAATAATAGTTTTATGCATAGTACGAGTAATGGATATTGAATATAATTGATAGTCAATTAATAGTAGTGTAACAAAAAGTTAGTGTCATGAAATCCAGACCATTAGATTAAGTATATGATTCTTATTTAACATTACCAACTTCCATATATATCATATAAGCTGATACTTCATAAACACTATAAAACATGTTTTTATATGATTATTTTGACTCGTATTTTAAATTCATATTTTTAACTGCTTATAAAACAGTGAATTCTCAAGTTAGTGTCATGAAAGTCAGACCATTAGATTAAGAAAATTATTCTAATTTACCATTATTAACTAGCATACATTTCATTTAAGCTGATACTTCAATAACGCTATAAAACATGATTTTATATGATAATTTTGACGAATATTAAAAATTCATTTTTTTAACTGTTTATAAATCAAACAATTCTCAAGTTAATCTCTTGAAACCTGGACCACTATATTAAGAAAATGATTCTAATTTACCATTATTAACTTCTATAGATATTATGTAAGCTGATTCTTCATAAACACTAAAAAACATGCTTTTTTATGATAATTTTGACGAATATTAAAAATTCATTTTTTTAACTGTTTATAAAACACACAATTCTCATGTTAATCTCTTGAAACCTGGACCACTATATTAAGAAAATGATTCTAATTTAAAATTAATAATTTGCATACATTTCATTTAAGCTGATGCTTTATAAACACTATAAAACATGTTTTTATATAATTATTTTGAATCGTATTTTATATTCATATTTTTAACTGCTTATAAAATACTGAATTCTCAAGTTATTCTTTAACAATTATACATTATTAACTTACTACATTTTTTCAGATGGACGTATGTCAGATCACTCAAGGCATGCAGAAACATGAATTCACATTTCTACCACTTAAGAAAGTATCAACATCCTATGCTGAAAATGGACTAGAAGATACTGCTAATAATATTGGGTTTATATAATGTGCGTGTAAGGGTTATTGAATATAATTGATAGTAAATTAATGGCAGTGAAACAATTGAGATTTGTTAATAATCTGAATAAAATTTTAGTTAACACCTTTGACTTGTAATTTTCATTCTTAAGTGTTACCATTATTAACTTGCAACCATTTCATTTAAGCTGATACTACAATAACATTTTAAAACATGCTTTTTTATGATAATTTTGACGAATATTAAAAATTTAATTTTTTTTAACTGTTTATAAAACACACAATTCTCATGTTAATCTCTTGAAACCTGGACCACTATATTAAGAAAATGAATTTAATTTACCATTATTAATTTGCATACATTTCATTTAAGCTGATGCTTCATAAACACTATACAACATTATTTTATATGATAATCTTTACGAATATTAAAAATTCAAATTATTATCTGCTTATAAAACACTCAATTCTCAAGTTAATCTCTTGAAACCTGGACCACTATATTAAGAAAATGATTCTAATTTACCATTATTAATTTGCATACATTTCATTTAACCTGATACTTCAATAATGCTATAAAACATGATTTTATATGATAATTTTGATGAATATTAAAAATTCATTTTTTTAACTGTTTATAAAACACACAATTCTCATGTTAATCTCTTGAAACCTGGACCACTTTATTAAGAAAATGATTCTAATTTACCATTAAAAACTAGCATACATTTCATTTAAGCTGATACTTCAATAATGCTATAAAACATGATTTTATATGATAATTTTGACGAATATTAAAAATTCATTTTTTTTAACTGTTTATAAAACACACAATTCTCATGTTAATCTCTTGAAACCTGGACCACTATATTAAGAATATGAATTTAATTTACCATTATTAATTTGCATACATTTCATTTAAGCTGATGCTTCATAAACACTATACAACATTATTTTATATGATAATCTTTACGAATATTAAAAATTCAAATTATTATCTGCTTATAAAACACTCAATTCTCAAGTTAATCTCTTGAAACCTGGACCACTATATTAAGAAAATGATTCTAATTTACCATTATTAATTTACATACATTTCATTTAAGCTGATACTTCAATAATGCTATAAACATGATTTTATATGATAATTTTGATGAATATTAAAAATTCATTTTTTTAACTGTTTATAAAACAAACAATTCTCAAGTTAATCTCTTGAAACCTGGACCACTATATTAAGAAAATGATTCTAATTTACCATTATTAACTTCTATAGATATTATGTAAGCTGATTCTTCATAAACACTAAAAAACATGCTTTTTTATGATAATTTTGACGAATATTAAAAATTCATTTTTTTTAACTGTTTATAAAACAAACAATTCTCAAGTTAATCTCTTGAAACCTGGACCACTATATTAAGAAAATGATTCTAATTTACCATTATTAACTTCTATAGATATTATGTAAGCTGATTCTTCATAAACACTAAAAAACATGCTTTTTTATGATAATTTTGACGAATATTAAAAATTCATTTTTTTTAACTGTTTATAAAACACACAATTCTCATGTTAATCTCTTGAAACCTGGACCACTATATTAAGAAAATGATTCTAATTTACCATTATTAATTTGCATACATTTCATTTAAGCTGATGCTTCATAAACACTATAAAACATTATTTTATATGATAATCTTTACGAATATTAAAAATTCCAAATTATTATCTGCTTATAAAACACTCTATTCTTAAGTTAGTGTCATGAAATCCAGACCATTTATATTAAGTAAATGATTCTTATTTACTATTATTAACTTCTATAAATATTATGTTAGCTGATTCTTCATAAACACTTCAAAAACATGTTTTTATATGATAATTTTGAGAAACATATGAATTCCTATTTTAATCTGCTTATAAAACAGTCAAATATTAAATATATACACCAACAGAGGGCGTGAGCGTCGCCGTAGTGGGGACGACATCCGTCGGCCGAACCGCCTCAGAATGAAACTAGATAGTTGTGTGGCGTTCACCGTACTGCTGTGTATCGTAACGGGTCGTTGTTTTTACTTAGCTTTTGAGTCTACTCGTTATTTTTTAATTAAGATTTTTGATATTATAAACGGATTGTTCATATTTTTATGCCCGAAGTTAACACAAGTAAGTGTCTTGATCCTTGACTACTAGATCAAGAAAATGATTCTAATTTATAATTTTTAACTTTCATTTTTTTCATTTTACCTGATATTTTTACTTCATAAAAACTATAAAATATGATTTTATAAGTTAATTTTGACGAATAATACAACTTAAACATTTTTTCGTATTGAAAGGAGCGATTTTCAGTTGTTTTACAAAATGTATTTTTAGTTACACTCATAATACATTTGAATTCCTTCTACAAAACATTCTGGTATATTTGTACTATCTTTTATTATCATAATTATTATTTATTATCATCTGTTATAAATGTTTTGCAGTTTTACATTCGTATTTGTATTTAAGTTTCAATTGTAAATTCCTTTCATGTATTTTGTATAAAAATGAAGTTTGTCTGTTAGTTTATGTTTTGATAGTTTCCACTTCTGAATTACTCAGTGTTGTCCACGTACTAGTTGTTATATAAAAATTGTCGTCCTCCTTATGGTATCTAGTAGTGACATTTTGTCCTCCAACCATTATACATATTTAACTTACTATTTTTTTTTTTAGATGGCTGTACACCAGATATACTCAGGACATATTGAGACATGAATTACCATTTCTACCATATGGGAAAGTTTCAACATCCTACGTTGAAAATGGACTAGACGATCCTGATAATAATAATAGTTTTATGCATAGTACGAGTAATGGATATTGAATATAATTGATAGTCAATTAATAGTAGTGTAACAAAAAGTTAGTGTCATGTAATCCAGACCATTAGATTAAGTATATGATTCTTATTTAACATTACCAACTTCCATATATATCATATAAGCTGATACTTCATAAACACTATAAAACATGTTTTTATATGATTATTTTGACTCGTATTTTAAATTCATATTTTTAACTGCTTATAAAACAGTGAATTCTCAAGTTAGTGTCATGAAAGTCAGACCATTAGATTAAGAAAATTATTCTAATTTACCATTATTAACTAGCATACATTTCATTTAAGCTGATACTTCAATAACGCTATAAAACATGATTTTATATGATAATTTTGACGAATATTAAAAATTCATTTTTTTAACTGTTTATAAATCAAACAATTCTCAAGTTAATCTCTTGAAACCTGGACCACTATATTAAGAAAATGATTCTAATTTACCATTATTAACTTCTATAGATATTATGTAAGCTGATTCTTCATAAACACTAAAAAACATGCTTTTTTATGATAATTTTGACGAATATTAAAAATTCATTTTTTTAACTGTTTATAAAACACACAATTCTCATGTTAATCTCTTGAAACCTGGACCACTATATTAAGAAAATGATTCTAATTTAAAATTAATAATTTGCATACATTTCATTTAAGCTGATGCTTTATAAACACTATAAAACATGTTTTTATATAATTATTTTGAATCGTATTTTATATTCATATTTTTAACTGCTTATAAAATACTGAATTCTCAAGTTATTCTTTAACAATTATACATTATTAACTTACTACATTTTTTCAGATGGACGTATGTCAGATCACTCAAGGCATGCAGAAACATGAATTCACATTTCTACCACTTAAGAAAGTATCAACATCCTATGCTGAAAATGGACTAGAAGATACTGCTAATAATATTGGGTTTATATAATGTGCGTGTAAGGGTTATTGAATATAATTGATAGTAAATTAATGGCAGTGAAACAATTGAGATTTGTTAATAATCTGAATAAAATTTTAGTTAACACCTTTGACTTGTAATTTTCATTCTTAAGTGTTACCATTATTAACTTGCAACCATTTCATTTAAGCTGATACTACAATAACATTTTAAAACATGCTTTTTTATGATAATTTTGACGAATATTAAAATTTAATTTTTTTTAACTGTTTATAAAACACACAATTCTCATGTTAATCTCTTGAAACCTGGACCACTATATTAAGAAAATGAATTTAATTTACCATTATTAATTTGCATACATTTCATTTAAGCTGATACTTCAATAATGCTATAAAACATGATTTTATATGATAATTTTGATGAATATTAAAAATTCATTTTTTTAACTGTTTATAAAACAAACAATTCTCAAGTTAATCTCTTGAAACCTGGACCACTATATTAAGAAAATGATTCTAATTTACCATTATTAACTTCTATAGATATTATGTAAGCTGATTCTTCATAAACACTAAAAAACATGCTTTTTTATGATAATTTTGACGAATATTAAAAATTCATTTTTTTAACTGTTTATAAAACACACAATTCTCATGTTAATCTCTTGAAACCTGGACCACTATATTAAGAAAATGATTCTAATTTTACCATTATTAATTTGCATACATTTCATTTAAGCTGATGCTTCATAAACACTATAAAACATTATTTTATATGATAATCTTTACGAATATTAAAAATTCAAATTATTATCTGCTTATAAAACACTCAATTCTTAAGTTAGTGTCATGAAATCCAGACCATTATATTAAGTAAATGATTCTTATTTACTATTATTAACTTCTATAGATATTATGTAAGCTGATTCTTCATAAACACTAAAAAACATGCTTTTTTATGATAATTTTGACGAATATTAAAAATTCATTTTTTTTAACTGTTTATAAAACACACAATTCTCATGTTAATCTCTTGAAACCTGGACCACTATATTAAGAAAATGATTCTAATTTACCATTATTAATTTGCATACATTTCATTTAAGCTGATGCTTCATAAACACTATAAAACATTATTTTATATGATAATCTTTACGAATATTAAAAATTCAAATTATTATCTGCTTATAAAACACTCTATTCTTAAGTTAGTGTCATGAAATCCAGACCATTATATTAAGTAAATGATTCTTATTTACTATTATTAACTTCTATAAATATTATGTTAGCTGATTCTTCATAAACACTTCAAAAACATGTTTTTATATGATAATTTTGAGAAACATATGAATTCCTATTTTAATCTGCTTATAAAACAGTCAAATATTAAATATATACACCAACAGAGGGCGTGAGCGTCGCCGTAGTGGGGACGACATCCGTCGGCCGAACCGCCTCAGAATGAAACTAGATAGTTGTGTGGCGTTCACCGTACTGCTGTGTATCGTAACGGGTCGTTGTTTTTACTTAGCTTTTGAGTCTACTCGTTATTTTTTAATTAAGATTTTTGATATTATAAACGGATTGTTCATATTTTATGCCCGAAGTTAACACAAGTAAGTGTCTTGATCCTTGACTACTAGATCAAGAAAATGATTCTAATTTATAATTTTTAACTTTCATTTTTTTCATTTTACCTGATATTTTTACTTCATAAAAACTATAAAATATGATTTTATAAGTTAATTTTGACGAATAATACAACTTAACATTTTTTCGTATTGAAAAGGAGCGATTTTCAGTTGTTTTACAAATGTATTTTTTAGTTACACTCATAATACATTTGAATTCCTTCTACAAAACATTCTGGTATATTTGTACTATCTTTTATGGCTTATCATAATTATTATTTATTATCATCTGTTATAAATGTTTTGCAGTTTTACATTCGTATTTGTATTTAAGTTTCAATTGTAAATTCCTTTCATGTATTTTGTATAAAAATGAAGTTTGTCTGTTAGTTTATGTTTTGATAGTTTCCACTTCTGAATTACTCAGTGTTGTCCACGTACTAGTTGTTATATAAAAATTGTCGTCCTCCTTATGGTATCTAGTAGTGACATTTTGTCCTCCAACCATTATACATATTTAACTTACTATTTTTTTTTTTAGATGGCTGTACACCAGATATACTCAGGACATATTGAGACATGAATTACCATTTCTACCATATGGGAAAGTTTCAACATCCTACGTTGAAAATGGACTAGACGATCCTGATAATAATAATAGTTTTATGCATAGTACGAGTAATGGATATTGAATATAATTGATAGTCAATTAATAGTAGTGTAACAAAAAGTTAGTGTCATGTAATCCAGACCATTAGATTAAGTATATGATTCTTATTTAACATTACCAACTTCCATATATATCATATAAGCTGATACTTCATAAACACTATAAAACATGTTTTTTATATGATTATTTTGACTCGTATTTTAAATTCATATTTTTAACTGCTTATAAAACAGTGAATTCTCAAGTTAGTGTCATGAAAGTCAGACCATTAGATTAAGAAAATTATTCTAATTTACCATTATTAACTAGCATACATTTCATTTAAGCTGATACTTCAATAACGCTATAAAACATGATTTTATATGATAATTTTGACGAATATTAAAAATTCATTTTTTTAACTGTTTATAAATCAAACAATTCTCAAGTTAATCTCTTGAAACCTGGACCACTATATTAAGAAAATGATTCTAATTTACCATTATTAACTTCTATAGATATTATGTAAGCTGATTCTTCATAAACACTAAAAAACATGCTTTTTTTATGATAATTTTGACGAATATTAAAAATTCATTTTTTTAACTGTTTATAAAACACACAATTCTCATGTTAATCTCTTGAAACCTGGACCACTATATTAAGAAAATGATTCTAATTTAAAATTAATAATTTGCATACATTTCATTTAAGCTGATGCTTTATAAACACTATAAAACATGTTTTTATATAATTATTTTGAATCGTATTTTATATTCATATTTTTAACTGCTTATAAAATACTGAATTCTCAAGTTATTCTTTAACAATTATACATTATTAACTTACTACATTTTTTCAGATGGACGTATGTCAGATCACTCAAGGCATGCAGAAACATGAATTCACATTTCTACCACTTAAGAAAGTATCAACATCCTATGCTGAAAATGGACTAGAAGATACTGCTAATAATATTGGGTTTATATAATGTGCGTGTAAGGGTTATTGAATATAATTGATAGTAAATTAATGGCAGTGAAACAATTGAGATTTGTTAATAATCTGAATAAAATTTTAGTTAACACCTTTGACTTGTAATTTTCATTCTTAAGTGTTACCATTATTAACTTGCAACCATTTCATTTAAGCTGATACTACAATAACATTTTAAAACATGCTTTTTTATGATAATTTTGACGAATATTAAAAATTTAATTTTTTTTAACTGTTTATAAAACACACAATTCTCATGTTAATCTCTTGAAACCTGGACCACTATATTAAGAAAATGAATTTAATTTACCATTATTAATTTGCATACATTTCATTTAAGCTGATACTTCAATAATGCTATAAAACATGATTTTATATGATAATTTTGATGAATATTAAAAATTCATTTTTTTAACTGTTTATAAAACAAACAATTCTCAAGTTAATCTCTTGAAACCTGGACCACTATATTAAGAAAATGATTCTAATTTACCATTATTAACTTCTATAGATATTATGTAAGCTGATTCTTCATAAACACTAAAAAACATGCTTTTTTATGATAATTTTGACGAATATTAAAAATTCATTTTTTTAACTGTTTATAAAACACACAATTCTCATGTTAATCTCTTGAAACCTGGACCACTATATTAAGAAAATGATTCTAATTTACCATTATTAATTTGCATACATTTCATTTAAGCTGATGCTTCATAAACACTATAAAACATTATTTTATATGATAATCTTTACGAATATTAAAAATTCAAATTATTATCTGCTTATAAAACACTCAATTCTTAAGTTAGTGTCATGAAATCCAGACCATTATATTAAGTAAATGATTCTTATTTACTATTATTAACTTCTATAAATATTATGTTAGCTGATTCTTCATAAACACTTCAAAAACATGTTTTTATATGATAAGTTTGAGAAACATATGAATTCCTATTTTAATCTGCTTATAAAACAGTCAAATATTAAATATATACACCAACAGAGGGCGTGAGCGTCGCCGTAGTGGGGACGACATCCGTCGGCCGAACCGCCTCAGAATGAAACTAGATAGTTGTGTGGCGTTCACCGTACTGCTGTGTATCGTAACGGGTCGTTGTTTTTACTTAGCTTTTGAGTCTACTCGTTATTTTTTAATTAAGATTTTTGATATTATAAACGGATTGTTCATATTTTATGCCCGAAGTTAACACAAGTAAGTGTCTTGATCCTTGACTACTAGATCAAGAAAATGATTCTAATTTATAATTTTTAACTTTCATTTTTTTCATTTTACCTGATATTTTTACTTCATAAAAACTATAAAATATGATTTTATAAGTTAATTTTGACGAATAATACAACTTAACATTTTTTCGTATTGAAAAGGAGCGATTTTCAGTTGTTTTACAAATGTATTTTTTAGTTACACTCATAATACATTTGAATTCCTTCTACAAAACATTCTGGTATATTTGTACTATCTTTTATGGCTTATCATAATTATTATTTATTATCATCTGTTATAAATGTTTTGCAGTTTTTACATTCGTATTTGTATTTAAGTTTCAATTGTAAATTCCTTTCATGTATTTTGTATAAAAATGAAGTTTGTCTGTTAGTTTATGTTTTGATAGTTTCCACTTCTGAATTACTCAGTGTTGTCCACGTACTAGTTGTTATATAAAAATTGTCGTCCTCCTTATGGTATCTAGTAGTGACATTTTGTCCTCCAACCATTATACATATTTAACTTACTATTTTTTTTTTTAGATGGCTGTACACCAGATATACTCAGGACATATTGAGACATGAATTACCATTTCTACCATATGGGAAAGTTTCAACATCCTACGTTGAAAATGGACTAGACGATCCTGATAATAATAATAGTTTTATGCATAGTACGAGTAATGGATATTGAATATAATTGATAGTCAATTAATAGTAGTGTAACAAAAAGTTAGTGTCATGTAATCCAGACCATTAGATTAAGTATATGATTCTTATTTAACATTACCAACTTCCATATATATCATATAAGCTGATACTTCATAAACACTATAAAACATGTTTTTATATGATTATTTTGACTCGTATTTTAAATTCATATTTTTAACTGCTTATAAAACAGTGAATTCTCAAGTTAGTGTCATGAAAGTCAGACCATTAGATTAAGAAAATTATTCTAATTTACCATTATTAACTAGCATACATTTCATTTAAGCTGATACTTCAATAACGCTATAAAACATGATTTTATATGATAATTTTGACGAATATTAAAAATTCATTTTTTTAACTGTTTATAAATCAAACAATTCTCAAGTTAATCTCTTGAAACCTGGACCACTATATTAAGAAAATGATTCTAATTTACCATTATTAACTTCTATAGATATTATGTAAGCTGATTCTTCATAAACACTAAAAAACATGCTTTTTTATGATAATTTTGACGAATATTAAAAATTCATTTTTTTAACTGTTTATAAAACACACAATTCTCATGTTAATCTCTTGAAACCTGGACCACTATATTAAGAAAATGATTCTAATTTAAAATTAATAATTTGCATACATTTCATTTAAGCTGATGCTTTATAAACACTATAAAACATGTTTTTATATAATTATTTTGAATCGTATTTTATATTCATATTTTTAACTGCTTATAAAATACTGAATTCTCAAGTTATTCTTTAACAATTATACATTATTAACTTACTACATTTTTTCAGATGGACGTATGTCAGATCACTCAAGGCATGCAGAAACATGAATTCACATTTCTACCACTTAAGAAAGTATCAACATCCTATGCTGAAAATGGACTAGAAGATACTGCTAATAATATTGGGTTTATATAATGTGCGTGTAAGGGTTATTGAATATAATTGATAGTAAATTAATGGCAGTGAAACAATTGAGATTTGTTAATAATCTGAATAAAATTTTAGTTAACACCTTTGACTTGTAATTTTCATTCTTAAGTGTTACCATTATTAACTTGCAACCATTTCATTTAAGCTGATACTACAATAACATTTTAAAACATGCTTTTTTATGATAATTTTGACGAATATTAAAAATTTAATTTTTTTTAACTGTTTATAAAACACACAATTCTCATGTTAATCTCTTGAAACCTGGACCACTATATTAAGAAAATGAATTTAATTTACCATTATTAATTTGCATACATTTCATTTAAGCTGATACTTCAATAATGCTATAAAACATGATTTTATATGATAATTTTGATGAATATTAAAAATTCATTTTTTTAACTGTTTATAAAACAAACAATTCTCAAGTTAATCTCTTGAAACCTGGACCACTATATTAAGAAAATGATTCTAATTTACCATTATTAACTTCTATAGATATTATGTAAGCTGATTCTTCATAAACACTAAAAAACATGCTTTTTTATGATAATTTTGACGAATATTAAAAATTCATTTTTTTAACTGTTTATAAAACACACAATTCTCATGTTAATCTCTTGAAACCTGGACCACTATATTAAGAAAATGATTCTAATTTACCATTATTAATTTGCATACATTTCATTTAAGCTGATGCTTCATAAACACTATAAAACATTATTTTATATGATAATCTTTACGAATATTAAAAATTCAAATTATTATCTGCTTATAAAACACTCAATTCTTAAGTTAGTGTCATGAAATCCAGACCATTATATTAAGTAAATGATTCTTATTTACTATTATTAACTTCTATAAATATTATGTTAGCTGATTCTTCATAAACACTTCAAAAACATGTTTTTATATGATAAGTTTGAGAAACATATGAATTCCTATTTTAATCTGCTTATAAAACAGTCAAATATTAAATATATACACCAACAGAGGGCGTGAGCGTCGCCGTAGTGGGGACGACATCCGTCGGCCGAACCGCCTCAGAATGAAACTAGATAGTTGTGTGGCGTTCACCGTACTGCTGTGTATCGTAACGGGTCGTTGTTTTTACTTAGCTTTTGAGTCTACTCGTTATTTTTTAATTAAGATTTTTGATATTATAAACGGATTGTTCATATTTTATGCCCGAAGTTAACACAAGTAAGTGTCTTGATCCTTGACTACTAGATCAAGAAAATGATTCTAATTTATAATTTTTAACTTTCATTTTTTTCATTTTACCTGATATTTTTACTTCATAAAAACTATAAAATATGATTTTATAAGTTAATTTTGACGAATAATACAACTTAACATTTTTTCGTATTGAAAAGGAGCGATTTTCAGTTGTTTTACAAATGTATTTTTTAGTTACACTCATAATACATTTGAATTCCTTCTACAAAACATTCTGGTATATTTGTACTATCTTTTATGGCTTATCATAATTATTATTTATTATCATCTGTTATAAATGTTTTGCAGTTTTACATTCGTATTTGTATTTAAGTTTCAATTGTAAATTCCTTTCATGTATTTTGTATAAAAATGAAGTTTGTCTGTTAGTTTATGTTTTGATAGTTTCCACTTCTGAATTACTCAGTGTTGTCCACGTACTAGTTGTTATATAAAAATTGTCGTCCTCCTTATGGTATCTAGTAGTGACATTTTGTCCTCCAACCATTATACATATTTAACTTACTATTTTTTTTTTTAGATGGCTGTACACCAGATATACTCAGGACATATTGAGACATGAATTACCATTTCTACCATATGGGAAAGTTTCAACATCCTACGTTGAAAATGGACTAGACGATCCTGATAATAATAATAGTTTTATGCATAGTACGAGTAATGGATATTGAATATAATTGATAGTCAATTAATAGTAGTGTAACAAAAAGTTAGTGTCATGTAATCCAGACCATTAGATTAAGTATATGATTCTTATTTAACATTACCAACTTCCATATATATCATATAAGCTGATACTTCATAAACACTATAAAACATGTTTTTATATGATTATTTTGACTCGTATTTTAAATTCATATTTTTAACTGCTTATAAAACAGTGAATTCTCAAGTTAGTGTCATGAAAGTCAGACCATTAGATTAAGAAAATTATTCTAATTTACCATTATTAACTAGCATACATTTCATTTAAGCTGATACTTCAATAACGCTATAAAACATGATTTTATATGATAATTTTGACGAATATTAAAAATTCATTTTTTTAACTGTTTATAAATCAAACAATTCTCAAGTTAATCTCTTGAAACCTGGACCACTATATTAAGAAAATGATTCTAATTTACCATTATTAACTTCTATAGATATTATGTAAGCTGATTCTTCATAAACACTAAAAAACATGCTTTTTTATGATAATTTTGACGAATATTAAAAATTCATTTTTTTAACTGTTTATAAAACACACAATTCTCATGTTAATCTCTTGAAACCTGGACCACTATATTAAGAAAATGATTCTAATTTAAAATTAATAATTTGCATACATTTCATTTAAGCTGATGCTTTATAAACACTATAAAACATGTTTTTATATAATTATTTTGAATCGTATTTTATATTCATATTTTTAACTGCTTATAAAATACTGAATTCTCAAGTTATTCTTTAACAATTATACATTATTAACTTACTACATTTTTTCAGATGGACGTATGTCAGATCACTCAAGGCATGCAGAAACATGAATTCACATTTCTACCACTTAAGAAAGTATCAACATCCTATGCTGAAAATGGACTAGAAGATACTGCTAATAATATTGGGTTTATATAATGTGCGTGTAAGGGTTATTGAATATAATTGATAGTAAATTAATGGCAGTGAAACAATTGAGATTTGTTAATAATCTGAATAAAATTTTAGTTAACACCTTTGACTTGTAATTTTCATTCTTAAGTGTTACCATTATTAACTTGCAACCATTTCATTTAAGCTGATACTACAATAACATTTTAAAACATGCTTTTTTATGATAATTTTGACGAATATTAAAAATTTAATTTTTTTTAACTGTTTATAAAACACACAATTCTCATGTTAATCTCTTGAAACCTGGACCACTATATTAAGAAAATGAATTTAATTTACCATTATTAATTTGCATACATTTCATTTAAGCTGATACTACAATAACATTTTAAAACATGCTTTTTTATGATAATTTTGACGAATATTAAAAATTTAATTTTTTTTAACTGTTTATAAAACACACAATTCTCATGTTAATCTCTTGAAACCTGGACCACTATATTAAGAAAATGAATTTAATTTACCATTATTAATTTGCATACATTTCATTTAAGCTGATGCTTCATAAACACTATACAACATTATTTTATATGATAATCTTTACGAATATTAAAAATTCAAATTATTATCTGCTTATAAAACACTCAATTCTCAAGTTAATCTCTTGAAACCTGGACCACTATATTAAGAAAATGATTCTAATTTACCATTATTAACTTCTATAGATATTATGTAAGCTGATTCTTCATAAACACTAAAAAACATGCTTTTTTATGATAATTTTGACGAATATTAAAAATTCATTTTTTTAACTGTTTATAAAACACACAATTCTCATGTTAATCTCTTGAAACCTGGACCACTATATTAAGAAAATGATTCTAATTTACCATTATTAATTTGCATACATTTCATTTAAGCTGATGCTTCATAAACACTATAAAACATTATTTTATATGATAATCTTTACGAATATTAAAAATTCAAATTATTATCTGCTTATAAAACACTCAATTCTTAAGTTAGTGTCATGAAATCCAGACCATTATATTAAGTAAATGATTCTTATTTACTATTATTAACTTCTATAAATATTATGTTAGCTGATTCTTCATAAACACTTCAAAAACATGTTTTTATATGATAAGTTTGAGAAACATATGAATTCCTATTTTAATCTGCTTATAAAACAGTCAAATATTAAATATATACACCAACAGAGGGCGTGAGCGTCGCCGTAGTGGGGACGACATCCGTCGGCCGAACCGCCTCAGAATGAAACTAGATAGTTGTGTGGCGTTCACCGTACTGCTGTGTATCGTAACGGGTCGTTGTTTTTACTTAGCTTTTGAGTCTACTCGTTATTTTTTAATTAAGATTTTTGATATTATAAACGGATTGTTCATATTTTATGCCCGAAGTTAACACAAGTAAGTGTCTTGATCCTTGACTACTAGATCAAGAAAATGATTCTAATTTATAATTTTTAACTTTCATTTTTTTCATTTTACCTGATATTTTTACTTCATAAAAACTATAAAATATGATTTTATAAGTTAATTTTGACGAATAATACAACTTAACATTTTTTCGTATTGAAAAGGAGCGATTTTCAGTTGTTTTACAAATGTATTTTTTAGTTACACTCATAATACATTTGAATTCCTTCTACAAAACATTCTGGTATATTTGTACTATCTTTTATGGCTTATCATAATTATTATTTATTATCATCTGTTATAAATGTTTTGCAGTTTTACATTCGTATTTGTATTTAAGTTTCAATTGTAAATTCCTTTCATGTATTTTGTATAAAAATGAAGTTTGGTCTGTTAGTTTATGTTTTGATAGTTTCCACTTCCTGAATTTACTCAGTGTTGTCCACGTACTAGTTGTTATATAAAAATTGTCGTCCTCCTTATGGTATCTAGTAGTGACATTTTGTCCTCCAACCATTATACATATTTAACTTACTATTTTTTTTTTTAGATGGCTGTACACCAGATATACTCAGGACATATTGAGACATGAATTACCATTTCTACCATATGGGAAAGTTTCAACATCCTACGTTGAAAATGGACTAGACGATCCTGATAATAATAATAGTTTTATGCATAGTACGAGTAATGGATATTGAATATAATTGATAGTCAATTAATAGTAGTGTAACAAAAAGTTAGTGTCATGTAATCCAGACCATTAGATTAAGTATATGATTCTTATTTAACATTACCAACTTCCATATATATCATATAAGCTGATACTTCATAAACACTATAAAACATGTTTTTATATGATTATTTTGACTCGTATTTTAAATTCATATTTTTAACTGCTTATAAAACAGTGAATTCTCAAGTTAGTGTCATGAAAGTCAGACCATTAGATTAAGAAAATTATTCTAATTTACCATTATTAACTAGCATACATTTCATTTAAGCTGATACTTCAATAACGCTATAAAACATGATTTTATATGATAATTTTGACGAATATTAAAAAATTCATTTTTTTAACTGTTTATAAATCAAACAATTCTCAAGTTAATCTCTTGAAACCTGGACCACTATATTAAGAAAATGATTCTAATTTACCATTATTAACTTCTATAGATATTATGTAAGCTGATTCTTCATAAACACTAAAAAACATGCTTTTTTATGATAATTTTGACGAATATTAAAAATTCATTTTTTTAACTGTTTATAAAACACACAATTCTCATGTTAATCTCTTGAAACCTGGACCACTATATTAAGAAAATGATTCTAATTTAAAATTAATAATTTGCATACATTCATTTAAGCTGATGCTTTATAAACACTATAAAACATGTTTTTTATATAATTATTTTGAATCGTATTTTATATTCATATTTTTAACTGCTTATAAAATACTGAATTCTCAAGTTATTCTTTAACAATTATACATTATTAACTTACTACATTTTTTCAGATGGACGTATGTCAGATCACTCAAGGCATGCAGAAACATGAATTCACATTTCTACCACTTAAGAAAGTATCAACATCCTATGCTGAAAATGGACTAGAAGATACTGCTAATAATATTGGGTTTATATAATGTGCGTGTAAGGGTTATTGAATATAATTGATAGTAAATTAATGGCAGTGAAACAATTGAGATTTGTTAATAATCTGAATAAAATTTTAGTTAACACCTTTGACTTGTAATTTTCATTCTTAAGTGTTACCATTATTAACTTGCAACCATTTCATTTAAGCTGATACTACAATAACATTTTAAAAACATGCTTTTTTATGATAATTTTGACGAATATTAAAAATTTAATTTTTTTTAACTGTTTATAAAACACACAATTCTCATGTTAATCTCTTGAAACCTGGACCACTATATTAAGAAAATGAATTTAATTTACCATTATTAATTTGCATACATTTCATTTAAGCTGATACTTCAATAATGCTATAAAACATGATTTTATATGATAATTTTGATGAATATTAAAAATTCATTTTTTTAACTGTTTATAAAACAAACAATTCTCAAGTTAATCTCTTGAAACCTGGACACTATATTAAGAAAATGATTCTAATTTACCATTATTAACTTCTATAGATATTATGTAAGCTGATTCTTCATAAACACTAAAAAACATGCTTTTTTATGATAATTTTGACGAATATTAAAAATTCATTTTTTTAACTGTTTATAAAACACACAATTCTCATGTTAATCTCTTGAAACCTGGACCACTATATTAAGAAAATGATTCTAATTTACCATTATTAATTTGCATACATTTCATTTAAGCTGATGCTTCATAAACACTATAAAACATTATTTTATATGATAATCTTTACGAATATTAAAAATTCAAATTATTATCTGCTTATAAAACACTCAATTCTTAAGTTAGTGTCATGAAATCCAGACCATTATATTAAGTAAATGATTCTTATTTACTATTATTAACTTCTATAAATATTATGTTAGCTGATTCTTCATAAACACTTCAAAAACATGTTTTTATATGATAAGTTTGAGAAACATATGAATTCCTATTTTAATCTGCTTATAAAACAGTCAAATATTAAATATATACACCAACAGAGGGCGTGAGCGTCGCCGTAGTGGGGACGACATCCGTCGGCCGAACCGCCTCAGAATGAAACTAGATAGTTGTGTGGCGTTCACCGTACTGCTGTGTATCGTAACGGGTCGTTGTTTTTACTTAGCTTTGAGTCTACTCGTTATTTTTTAATTAAGATTAATATTATAAACGGATTGTTCATATTTTATGCCCGAAGTTAACACAAGTAAGTGTCTTGATCCTTGACTACTAGATCAAGAAAATGATTCTAATTTATAATTTTTAACTTTCATTTTTTTCATTTTACCTGATATTTTTACTTCATAAAAACTATAAAATATGATTTTATAAGTTAATTTTGACGAATAATACAACTTAACATTTTTTCGTATTGAAAAGGAGCGATTTTCAGTTGTTTTACAAATGTATTTTTTAGTTACACTCATAATACATTTGAATTCCTTCTACAAAACATTCTGGTATATTTGTACTATCTTTTATGGCTTATCATAATTATTATTTATTATCATCTGTTATAAATGTTTTGCAGTTTTACATTCGTATTTGTATTTAAGTTTCAATTGTAAATTCCTTTCATGTATTTTGTATAAAAATGAAGTTTGTCTGTTAGTTTATGTTTTGATAGTTTCCACTTCTGAATTACTCAGTGTTGTCCACGTACTAGTTGTTATATAAAAATTGTCGTCCTCCTTATGGTATCTAGTAGTGACATTTTGTCCTCCAACCATTATACATATTTAACTTACTATTTTTTTTTTTAGATGGCTGTACACCAGATATACTCAGGACATATTGAGACATGAATTACCATTTCTACCATATGGGAAAGTTTCAACATCCTACGTTGAAAATGGACTAGACGATCCTGATAATAATAATAGTTTTATGCATAGTACGAGTAATGGATATTGAATATAATTGATAGTCAATTAATAGTAGTGTAACAAAAAGTTAGTGTCATGTAATCCAGACCATTAGATTAAGTATATGATTCTTATTTAACATTACCAACTTCCATATATATCATATAAGCTGATACTTCATAAACACTATAAAACATGTTTTTATATGATTATTTTGACTCGTATTTTAAATTCATATTTTTAACTGCTTATAAAACAGTGAATTCTCAAGTTAGTGTCATGAAAGTCAGACCATTAGATTAAGAAAATTATTCTAATTTACCATTATTAACTAGCATACATTTCATTTAAGCTGATACTTCAATAACGCTATAAAACATGATTTTATATGATAATTTTGACGAATATTAAAAATTCATTTTTTTAACTGTTTATAAATCAAACAATTCTCAAGTTAATCTCTTGAAACCTGGACCACTATATTAAGAAAATGATTCTAATTTACCATTATTAACTTCTATAGATATTATGTAAGCTGATTCTTCATAAACACTAAAAAACATGCTTTTTTATGATAATTTTGACGAATATTAAAAATTCATTTTTTTTAACTGTTTATAAAACACACAATTCTCATGTTAATCTCTTGAAACCTGGACCACTATATTAAGAAAATGATTCTAATTTAAAATTAATAATTTGCATACATTTCATTTAAGCTGATGCTTTATAAACACTATAAAACATGTTTTTTATATAATTATTTTGAATCGTATTTTATATTCATATTTTTAACTGCTTATAAAATACTGAATTCTCAAGTTATTCTTTAACAATTATACATTATTAACTTACTACATTTTTTCAGATGGACGTATGTCAGATCACTCAAGGCATGCAGAAACATGAATTCACATTTCTACCACTTAAGAAAGTATCAACATCCTATGCTGAAAATGGACTAGAAGATACTGCTAATAATATTGGGTTTATATAATGTGCGTGTAAGGGTTATTGAATATAATTGATAGTAAATTAATGGCAGTGAAACAATTGAGATTTGTTAATAATCTGAATAAAATTTTAGTTAACACCTTTGACTTGTAATTTTCATTCTTAAGTGTTACCATTATTAACTTGCAACCATTTCATTTAAGCTGATACTACAATAACATTTTAAAACATGCTTTTTTATGATAATTTTGACGAATATTAAAAATTTAATTTTTTTTAACTGTTTATAAAACACACAATTCTCATGTTAATCTCTTGAAACCTGGACCACTATATTAAGAAAATGAATTTAATTTACCATTATTAATTTGCATACATTTCATTTAAGCTGATACTTCAATAATGCTATAAAACATGATTTTATATGATAATTTTGATGAATATTAAAAATTCATTTTTTTAACTGTTTATAAAACAAACAATTCTCAAGTTAATCTCTTGAAACCTGGACCACTATATTAAGAAAATGATTCTAATTTACCATTATTAACTTCTATAGATATTATGTAAGCTGATTCTTCATAAACACTAAAAAACATGCTTTTTTATGATAATTTTGACGAATATTAAAAATTCATTTTTTTAACTGTTTATAAAACACACAATTCTCATGTTAATCTCTTGAAACCTGGACCACTATATTAAGAAAATGATTCTAATTTACCATTATTAATTTGCATACATTTCATTTAAGCTGATGCTTCATAAACACTATAAAACATTATTTTATATGATAATCTTTACGAATATTAAAAATTCAAATTATTATCTGCTTATAAAACACTCAATTCTTAAGTTAGTGTCATGAAATCCAGACCATTATATTAAGTAAATGATTCTTATTTACTATTATTAACTTCTATAAATATTATGTTAGCTGATTCTTCATAAACACTTCAAAAACATGTTTTTATATGATAAGTTTGAGAAACATATGAATTCCTATTTTAATCTGCTTATAAAACAGTCAAATATTAAATATATACACCAACAGAGGGCGTGAGCGTCGCCGTAGTGGGGACGACATCCGTCGGCCGAACCGCCTCAGAATGAAACTAGATAGTTGTGTGGCGTTCACCGTACTGCTGTGTATCGTAACGGGTCGTTGTTTTTACTTAGCTTTTGAGTCTACTCGTTATTTTTTAATTAAGATTTTTGATATTATAAACGGATTGTTCATATTTTATGCCCGAAGTTAACACAAGTAAGTGTCTTGATCCTTGACTACTAGATCAAGAAAATGATTCTAATTTATAATTTTTAACTTTCATTTTTTTCATTTTACCTGATATTTTTACTTCATAAAAACTATAAAATATGATTTTATAAGTTAATTTTGACGAATAATACAACTTAACATTTTTTCGTATTGAAAAGGAGCGATTTTCAGTTGTTTTACAAATGTATTTTTTAGTTACACTCATAATACATTTGAATTCCTTCTACAAAACATTCTGGTATATTTGTACTATCTTTTATGGCTTATCATAATTATTATTTATTATCATCTGTTATAAATGTTTTGCAGTTTTACATTCGTATTTGTATTTAAGTTTCAATTGTAAATTCCTTTCATGTATTTTGTATAAAAATGAAGTTTGTCTGTTAGTTTATGTTTTGATAGTTTCCACTTCTGAATTACTCAGTGTTGTCCACGTACTAGTTGTTATATAAAAATTGTCGTCCTCCTTATGGTATCTAGTAGTGACATTTTGTCCTCCAACCATTATACATATTTAACTTACTATTTTTTTTTTTAGATGGCTGTACACCAGATATACTCAGGACATATTGAGACATGAATTACCATTTCTACCATATGGGAAAGTTTCAACATCCTACGTTGAAAATGGACTAGACGATCCTGATAATAATAATAGTTTTATGCATAGTACGAGTAATGGATATTGAATATAATTGATAGTCAATTAATAGTAGTGTAACAAAAAGTTAGTGTCATGTAATCCAGACCATTAGATTAAGTATATGATTCTTATTTAACATTACCAACTTCCATATATATCATATAAGCTGATACTTCATAAACACTATAAAACATGTTTTTATATGATTATTTTGACTCGTATTTTAAATTCATATTTTTAACTGCTTATAAAACAGTGAATTCTCAAGTTAGTGTCATGAAAGTCAGACCATTAGATTAAGAAAATTATTCTAATTTACCATTATTAACTAGCATACATTTCATTTAAGCTGATACTTCAATAACGCTATAAAACATGATTTTATATGATAATTTTGACGAATATTAAAAATTCATTTTTTTAACTGTTTATAAATCAAACAATTCTCAAGTTAATCTCTTGAAACCTGGACCACTATATTAAGAAAATGATTCTAATTTACCATTATTAACTTCTATAGATATTATGTAAGCTGATTCTTCATAAACACTAAAAAACATGCTTTTTTATGATAATTTTGACGAATATTAAAAATTCATTTTTTTAACTGTTTATAAAACACACAATTCTCATGTTAATCTCTTGAAACCTGGACCACTATATTAAGAAAATGATTCTAATTTAAAATTAATAATTTGCATACATTTCATTTAAGCTGATGCTTTATAAACACTATAAAACATGTTTTTATATAATTATTTTGAATCGTATTTTATATTCATATTTTTAACTGCTTATAAAATACTGAATTCTCAAGTTATTCTTTAACAATTATACATTATTAACTTACTACATTTTTTCAGATGGACGTATGTCAGATCACTCAAGGCATGCAGAAACATGAATTCACATTTCTACCACTTAAGAAAGTATCAACATCCTATGCTGAAAATGGACTAGAAGATACTGCTAATAATATTGGGTTTATATAATGTGCGTGTAAGGGTTATTGAATATAATTGATAGTAAATTAATGGCAGTGAAACAATTGAGATTTGTTAATAATCTGAATAAAATTTTAGTTAACACCTTTGACTTGTAATTTTCATTCTTAAGTGTTACCATTATTAACTTGCAACCATTTCATTTAAGCTGATACTACAATAACATTTTAAAACATGCTTTTTTATGATAATTTTGACGAATATTAAAAATTTAATTTTTTTTAACTGTTTATAAAACACACAATTCTCATGTTAATCTCTTGAAACCTGGACCACTATATTAAGAAAATGAATTTAATTTACCATTATTAATTTGCATACATTTCATTTAAGCTGATACTACAATAACATTTTAAAACATGCTTTTTTATGATAATTTTGACGAATATTAAAAATTTAATTTTTTTTAACTGTTTATAAAACACACAATTCTCATGTTAATCTCTTGAAACCTGGACCACTATATTAAGAAAATGAATTTAATTTACCATTATTAATTTGCATACATTTCATTTAAGCTGATGCTTCATAAACACTATACAACATTATTTTATATGATAATCTTTACGAATATTAAAAATTCAAATTATTATCTGCTTATAAAACACTCAATTCTCAAGTTAATCTCTTGAAACCTGGACCACTATATTAAGAAAATGATTCTAATTTACCATTATTAACTTCTATAGATATTATGTAAGCTGATTCTTCATAAACACTAAAAAACATGCTTTTTTATGATAATTTTGACGAATATTAAAAATTCATTTTTTTAACTGTTTATAAAACACACAATTCTCATGTTAATCTCTTGAAACCTGGACCACTATATTAAGAAAATGATTCTAATTTACCATTATTAATTTGCATACATTTCATTTAAGCTGATGCTTCATAAACACTATAAAACATTATTTTATATGATAATCTTTACGAATATTAAAAATTCAAATTATTATCTGCTTATAAAACACTCAATTCTTAAGTTAGTGTCATGAAATCCAGACCATTATATTAAGTAAATGATTCTCATTTACTATTATTAACTTCTATAAATATTATGTTAGCTGATTCTTCATAAACACTTCAAAAACATGTTTTTATATGATAAGTTTGAGAAACATATGAATTCCTATTTTAATCTGCTTATAAAACAGTCAAATATTAAATATATACACCAACAGAGGGCGTGAGCGTCGCCGTAGTGGGGACGACATCCGTCGGCCGAACCGCCTCAGAATGAAACTAGATAGTTGTGTGGCGTTCACCGTACTGCTGTGTATCGTAACGGGTCGTTGTTTTTACTTAGCTTTTGAGTCTACTCGTTATTTTTTAATTAAGATTTTTGATATTATAAACGGATTGTTCATATTTTATGCCCGAAGTTAACACAAGTAAGTGTCTTGATCCTTGACTACTAGATCAAGAAAATGATTCTAATTTATAATTTTTAACTTTCATTTTTTTCATTTTACCTGATATTTTTACTTCATAAAAACTATAAAATATGATTTTATAAGTTAATTTTGACGAATAATACAACTTAACATTTTTTCGTATTGAAAAGGAGCGATTTTCAGTTGTTTTACAAATGTATTTTTTAGTTACACTCATAATACATTTGAATTCCTTCTACAAAACATTCTGGTATATTTGTACTATCTTTTATGGCTTATCATAATTATTATTTATTATCATCTGTTATAAATGTTTTGCAGTTTTACATTCGTATTTGTATTTAAGTTTCAATTGTAAATTCCTTTCATGTATTTTGTATAAAAATGAAGTTTGTCTGTTAGTTTATGTTTTGATAGTTTCCACTTCTGAATTACTCAGTGTTGTCCACGTACTAGTTGTTATATAAAAATTGTCGTCCTCCTTATGGTATCTAGTAGTGACATTTTGTCCTCCAACCATTATACATATTTAACTTACTATTTTTTTTTTTAGATGGCTGTACACCAGATATACTCAGGACATATTGAGACATGAATTACCATTTCTACCATATGGGAAAGTTTCAACATCCTACGTTGAAAATGGACTAGACGATCCTGATAATAATAATAGTTTTATGCATAGTACGAGTAATGGATATTGAATATAATTGATAGTCAATTAATAGTAGTGTAACAAAAAGTTAGTGTCATGTAATCCAGACCATTAGATTAAGTATATGATTCTTATTTAACATTACCAACTTCCATATATATCATATAAGCTGATACTTCATAAACACTATAAAACATGTTTTTATATGATTATTTTGACTCGTATTTTAAATTCATATTTTTAACTGCTTATAAAACAGTGAATTCTCAAGTTAGTGTCATGAAAGTCAGACCATTAGATTAAGAAAATTATTCTAATTTACCATTATTAACTAGCATACATTTCATTTAAGCTGATACTTCAATAACGCTATAAAACATGATTTTATATGATAATTTTGACGAATATTAAAAATTCATTTTTTTAACTGTTTATAAATCAAACAATTCTCAAGTTAATCTCTTGAAACCTGGACCACTATATTAAGAAAATGATTCTAATTTACCATTATTAACTTCTATAGATATTATGTAAGCTGATACTTCAATAACGCTATAAAACATGATTTTATATGATAATTTTGACGAATATTAAAAATTCATTTTTTTAACTGTTTATAAAACACACAATTCTCATGTTAATCTCTTGAAACCTGGACCACTATATTAAGAAAATGATTCTAATTTAAAATTAATAATTTGCATACATTTCATTTAAGCTGATGCTTTATAAACACTATAAAACATGTTTTTATATAATTATTTTGAATCGTATTTTATATTCATATTTTTAACTGCTTATAAAATACTGAATTCTCAAGTTATTCTTTAACAATTATACATTATTAACTTACTACATTTTTTCAGATGGACGTATGTCAGATCACTCAAGGCATGCAGAAACATGAATTCACATTTCTACCACTTAAGAAAGTATCAACATCCTATGCTGAAAATGGACTAGAAGATACTGCTAATAATATTGGGTTTTTATAATGTGCGTGTAAGGGTTATTGAATATAATTGATAGTAAATTAATGGCAGTGAAACAATTGAGATTTGTTAATAATCTGAATAAAATTTTAGTTAACACCTTTGACTTGTAATTTTCATTCTTAAGTGTTACCATTATTAACTTGCAACCATTTCATTTAAGCTGATACTACAATAACATTTTAAAACATGCTTTTTTATGATAATTTTGACGAATATTAAAAATTTAATTTTTTTTAACTGTTTATAAAACACACAATTCTCATGTTAATCTCTTGAAACCTGGACCACTATATTAAGAAAATGAATTTAATTTACCATTATTAATTTGCATACATTTCATTTAAGCTGATGCTTCATAAACACTATACAACATTATTTTATATGATAATCTTTACGAATATTAAAAATTCAAATTATTATCTGCTTATAAAACACTCAATTCTCAAGTTAATCTCTTGAAACCTGGACCACTATATTAAGAAAATGATTCTAATTTACCATTATTAATTTGCATACATTTCATTTAACCTGATACTTCAATAATGCTATAAAACATGATTTTATATGATAATTTTGATGAATATTAAAAATTCATTTTTTTAACTGTTTATAAAACAAACAATTCTCAAGTTAATCTCTTGAAACCTGGACCACTATATTAAGAAAATGATTCTAATTTACCATTATTAATTTACATACATTTCATTTAAGCTGATACTTCAATAATGCTATAAAACATGATTTTATATGATAATTTTGATGAATATTAAAAATTCATTTTTTTAACTGTTTATAAAACAAACAATTCTCAAGTTAATCTCTTGAAACCTGGACCACTATATTAAGAAAATGATTCTAATTTACCATTATTAACTTCTATAGATATTATGTAAGCTGATTCTTCATAAACACTAAAAAACATGCTTTTTTATGATAATGTTGACGAATATTAAAAATTCATTTTTTTAACTGTTTATAAAACACACAATTCTCATGTTAATCTCTTGAAACCTGGACCACTATATTAAGAAAATGATTCTAATTTACCATTATTAATTTGCATACATTTCATTTAAGCTGATGCTTCATAAACACTATAAAACATTATTTTATATGATAATCTTTACGAATATTAAAAATTCAAATTATTATCTGCTTATAAAACACTCAATTCTTAAGTTAGTGTCATGAAATCCAGACCATTATATTAAGTAAATGATTCTTATTTACTATTATTAACTTCTATAAATATTATGTTAGCTGATTCTTCATAAACACTTCAAAAACATGTTTTTATATGATAAGTTTGAGAAACATATGAATTCCTATTTTAATCTGCTTATAAAACAGTCAAATATTAAATATATACACCAACAGAGGGCGTGAGCGTCGCCGTAGTGGGGACGACATCCGTCGGCCGAACCGCCTCAGAATGAAACTAGATAGTTGTGTGGCGTTCACCGTACTGCTGTGTATCGTAACGGGTCGTTGTTTTTACTTAGCTTTTGAGTCTACTCGTTATTTTTTAATTAAGATTTTTGATATTATAAACGGATTGTTCATATTTTATGCCCGAAGTTAACACAAGTAAGTGTCTTGATCCTTGACTACTAGATCAAGAAAATGATTCTAATTTATAATTTTTAACTTTCATTTTTTTCATTTTACCTGATATTTTTACTTCATAAAAACTATAAAATATGATTTTATAAGTTAATTTTGACGAATAATACAACTTAACATTTTTTCGTATTGAAAAGGAGCGATTTTCAGTTGTTTTACAAATGTATTTTTTAGTTACACTCATAATACATTTGAATTCCTTCTACAAAACATTCTGGTATATTTGTACTATCTTTTATGGCTTATCATAATTATTATTTATTATCATCTGTTATAAATGTTTTGCAGTTTTACATTCGTATTTGTATTTAAGTTTCAATTGTAAATTCCTTTCATGTATTTTGTATAAAAATGAAGTTTGTCTGTTAGTTTATGTTTTGATAGTTTCCACTTCTGAATTACTCAGTGTTGTCCACGTACTAGTTGTTATATAAAAATTGTCGTCCTCCTTATGGTATCTAGTAGTGACATTTTGTCCTCCAACCATTATACATATTTAACTTACTATTTTTTTTTTAGATGGCTGTACACCAGATATACTCAGGACATATTGAGACATGAATTACCATTTCTACCATATGGGAAAGTTTCAACATCCTACGTTGAAAATGGACTAGACGATCCTGATAATAATAATAGTTTTATGCATAGTACGAGTAATAGATATTGAATATAATTGATAGTCAATTAATAGTAGTGTAACAAAAAGTTAGTGTCATGAAATCCAGACCATTAGATTAAGTATATGATTCTTATTTAACATTACCAACTTCCATATATATCATATAAGCTGATACTTCATAAACACTATAAAACATGTTTTTATATGATTATTTTGACTCGTATTTTAAATTCATATTTTTAACTGCTTATAAAACAGTGAATTCTCAAGTTAGTGTCATGAAAGTCAGACCACTATATTAAGAAAATGATTCTAATTTACCATTATTAATTTACATACATTTCATTTAAGCTGATACTTCAATAATGCTATAAAACATGATTTTATATGATAATTTTGATGAATATTAAAAATTCATTTTTTTAACTGTTTATAAAACAAACAATTCTCAAGTTAATCTCTTGAAACCTGGACCACTATATTAAGAAAATGATTCTAATTTACCATTATTAACTTCTATAGATATTATGTAAGCTGATTCTTCATAAACACTAAAAAACATGTTTTTTTAATGATAATTTTGACGAATATTAAAAATTCATTTTTTTAACTGTTTATAAAACACACAATTCTCATGTTAATCTCTTGAAACCTGGACCACTATATTAAGAAAATGATTCTAATTTACCATTATTAATTTACATACATTTCATTTAAGCTGATACTTCAATAATGCTATAAAACATGATTTTATATGATAATTTTGATGAATATTAAAAATTCATTTTTTTAACTGTTTATAAAACAAACAATTCTCAAGTTAATCTCTTGAAACCTGGACCACTATATTAAGAAAATGATTCTAATTTACCATTATTAACTTCTATAGATATTATGTAAGCTGATTCTTCATAAACACTAAAAAACATGCTTTTTTATGATAATGTTGACGAATATTAAAAATTCATTTTTTTAACTGTTTATAAAACACACAATTCTCATGTTAATCTCTTGAAACCTGGACCACTATATTAAGAAAATGATTCTAATTTACCATTATTAATTTGCATACATTTCATTTAAGCTGATGCTTCATAAACACTATAAAACATTATTTTATATGATAATCTTTACGAATATTAAAAATTCAAATTATTATCTGCTTATAAAACACTCAATTCTTAAGTTAGTGTCATGAAATCCAGACCATTATATTAAGTAAATGATTCTTATTTACTATTATTAACTTCTATAAATATTATGTTAGCTGATTCTTCATAAACACTTCAAAAACATGTTTTTATATGATAAGTTTGAGAAACATATGAATTCCTATTTTAATCTGCTTATAAAACAGTCAAATATTAAATATATACACCAACAGAGGGCGTGAGCGTCGCCGTAGTGGGGACGACATCCGTCGGCCGAACCGCCTCAGAATGAAACTAGATAGTTGTGTGGCGTTCACCGTACTGCTGTGTATCGTAACGGGTCGTTGTTTTTACTTAGCTTTTGAGTCTACTCGTTATTTTTTAATTAAGATTTTTGATATTATAAACGGATTGTTCATATTTTATGCCCGAAGTTAACACAAGTAAGTGTCTTGATCCTTGACTACTAGATCAAGAAAATGATTCTAATTTATAATTTTTAACTTTCATTTTTTTCATTTTACCTGATATTTTTACTTCATAAAAACTATAAAATATGATTTTATAAGTTAATTTTGACGAATAATACAACTTAACATTTTTTCGTATTGAAAAGGAGCGATTTTCAGTTGTTTTACAAATGTATTTTTTAGTTACACTCATAATACATTTGAATTCCTTCTACAAAACATTCTGGTATATTTGTACTATCTTTTATGGCTTATCATAATTATTATTTATTATCATCTGTTATAAATGTTTTGCAGTTTTACATTCGTATTTGTATTTAAGTTTCAATTGTAAATTCCTTTCATGTATTTTGTATAAAAATGAAGTTTGTCTGTTAGTTTATGTTTTGATAGTTTCCACTTCTGAATTACTCAGTGTTGTCCACGTACTAGTTGTTATATAAAAATTGTCGTCCTCCTTATGGTATCTAGTAGTGACATTTTGTCCTCCAACCATTATACATATTTAACTTACTATTTTTTTTTTAGATGGCTGTACACCAGATATACTCAGGACATATTGAGACATGAATTACCATTTCTACCATATGGGAAAGTTTCAACATCCTACGTTGAAAATGGACTAGACGATCCTGATAATAATAATAGTTTTATGCATAGTACGAGTAATAGATATTGAATATAATTGATAGTCAATTAATAGTAGTGTAACAAAAAGTTAGTGTCATGAAATCCAGACCATTAGATTAAGTATATGATTCTTATTTAACATTACCAACTTCCATATATATCATATAAGCTGATACTTCATAAACACTATAAAACATGTTTTTATATGATTATTTTGACTCGTATTTTAAATTCATATTTTTAACTGCTTATAAAACAGTGAATTCTCAAGTTAGTGTCATGAAAGTCAGACCATTAGATTAAGAAAATTATTCTAATTTACCATTATTAACTAGCATACATTTCATTTAAGCTGATACTTCAATAACGCTATAAAACATGATTTTATATGATAATTTTGACGAATATTAAAAATTCATTTTTTTAACTGTTTATAAATCAAACAATTCTCAAGTTAATCTCTTGAAACCTGGACCACTATATTAAGAAAATGATTCTAATTTACCATTATTAACTTCTATAGATATTATGTAAGCTGATTCTTCATAAACACTAAAAAACATGCTTTTTTATGATAATTTTGACGAATATTAAAAATTCATTTTTTTAACTGTTTATAAAACACACAATTCTCATGTTAATCTCTTGAAACCTGGACCACTATATTAAGAAAATGATTCTAATTTAAAATTAATAATTTGCATACATTTCATTTAAGCTGATGCTTTATAAACACTATAAAACATGTTTTTATATGATTATTTTGACTCGTATTTTATATTCATATTTTTAACTGCTTATAAAATACTGAATTCTCAAGTTATTCTTTAACAATTATACATTATTAACTTACTACATTTTTTCAGATGGACGTATGTCAGATCACTCAAGGCATGCAGAAACATGAATTCACATTTCTACCATTTAAGAAAGTATCAACATCCTATGCTGAAAATGGACTAGAAGATACTGCTAATAATATTGGGTTTACATAATGTGCGTGTAAGGGTTATTGAATATAATTGATAGTAAATTAATGGCAGTGAAACAATTGAGATTTGTTAATAATCTGAATAAAATTTTAGTTAACACCTTTGACTTGTAATTTTCATTCTTAAGAGTTACCATTATTAACTTGCAACCATTTCATTTAAGCTGATACTTCAATAACATTTTAAAACATGCTTTTTTATGATAATTTTGACGAATATTAAAAATTTAATTTTTTTTAACTGTTTATAAAACACACAATTCTCATGTTAATCTCTTGAAACCTGGACCACTATATTAAGAAAATGAATTTAATTTACCATTATTAATTTGCATACATTTCATTTAAGCTGATGCTTCATAAACACTATACAACATTATTTTATATGATAATCTTTACGAATATTAAAAATTCAAATTATTATCTGCTTATAAAACACTCAATTCTCAAGTTAATCTCTTGAAACCTGGACCACTATATTAAGAAAATGATTCTAATTTACCATTATTAATTTACATACATTACATTTAAGCTGATACTTCAATAATGCTATAAAACATGATTTTATATGATAATTTTGATGAATATTAAAAATTCATTTTTTTAACTGTTTATAAAACAAACAATTCTCAAGTTAATCTCTTGAAACCTGGACCACTATATTAAGAAAATGATTCTAATTTACCATTATTAATTTACATACATTACATTTAAGCTGATACTTCAATAATGCTATAAAACATGATTTTATATGATAATTTTGACGAATATTAAAAATTCATTTTTTTAACTGTTTATAAAACACACAATTCTCATGTTAATCTCTTGAAACCTGGACCACTATATTAAGAAAATGATTCTAATTTACCATTATTAATTTGCATACATTTCATTTAAGCTGATGCTTCATAAACACTATAAAACATTATTTTATATGATAATCTTTACGAATATTAAAAATTCAAATTATTATCTGCTTATAAAACACTCAATTCTTAAGTTAGTGTCATGAAATCCAGACCATTATATTAAGTAAATGATTCTCATTTACTATTATTAACTTCTATAAATATTATGTTAGCTGATTCTTCATAAACACTTCAAAAACATGTTTTTATATGATAAGTTTGAGAAACATATGAATTCCTATTTTAATCTGCTTATAAAACAGTCAAATATTAAATATATACACCAACAGAGGGCGTGAGCGTCGCCGTAGTGGGGACGACATCCGTCGGCCGAACCGCCTCAGAATGAAACTAGATAGTTGTGTGGCGTTCACCGTACTGCTGTGTATCGTAACGGGTCGTTGTTTTTACTTAGCTTTTGAGTCTACTCGTTATTTTTTAATTAAGATTTTTGATATTATAAACGGATTGTTCATATTTTATGCCCGAAGTTAACACAAGTAAGTGTCTTGATCCTTGACTACTAGATCAAGAAAATGATTCTAATTTATAATTTTTAACTTTCATTTTTTTCATTTTACCTGATATTTTTACTTCATAAAAACTATAAAATATGATTTTATAAGTTAATTTTGACGAATAATACAACTTAACATTTTTTCGTATTGAAAAGGAGCGATTTTCAGTTGTTTTACAAATGTATTTTTTAGTTACACTCATAATACATTTGAATTCCTTCTACAAAACATTCTGGTATATTTGTACTATCTTTTATGGCTTATCATAATTATTATTTATTATCATCTGTTATAAATGTTTTGCAGTTTTACATTCGTATTTGTATTTAAGTTTCAATTGTAAATTCCTTTCATGTATTTTGTATAAAAATGAAGTTTGTCTGTTAGTTTATGTTTTGATAGTTTCCACTTCTGAATTACTCAGTGTTGTCCACGTACTAGTTGTTATATGAAAATTGTCGTCCTCCTTATGGTATCTAGTAGTGACATTTTGTCCTCCAACCATTATACATATTTAACTTACTATTTTTTTTTTTAGATGGCTGTACACCAGATATACTCAGGACATATTGAGACATGAATTACCATTTCTACCATATGGGAAAGTTTCAACATCCTACGTTGAAAATGGACTAGACGATCCTGATAATAATAATAGTTTTATGCATAGTACGAGTAATGGATATTGAATATAATTGATAGTCAATTAATAGTAGTGTAACAAAAAGTTAGTGTCATGTAATCCAGACCATTAGATTAAGTATATGATTCTTATTTAACATTACCAACTTCCATATATATCATATAAGCTGATACTTCATAAACACTATAAAACATGTTTTTATATGATTATTTTGACTCGTATTTTAAATTCATATTTTTAACTGCTTATAAAACAGTGAATTCTCAAGTTAGTGTCATGAAAGTCAGACCATTAGATTAAGAAAATTATTCTAATTTACCATTATTAACTTGCAACTATTTCATTTAAGCTGATACTTCAATAACATTTTAAAACATGCTTTTTTATGATAATTTTGACGAATATTAAAAATTTAATTTTTTTTAACTGTTTATAAAACACACAATTCTCATGTTAATCTCTTGAAACCTGGACCACTATATTAAGAAAATGAATTTAATTTACCATTATTAATTTGCATACATTTCATTTAAGCTGATGCTTCATAAACACTATACAACATTATTTTATATGATAATCTTTACGAATATTAAAAATTCAAATTATTATCTGCTTATAAAACACTCAATTCTCAAGTTAATCTCTTGAAACCTGGACCACTATATTAAGAAAATGATTCTAATTTACCATTATTAATTTACATACATTTCATTTAAGCTGATACTTCAATAATGCTATAAAACATGATTTTATATGATCATTTTGATGAATATTAAAAATTCATTTTTTTAACTGTTTATAAAACAAACAATTCTCAAGTTAATCTCTTGAAACCTGGACCACTATATTAAGAAAATGATTCTAATTTACCATTATTAACTTCTATAGATATTATGTAAGCTGATTCTTCATAAACACTAAAAAACATGCTTTTTTATGATAATTTTGACGAATATTAAAAATTCATTTTTTTAACTGTTTATAAAACACACAATTCTCATGTTAATCTCTTGAAACCTGGACCACTATATTAAGAAAATGATTCTAATTTACCATTATTAATTTGCATACATTTCATTTAAGCTGATGCTTCATAAACACTATAAAACATTATTTTATATGATAATCTTTACGAATATTAAAAATTCAAATTATTATCTGCTTATAAAACACTCAATTCTTAAGTTAGTGTCATGAAATCCAGACCATTATATTAAGTAAATGATTCTCATTTACTATTATTAACTTCTATAAATATTATGTTAGCTGATTCTTCATAAACACTTCAAAAACATGTTTTTATATGATAAGTTTGAGAAACATATGAATTCCTATTTTAATCTGCTTATAAAACAGTCAAATATTAAATATATACACCAACAGAGGGCGTGAGCGTCGCCGTAGTGGGGACGACATCCGTCGGCCGAACCGCCTCAGAATGAAACTAGATAGTTGTGTGGCGTTCACCGTACTGCTGTGTATCGTAACGGGTCGTTGTTTTTACTTAGCTTTTGAGTCTACTCGTTATTTTTTAATTAAGATTTTTGATATTATAAACGGATTGTTCATATTTTATGCCCGAAGTTAACACAAGTAAGTGTCTTGATCCTTGACTACTAGATCAAGAAAATGATTCTAATTTATAATTTTTAACTTTCATTTTTTTCATTTTACCTGATATTTTTACTTCATAAAAACTATAAAATATGATTTTATAAGTTAATTTTGACGAATAATACAACTTAACATTTTTTCGTATTGAAAAGGAGCGATTTTCAGTTGTTTTACAAATGTATTTTTTAGTTACACTCATAATACATTTGAATTCCTTCTACAAAACATTCTGGTATATTTGTACTATCTTTTATGGCTTATCATAATTATTATTTATTATCATCTGTTATAAATGTTTTGCAGTTTTACATTCGTATTTGTATTTAAGTTTCAATTGTAAATTCCTTTCATGTATTTTGTATAAAAATGAAGTTTGTCTGTTAGTTTATGTTTTGATAGTTTCCACTTCTGAATTACTCAGTGTTGTCCACGTACTAGTTGTTATATAAAAATTGTCGTCCTCCTTATGGTATCTAGTAGTGACATTTTGTCCTCCAACCATTATACATATTTAACTTACTATTTTTTTTTTAGATGGCTGTACACCAGATATACTCAGGACATATTGAGACATGAATTACCATTTCTACCATATGGGAAAGTTTCAACATCCTACGTTGAAAATGGACTAGACGATCCTGATAATAATAATAGTTTTATGCATAGTACGAGTAATAGATATTGAATATAATTGATAGTCAATTAATAGTAGTGTAACAAAAAGTTAGTGTCATGAAATCCAGACCATTAGATTAAGTATATGATTCTTATTTAACATTACCAACTTCCATATATATCATATAAGCTGATACTTCATAAACACTATAAAACATGTTTTTATATGATTATTTTGACTCGTATTTTAAATTCATATTTTTAACTGCTTATAAAACAGTGAATTCTCAAGTTAGTGTCATGAAAGTCAGACCACTATATTAAGAAAATGATTCTAATTTACCATTATTAATTTACATACATTTCATTTAAGCTGATACTTCAATAATGCTATAAAACATGATTTTATATGATAATTTTGATGAATATTAAAAATTCATTTTTTTAACTGTTTATAAAACAAACAATTCTCAAGTTAATCTCTTGAAACCTGGACCACTATATTAAGAAAATGATTCTAATTTACCATTATTAACTTCTATAGATATTATGTAAGCTGATTCTTCATAAACACTAAAAAACATGTTTTTTTAATGATAATTTTGACGAATATTAAAAATTCATTTTTTTAACTGTTTATAAAACACACAATTCTCATGTTAATCTCTTGAAACCTGGACCACTATATTAAGAAAATGATTCTAATTTACCATTATTAATTTACATACATTTCATTTAAGCTGATACTTCAATAATGCTATAAAACATGATTTTATATGATAATTTTGATGAATATTAAAAATTCATTTTTTTAACTGTTTATAAAACAAACCATTCTCAAGTTAATCTCTTGAAACCTGGACCACTATATTAAGAAAATGATTCTAATTTACCATTATTAACTTCTATAGATATTATGTAAGCTGATTCTTCATAAACACTAAAAAACATGCTTTTTTATGATAATGTTGACGAATATTAAAAATTCATTTTTTTAACTGTTTATAAAACACACAATTCTCATGTTAATCTCTTGAAACCTGGACCACTATATTAAGAAAATGATTCTAATTTACCATTATTAATTTGCATACATTTCATTTAAGCTGATGCTTCATAAACACTATAAAACATTATTTTATATGATAATCTTTACGAATATTAAAAATTCAAATTATTATCTGCTTATAAAACACTCAATTCTTAAGTTAGTGTCATGAAATCCAGACCATTATATTAAGTAAATGATTCTTATTTACTATTATTAACTTCTATAAATATTATGTTAGCTGATTCTTCATAAACACTTCAAAAACATGTTTTTATATGATAAGTTTGAGAAACATATGAATTCCTATTTTAATCTGCTTATAAAACAGTCAAATATTAAATATATACACCAACAGAGGGCGTGAGCGTCGCCGTAGTGGGGACGACATCCGTCGGCCGAACCGCCTCAGAATGAAACTAGATAGTTGTGTGGCGTTCACCGTACTGCTGTGTATCGTAACGGGTCGTTGTTTTTACTTAGCTTTTGAGTCTACTCGTTATTTTTTAATTAAGATTTTTGATATTATAAACGGATTGTTCATATTTTATGCCCGAAGTTAACACAAGTAAGTGTCTTGATCCTTGACTACTAGATCAAGAAAATGATTCTAATTTATAATTTTTAACTTTCATTTTTTTCATTTTACCTGATATTTTTACTTCATAAAAACTATAAAATATGATTTTATAAGTTAATTTTGACGAATAATACAACTTAACATTTTTTCGTATTGAAAAGGAGCGATTTTCAGTTGTTTTACAAATGTATTTTTTAGTTACACTCATAATACATTTGAATTCCTTCTACAAAACATTCTGGTATATTTGTACTATCTTTTATGGCTTATCATAATTATTATTTATTATCATCTGTTATAAATGTTTTGCAGTTTTACATTCGTATTTGTATTTAAGTTTCAATTGTAAATTCCTTTCATGTATTTTGTATAAAAATGAAGTTTGTCTGTTAGTTTATGTTTTGATAGTTTCCACTTCTGAATTACTCAGTGTTGTCCACGTACTAGTTGTTATATAAAAATTGTCGTCCTCCTTATGGTATCTAGTAGTGACATTTTGTCCTCCAACCATTATACATATTTAACTTACTATTTTTTTTTTAGATGGCTGTACACCAGATATACTCAGGACATATTGAGACATGAATTACCATTTCTACCATATGGGAAAGTTTCAACATCCTACGTTGAAAATGGACTAGACGATCCTGATAATAATAATAGTTTTATGCATAGTACGAGTAATAGATATTGAATATAATTGATAGTCAATTAATAGTAGTGTAACAAAAAGTTAGTGTCATGAAATCCAGACCATTAGATTAAGTATATGATTCTTATTTAACATTACCAACTTCCATATATATCATATAAGCTGATACTTCATAAACACTATAAAACATGTTTTTATATGATTATTTTGACTCGTATTTTAAATTCATATTTTTAACTGCTTATAAAACAGTGAATTCTCAAGTTAGTGTCATGAAAGTCAGACCATTAGATTAAGAAAATTATTCTAATTTACCATTATTAACTAGCATACATTTCATTTAAGCTGATACTTCAATAACGCTATAAAACATGATTTTATATGATAATTTTGACGAATATTAAAAATTCATTTTTTTAACTGTTTATAAATCAAACAATTCTCAAGTTAATCTCTTGAAACCTGGACCACTATATTAAGAAAATGATTCTAATTTACCATTATTAACTTCTATAGATATTATGTAAGCTGATTCTTCATAAACACTAAAAAACATGCTTTTTTATGATAATTTTGACGAATATTAAAAATTCATTTTTTTAACTGTTTATAAAACACACAATTCTCATGTTAATCTCTTGAAACCTGGACCACTATATTAAGAAAATGATTCTAATTTAAAATTAATAATTTGCATACATTTCATTTAAGCTGATGCTTTATAAACACTATAAAACATGTTTTTATATGATTATTTTGACTCGTATTTTATATTCATATTTTTAACTGCTTATAAAATACTGAATTCTCAAGTTATTCTTTAACAATTATACATTATTAACTTACTACATTTTTTCAGATGGACGTATGTCAGATCACTCAAGGCATGCAGAAACATGAATTCACATTTCTACCATTTAAGAAAGTATCAACATCCTATGCTGAAAATGGACTAGAAGATACTGCTAATAATATTGGGTTTACATAATGTGCGTGTAAGGGTTATTGAATATAATTGATAGTAAATTAATGGCAGTGAAACAATTGAGATTTGTTAATAATCTGAATAAAATTTTAGTTAACACCTTTGACTTGTAATTTTCATTCTTAAGAGTTACCATTATTAACTTGCAACCATTTCATTTAAGCTGATACTTCAATAACATTTTAAAACATGCTTTTTTATGATAATTTTGACGAATATTAAAAATTTAATTTTTTTTAACTGTTTATAAAACACACAATTCTCATGTTAATCTCTTGAAACCTGGACCACTATATTAAGAAAATGAATTTAATTTACCATTATTAATTTGCATACATTTCATTTAAGCTGATGCTTCATAAACACTATACAACATTATTTTATATGATAATCTTTACGAATATTAAAAATTCAAATTATTATCTGCTTATAAAACACTCAATTCTCAAGTTAATCTCTTGAAACCTGGACCACTATATTAAGAAAATGATTCTAATTTACCATTATTAATTTACATACATTACATTTAAGCTGATACTTCAATAATGCTATAAAACATGATTTTATATGATAATTTTGATGAATATTAAAAATTCATTTTTTTAACTGTTTATAAAACAAACAATTCTCAAGTTAATCTCTTGAAACCTGGACCACTATATTAAGAAAATGATTCTAATTTACCATTATTAATTTACATACATTACATTTAAGCTGATACTTCAATAATGCTATAAAACATGATTTTATATGATAATTTTGACGAATATTAAAAATTCATTTTTTTAACTGTTTATAAAACACACAATTCTCATGTTAATCTCTTGAAACCTGGACCACTATATTAAGAAAATGATTCTAATTTACCATTATTAATTTGCATACATTTCATTTAAGCTGATGCTTCATAAACACTATAAAACATTATTTTATATGATAATCTTTACGAATATTAAAAATTCAAATTATTATCTGCTTATAAAACACTCAATTCTTAAGTTAGTGTCATGAAATCCAGACCATTATATTAAGTAAATGATTCTCATTTACTATTATTAACTTCTATAAATATTATGTTAGCTGATTCTTCATAAACACTTCAAAAACATGTTTTTATATGATAAGTTTGAGAAACATATGAATTCCTATTTTAATCTGCTTATAAAACAGTCAAATATTAAATATATACACCAACAGAGGGCGTGAGCGTCGCCGTAGTGGGGACGACATCCGTCGGCCGAACCGCCTCAGAATGAAACTAGATAGTTGTGTGGCGTTCACCGTACTGCTGTGTATCGTAACGGGTCGTTGTTTTTACTTAGCTTTTGAGTCTACTCGTTATTTTTTAATTAAGATTTTTGATATTATAAACGGATTGTTCATATTTTATGCCCGAAGTTAACACAAGTAAGTGTCTTGATCCTTGACTACTAGATCAAGAAAATGATTCTAATTTATAATTTTTAACTTTCATTTTTTTCATTTTACCTGATATTTTTACTTCATAAAAACTATAAAATATGATTTTATAAGTTAATTTTGACGAATAATACAACTTAACATTTTTTCGTATTGAAAAGGAGCGATTTTCAGTTGTTTTACAAATGTATTTTTTAGTTACACTCATAATACATTTGAATTCCTTCTACAAAACATTCTGGTATATTTGTACTATCTTTTATGGCTTATCATAATTATTATTTATTATCATCTGTTATAAATGTTTTGCAGTTTTACATTCGTATTTGTATTTAAGTTTCAATTGTAAATTCCTTTCATGTATTTTGTATAAAAATGAAGTTTGTCTGTTAGTTTATGTTTTGATAGTTTCCACTTCTGAATTACTCAGTGTTGTCCACGTACTAGTTGTTATATGAAAATTGTCGTCCTCCTTATGGTATCTAGTAGTGACATTTTGTCCTCCAACCATTATACATATTTAACTTACTATTTTTTTTTTTAGATGGCTGTACACCAGATATACTCAGGACATATTGAGACATGAATTACCATTTCTACCATATGGGAAAGTTTCAACATCCTACGTTGAAAATGGACTAGACGATCCTGATAATAATAATAGTTTTATGCATAGTACGAGTAATGGATATTGAATATAATTGATAGTCAATTAATAGTAGTGTAACAAAAAGTTAGTGTCATGTAATCCAGACCATTAGATTAAGTATATGATTCTTATTTAACATTACCAACTTCCATATATATCATATAAGCTGATACTTCATAAACACTATAAAACATGTTTTTATATGATTATTTTGACTCGTATTTTAAATTCATATTTTTAACTGCTTATAAAACAGTGAATTCTCAAGTTAGTTTCATGAAAGTCAGACCACTATATTAAGAAAATGATTCTAATTTACCATTATTAACTTCTATAGATATTATGTAAGCTGATTCTTCATAAACACTAAAAAACATGCTTTTTTATGATAATTTTGACGAATATTAAAAATTCATTTTTTTAACTGTTTATAAAACACACAATTCTCATGTTAATCTCTTGAAACCTGGACCACTATATTAAGAAAATGATTCTAATTTAAAATTAATAATTTGCATACATTTCATTTAAGCTGATGCTTTATAAACACTATAAAACATGTTTTTATATGATTATTTTGACTCGTATTTTATATTCATATTTTTAACTGCTTATAAAATACTGAATTCTCAAGTTATTCTTTAACAATTATACATTATTAACTTACTACATTTTTTCAGATGGACGTATGTCAGATCACTCAAGGCATGCAGAAACATGAATTCACATTTCTACCATTTAAGAAAGTATCAACATCCTATGCTGAAAATGGACTAGAAGATACTGCTAATAATATTGGGTTTACATAATGTGCGTGTAAGGGTTATTGAATATAATTGATAGTAAATTAATGGCAGTGAAACAATTGAGATTTGTTAATAATCTGAATAAAATTTTAGTTAACACCTTTGACTTGTAATTTTCATTCTTAAGAGTTACCATTATTAACTTGCAACCATTTCATTTAAGCTGATACTTCAATAACATTTTAAAACATGCTTTTTTATGATAATTTTGACGAATATTAAAAATTTAATTTTTTTTAACTGTTTATAAAACACACAATTCTCATGTTAATCTCTTGAAACCTGGACCACTATATTAAGAAAATGAATTTAATTTACCATTATTAATTTGCATACATTTCATTTAAGCTGATGCTTCATAAACACTATACAACATTATTTTATATGATAATCTTTACGAATATTAAAAATTCAAATTATTATCTGCTTATAAAACACTCAATTCTCAAGTTAATCTCTTGAAACCTGGACCACTATATTAAGAAAATGATTCTAATTTACCATTATTAATTTACATACATTACATTTAAGCTGATACTTCAATAATGCTATAAAACATGATTTTATATGATAATTTTGATGAATATTAAAAATTCATTTTTTTAACTGTTTATAAAACAAACAATTCTCAAGTTAATCTCTTGAAACCTGGACCACTATATTAAGAAAATGATTCTAATTTACCATTATTAATTTACATACATTACATTTAAGCTGATACTTCAATAATGCTATAAAACATGATTTTATATGATAATTTTGACGAATATTAAAAATTCATTTTTTTAACTGTTTATAAAACACACAATTCTCATGTTAATCTCTTGAAACCTGGACCACTATATTAAGAAAATGAATTTAATTTACCATTATTAATTTGCATATATTTCATTTAAGCTGATGCTTCATAAACACTATACAACATTATTTTATATGATAATCTTTACGAATATTAAAAATTCAAATTATTATCTGCTTATAAAACACTCAATTCTCAAGTTAATCTCTTGAAACCTGGACCACTATATTAAGAAAATGAATTTAATTTACCATTATTAATTTGCATACATTTCATTTAAGCTGATGCTTCATAAACACTATACAACATTATTTTATATGATAATCTTTACGAATATTAAAAATTCAAATTATTATCTGCTTATAAAACACTCAATTCTCAAGTTAATCTCTTGAAACCTGGACCACTATATTAAGAAAATGATTCTAATTTACCATTATTAACTTCTATAGATATTATGTAAGCTGATTCTTCATAAACACTAAAAAACATGCTTTTTTATGATAATTTTGACGAATATTAAAAATTCATTTTTTTAACTGTTTATAAAACACACAATTCTCATGTTAATCTCTTGAAACCTGGACCACTATATTAAGAAAATGATTCTAATTTACCATTATTAATTTGCATACATTTCATTTAAGCTGATGCTTCATAAACACTATAAAACATTATTTTATATGATAATCTTTACGAATATTAAAAATTCAAATTATTATCTGCTTATAAAACACTCAATTCTTAAGTTAGTGTCATGAAATCCAGACCATTATATTAAGTAAATGATTCTCATTTACTATTACTAACTTCTATAAATATTATGTTAGCTGATTCTTCATAAACACTTCAAAAACATGTTTTTATATGATAAGTTTGAGAAACATATGAATTCCTATTTTAATCTGCTTATAAAACAGTCAAATATTAAATATATACACCAACAGAGGGCGTGAGCGTCGCCGTAGTGGGGACGACATCCGTCGGCCGAACCGCCTCAGAATGAAACTAGATAGTTGTGTGGCGTTCACCGTACTGCTGTGTATCGTAACGGGTCGTTGTTTTTACTTAGCTTTTGAGTCTACTCGTTATTTTTTAATTAAGATTTTTGATATTATAAACGGATTGTTCATATTTTATGCCCGAAGTTAACACAAGTAAGTGTCTTGATCCTTGACTACTAGATCAAGAAAATGATTCTAATTTATAATTTTTAACTTTCATTTTTTTCATTTTACCTGATATTTTTACTTCATAAAAACTATAAAATATGATTTTATAAGTTAATTTTGACGAATAATACAACTTAACATTTTTTCGTATTGAAAAGGAGCGATTTTCAGTTGTTTTACAAATGTATTTTTTAGTTACACTCATAATACATTTGAATTCCTTCTACAAAACATTCTGGTATATTTGTACTATCTTTTATGGCTTATCATAATTATTATTTATTATCATCTGTTATAAATGTTTTGCAGTTTTACATTCGTATTTGTATTTAAGTTTCAATTGTAAATTCCTTTCATGTATTTTGTATAAAAATGAAGTTTGTCTGTTAGTTTATGTTTTGATAGTTTCCACTTCTGAATTACTCAGTGTTGTCCACGTACTAGTTGTTATATGAAAATTGTCGTCCTCCTTATGGTATCTAGTAGTGACATTTTGTCCTCCAACCATTATACATATTTAACTTACTATTTTTTTTTTTAGATGGCTGTACACCAGATATACTCAGGACATATTGAGACATGAATTACCATTTCTACCATATGGGAAAGTTTCAACATCCTACGTTGAAAATGGACTAGACGATCCTGATAATAATAATAGTTTTATGCATAGTACGAGTAATGGATATTGAATATAATTGATAGTCAATTAATAGTAGTGTAACAAAAAGTTAGTGTCATGTAATCCAGACCATTAGATTAAGTATATGATTCTTATTTAACATTACCAACTTCCATATATATCATATAAGCTGATACTTCATAAACACTATAAAACATGTTTTTATATGATTATTTTGACTCGTATTTTAAATTCATATTTTTAACTGCTTATAAAACAGTGAATTCTCAAGTTAGTTTCATGAAAGTCAGACCACTATATTAAGAAAATGATTCTAATTTACCATTATTAACTTCTATAGATATTATGTAAGCTGATTCTTCATAAACACTAAAAAACATGCTTTTTTATGATAATTTTGACGAATATTAAAAATTCATTTTTTTAACTGTTTATAAAACACACAATTCTCATGTTAATCTCTTGAAACCTGGACCACTATATTAAGAAAATGATTCTAATTTAAAATTAATAATTTGCATACATTTCATTTAAGCTGATGCTTTATAAACACTATAAAACATGTTTTTATATGATTATTTTGACTCGTATTTTATATTCATATTTTTAACTGCTTATAAAATACTGAATTCTCAAGTTATTCTTTAACAATTATACATTATTAACTTACTACATTTTTTCAGATGGACGTATGTCAGATCACTCAAGGCATGCAGAAACATGAATTCACATTTCTACCATTTAAGAAAGTATCAACATCCTATGCTGAAAATGGACTAGAAGATACTGCTAATAATATTGGGTTTACATAATGTGCGTGTAAGGGTTATTGAATATAATTGATAGTAAATTAATGGCAGTGAAACAATTGAGATTTGTTAATAATCTGAATAAAATTTTAGTTAACACCTTTGACTTGTAATTTTCATTCTTAAGAGTTACCATTATTAACTTGCAACCATTTCATTTAAGCTGATACTTCAATAACATTTTAAAACATGCTTTTTTATGATAATTTTGACGAATATTAAAAATTTAATTTTTTTTAACTGTTTATAAAACACACAATTCTCATGTTAATCTCTTGAAACCTGGACCACTATATTAAGAAAATGAATTTAATTTACCATTATTAATTTGCATACATTTCATTTAAGCTGATGCTTCATAAACACTATACAACATTATTTTATATGATAATCTTTACGAATATTAAAAATTCAAATTATTATCTGCTTATAAAACACTCAATTCTCAAGTTAATCTCTTGAAACCTGGACCACTATATTAAGAAAATGATTCTAATTTACCATTATTAATTTACATACATTACATTTAAGCTGATACTTCAATAATGCTATAAAACATGATTTTATATGATAATTTTGATGAATATTAAAAATTCATTTTTTTAACTGTTTATAAAACAAACAATTCTCAAGTTAATCTCTTGAAACCTGGACCACTATATTAAGAAAATGATTCTAATTTATAATTTTTAACTTTCATTTTTTTCATTTTACCTGATATTTTTACTTCATAAAAACTATAAAATATGATTTTATAAGTTAATTTTGACGAATAATACAACTTAACATTTTTTCGTATTGAAAAGGAGCGATTTTCAGTTGTTTTACAAATGTATTTTTTAGTTACACTCATAATACATTTGAATTCCTTCTACAAAACATTCTGGTATATTTGTACTATCTTTTATGGCTTATCATAATTATTATTTATTATCATCTGTTATAAATGTTTTGCAGTTTTACATTCGTATTTGTATTTAAGTTTCAATTGTAAATTCCTTTCATGTATTTTGTATAAAAATGAAGTTTGTCTGTTAGTTTATGTTTTGATAGTTTCCACTTCTGAATTACTCAGTGTTGTCCACGTACTAGTTGTTATATGAAAATTGTCGTCCTCCTTATGGTATCTAGTAGTGACATTTTGTCCTCCAACCATTATACATATTTAACTTACTATTTTTTTTTTTAGATGGCTGTACACCAGATATACTCAGGACATATTGAGACATGAATTACCATTTCTACCATATGGGAAAGTTTCAACATCCTACGTTGAAAATGGACTAGACGATCCTGATAATAATAATAGTTTTATGCATAGTACGAGTAATGGATATTGAATATAATTGATAGTCAATTAATAGTAGTGTAACAAAAAGTTAGTGTCATGTAATCCAGACCATTAGATTAAGTATATGATTCTTATTTAACATTACCAACTTCCATATATATCATATAAGCTGATACTTCATAAACACTATAAAACATGTTTTTATATGATTATTTTGACTCGTATTTTAAATTCATATTTTTAACTGCTTATAAAACAGTGAATTCTCAAGTTAGTGTCATGAAAGTCAGACCATTAGATTAAGAAAATTATTCTAATTTACCATTATTAACTAGCATACATTTCATTTAAGCTGATACTTCAATAACGCTATAAAACATGATTTTATATGATAATTTTGACGAATATTAAAAATTCATTTTTTTAACTGTTTATAAAACACACAATTCTCATGTTAATCTCTTGAAACCTGGACCACTTTATTAAGAAAATGATTCTAATTTACCATTAAAAACTAGCATACATTTCATTTAAGCTGATACTTCAATAATGCTATAAAACATGATTTTATATGATAATTTTGACGAATATTAAAAATTCATTTTTTTAACTGTTTATAAAACAAACAATTCTCAAGTTAATCTCTTGAAACCTGGACCACTATATTAAGAAAATGATTCTAATTTACCATTATTAACTTCTATAGATATTATGTAAGCTGATTCTTCATAAACACTAAAAAACATGCTTTTTTATGATAATTTTGATGAATATTAAAAATTCATTTTTTTAACTGTTTATAAAACAAACAATTCTCAAGTTAATCTCTTGAAACCTGGACCACTATATTAAGAAAATGATTCTAATTTACCATTATTAACTTCTATAGATATTATGTAAGCTGATTCTTCATAAACACTAAAAAACATGCTTTTTTATGATAATTTTGACGAATATTAAAAATTCATTTTTTTAACTGTTTATAAAACACACAATTCTCATGTTAATCTCTTGAAACCTGGACCACTATATTAAGAAAATGATTCTAATTTAAAATTAATAATTTGCATACATTTTATTTAAGCTGATGCTTTATAAACACTATAAAACATGTTTTTATATGATTATTTTGACTCGTATTTTATATTCATATTTTTAACTGCTTATAAAATACTGAATTCTCAAGTTATTCTTTAACAATTATACATTATTAACTTACTACATTTTTTCAGATGGACGTATGTCAGATCACTCAAGGCATGCAGAAACATGAATTCACATTTCTACCATTTAAGAAAGTATCAACATCCTATGCTGAAAATGGACTAGAAGATACTGCTAATAATATTGGGTTTATATAATGTGCGTGTAAGGGTTATTGAATATAATTGATAGTAAATTAATGGCAGTGAAACAATTGAGATTTGTTAATAATCTGAATAAAATTTTAGTTAACACCTTTGACTTGTAATTTTCATTCTTAAGAGTTACCATTATTAACTTGCAACCATTTCATTTAAGCTGATACTTCAATAACATTTTAAAACATGCTTTTTTATGATAATTTTGACGAATATTAAAAATTTAATTTTTTTTTAACTGTTTATAAAACACACAATTCTCATGTTAATCTCTTGAAACCTGGACCACTATATTAAGAAAATGAATTTAATTTACCATTATTAATTTGCATACATTTCATTTAAGCTGATGCTTCATAAACACTATACAACATTATTTTATATGATAATCTTTACGAATATTAAAAATTCAAATTATTATCTGCTTATAAAACACTCAATTCTCAAGTTAATCTCTTGAAACCTGGACCACTATATTAAGAAAATGATTCTAATTTACCATTATTAATTTACATACATTTCATTTAAGCTGATACTTCAATAATGCTATAAAACATGATTTTATATGATAATTTTGATGAATATTAAAAATTCATTTTTTTAACTGTTTATAAAACAAACAATTCTCAAGTTAATCTCTTGAAACCTGGACCACTATATTAAGAAAATGATTCTAATTTACCATTATTAACTTCTATAGATATTATGTAAGCTGATTCTTCATAAACACTAAAAAACATGCTTTTTTATGATAATTTTGACGAATATTAAAAATTCATTTTTTTAACTGTTTATAAAACACACAATTCTCATGTTAATCTCTTGAAACCTGGACCACTATATTAAGAAAATGATTCTAATTTACCATTATTAATTTGCATACATTTCATTTAAGCTGATGCTTCATAAACACTATAAAACATTATTTTATATGATAATCTTTACGAATATTAAAAATTCAAATTATTATCTGCTTATAAAACACTCAATTCTTAAGTTAGTGTCATGAAATCCAGACCATTATATTAAGTAAATGATTCTCATTTACTATTATTAACTTCTATAAATATTATGTTAGCTGATTCTTCATAAACACTTCAAAAACATGTTTTTATATGATAAGTTTGAGAAACATATGAATTCCTATTTTAATCTGCTTATAAAACAGTCAAATATTAAATATATACACCAACAGAGGGCGTGAGCGTCGCCGTAGTGGGGACGACATCCGTCGGCCGAACCGCCTCAGAATGAAACTAGATAGTTGTGTGGCGTTCACCGTACTGCTGTGTATCGTAACGGGTCGTTGTTTTTACTTAGCTTTTGAGTCTACTCGTTATTTTTTAATTAAGATTTTTGATATTATAAACGGATTGTTCATATTTTATGCCCGAAGTTAACACAAGTAAGTGTCTTGATCCTTGACTACTAGATCAAGAAAATGATTCTAATTTATAATTTTTAACTTTCATTTTTTTCATTTTACCTGATATTTTTACTTCATAAAAACTATAAAATATGATTTTATAAGTTAATTTTGACGAATAATACAACTTAACATTTTTTCGTATTGAAAAGGAGCGATTTTCAGTTGTTTTACAAATGTATTTTTTAGTTACACTCATAATACATTTGAATTCCTTCTACAAAACATTCTGGTATATTTGTACTATCTTTTATGGCTTATCATAATTATTATTTATTATCATCTGTTAAAAATGTTTTGCAGTTTTACATTCGTATTTGTATTTAAGTTTCAATTGTAAATTCCTTTCATGTATTTTGTATAAAAATGAAGTTTGTCTGTTAGTTTATGTTTTGATAGTTTCCACTTCTGAATTACTCAGTGTTGTCCACGTACTAGTTGTTATATGAAAATTGTCGTCCTCCTTATGGTATCTAGTAGTGACATTTTGTCCTCCAACCATTATACATATTTAACTTACTATTTTTTTTTTTAGATGGCTGTACACCAGATATACTCAGGACATATTGAGACATGAATTACCATTTCTACCATATGGGAAAGTTTCAACATCCTACGTTGAAAATGGACTAGACGATCCTGATAATAATAATAGTTTTATGCATAGTACGAGTAATGGATATTGAATATAATTGATAGTCAATTAATAGTAGTGTAACAAAAAGTTAGTGTCATGTAATCCAGACCATTAGATTAAGTATATGATTCTTATTTAACATTACCAACTTCCATATATATCATATAAGCTGATACTTCATAAACACTATAAAACATGTTTTTATATGATTATTTTGACTCGTATTTTAAATTCATATTTTTAACTGCTTATAAAACAGTGAATTCTCAAGTTAGTGTCATGAAAGTCAGACCATTAGATTAAGAAAATTATTCTAATTTACCATTATTAACTAGCATACATTTCATTTAAGCTGATACTTCAATAACGCTATAAAACATGATTTTATATGATAATTTTGACGAATATTAAAAATTCATTTTTTTAACTGTTTATAAAACACACAATTCTCATGTTAATCTCTTGAAACCTGGACCACTTTATTAAGAAAATGATTCTAATTTACCATTAAAAACTAGCATACATTTCATTTAAGCTGATACTTCAATAATGCTATAAAACATGATTTTATATGATAATTTTGACGAATATTAAAAATTCATTTTTTTAACTGTTTATAAAACAAACAATTCTCAAGTTAATCTCTTGAAACCTGGACCACTATATTAAGAAACTGATTCTAATTTACCATTATTAACTTCTATAGATATTATGTAAGCTGATTCTTCATAAACACTAAAAAACATGCTTTTTTATGATAATTTTGATGAATATTAAAAATTCATTTTTTTAACTGTTTATAAAACAAACAATTCTCAAGTTAATCTCTTGAAACCTGGACCACTATATTAAGAAAATGATTCTAATTTACCATTATTAACTTCTATAGATATTATGTAAGCTGATTCTTCATAAACACTAAAAAACATGCTTTTTTATGATAATTTTGACGAATATTAAAAATTCATTTTTTTAACTGTTTATAAAACACACAATTCTCATGTTAATCTCTTGAAACCTGGACCACTATATTAAGAAAATGATTCTAATTTAAAATTAATAATTTGCATACATTTTATTTAAGCTGATGCTTTATAAACACTATAAAACATGTTTTTATATGATTATTTTGACTCGTATTTTATATTCATATTTTTAACTGCTTATAAAATACTGAATTCTCAAGTTATTCTTTAACAATTATACATTATTAACTTACTACATTTTTTCAGATGGACGTATGTCAGATTACTCAAGGCATGCAGAAACATGAATTCACATTTCTACCATTTAAGAAAGTATCAACATCCTATGCTGAAAATGGACTAGAAGATACTGCTAATAATATTGGGTTTATATAATGTGCGTGTAAGGGTTATTGAATATAATTGATAGTAAATTAATGGCAGTGAAACAATTGAGATTTGTTAATAATCTGAATAAAATTTTAGTTAACACCTTTGACTTGTAATTTTCATTCTTAAGAGTTACCATTATTAACTTGCAACCATTTCATTTAAGCTGATACTTCAATAACATTTTAAAACATGCTTTTTTATGATAATTTTGACGAATATTAAAAATTTAATTTTTTTTAACTGTTTATAAAACACACAATTCTCATGTTAATCTCTTGAAACCTGGACCACTATATTAAGAAAATGAATTTAATTTACCATTATTAATTTGCATACATTTCATTTAAGCTGATGCTTCATAAACACTATACAACATTATTTTATATGATAATCTTTACGAATATTAAAAATTCAAATTATTATCTGCTTATAAAACACTCAATTCTCAAGTTAATCTCTTGAAACCTGGACCACTATATTAAGAAAATGATTCTAATTTACCATTATTAATTTACATACATTTCATTTAAGCTGATACTTCAATAATGCTATAAAACATGATTTTATATGATAATTTTGATGAATATTAAAAATTCATTTTTTTAACTGTTTATAAAACAAACAATTCTCAAGTTAATCTCTTGAAACCTGGACCACTATATTAAGAAAATGATTCTAATTTACCATTATTAACTTCTATAGATATTATGTAAGCTGATTCTTCATAAACACTAAAAAACATGCTTTTTTATGATAATTTTGACGAATATTAAAAATTCATTTTTTTAACTGTTTATAAAACACACAATTCTCATGTTAATCTCTTGAAACCTGGACCACTATATTAAGAAAATGATTCTAATTTAAAATTAATAATTTGCATACATTTTATTTAAGCTGATGCTTTATAAACACTATAAAACATGTTTTTATATGATTATTTTGACTCGTATTTTATATTCATATTTTTAACTGCTTATAAAATACTGAATTCTCAAGTTATTCTTTAACAATTATACATTATTAACTTACTACATTTTTTCAGATGGACGTATGTCAGATTACTCAAGGCATGCAGAAACATGAATTCACATTTCTACCATTTAAGAAAGTATCAACATCCTATGCTGAAAATGGACTAGAAGATACTGCTAATAATATTGGGTTTATATAATGTGCGTGTAAGGGTTATTGAATATAATTGATAGTAAATTAATGGCAGTGAAACAATTGAGATTTGTTAATAATCTGAATAAAATTTTAGTTAACACCTTTGACTTGTAATTTTCATTCTTAAGAGTTACCATTATTAACTTGCAACCATTTCATTTAAGCTGATACTTCAATAACATTTTAAAACATGCTTTTTTATGATAATTTTGACGAATATTAAAAATTTAATTTTTTTTAACTGTTTATAAAACACACAATTCTCATGTTAATCTCTTGAAACCTGGACCACTATATTAAGAAAATGAATTTAATTTACCATTATTAATTTGCATACATTTCATTTAAGCTGATGCTTCATAAACACTATACAACATTATTTTATATGATAATCTTTACGAATATTAAAAATTCAAATTATTATCTGCTTATAAAACACTCAATTCTCAAGTTAATCTCTTGAAACCTGGACCACTATATTAAGAAAATGATTCTAATTTACCATTATTAATTTACATACATTTCATTTAAGCTGATACTTCAATAATGCTATAAAACATGATTTTATATGATAATTTTGATGAATATTAAAAATTCATTTTTTTAACTGTTTATAAAACAAACAATTCTCAAGTTAATCTCTTGAAACCTGGACCACTATATTAAGAAAATGATTCTAATTTACCATTATTAACTTCTATAGATATTATGTAAGCTGATTCTTCATAAACACTAAAAAACATGCATTTTTATGATAATTTTGACGAATATTAAAAATTCATTTTTTTAACTGTTTATAAAACACACAATTCTCATGTTAATCTCTTGAAACCTGGACCACTATATTAAGAAAATGATTCTAATTTACCATTATTAATTTGCATACATTTCATTTAAGCTGATGCTTCATAAACACTATAAAACATTATTTTATATGATAATCTTTACGAATATTAAAAATTCAAATTATTATCTGCTTATAAAACACTCAATTCTTAAGTTAGTGTCATGAAATCCAGACCATTATATTAAGTAAATGATTCTTATTTACTATTATTAACTTCTATAAATATTATGTTAGCTGATTCTTCATAAACACTTCAAAAACATGTTTTTATATGATAAGTTTGAGAAACATATGAATTCCTATTTTAATCTGCTTATAAAACAGTCAAATATTAAATATATACACCAACAGAGGGCGTGAGCGTCGCCGTAGTGGGGACGACATCCGTCGGCCGAACCGCCTCAGAATGAAACTAGATAGTTGTGTGGCGTTCACCGTACTGCTGTGTATCGTAACGGGTCGTTGTTTTTACTTAGCTTTTGAGTCTACTCGTTATTTTTTAATTAAGATTTTTGATATTATAAACGGATTGTTCATATTTTATGCCCGAAGTTAACACAAGTAAGTGTCTTGATCCTTGACTACTAGATCAAGAAAATGATTCTAATTTATAATTTTTAACTTTCATTTTTTTTCATTTTACCTGATATTTTTACTTCATAAAAACTATAAAATATGATTTTATAAGTTAATTTTGACGAATAATACAACTTAACATTTTTTCGTATTGAAAAGGAGCGATTTTCAGTTGTTTTACAAATGTATTTTTTAGTTACACTCATAATACATTTGAATTCCTTCTACAAAACATTCTGGTATATTTGTACTATCTTTTATGGCTTATCATAATTATTATTTATTATCATCTGTTAAAAATGTTTTGCAGTTTTACATTCGTATTTGTATTTAAGTTTCAATTGTAAATTCCTTTCATGTATTTTGTATAAAAATGAAGTTTGTCTGTTAGTTTATGTTTTGATAGTTTCCACTTCTGAATTACTCAGTGTTGTCCACGTACTAGTTGTTATATGAAAATTGTCGTCCTCCTTATGGTATCTAGTAGTGACATTTTGTCCTCCAACCATTATACATATTTAACTTACTATTTTTTTTTTTAGATGGCTGTACACCAGATATACTCAGGACATATTGAGACATGAATTACCATTTCTACCATATGGGAAAGTTTCAACATCCTACGTTGAAAATGGACTAGACGATCCTGATAATAATAATAGTTTTATGCATAGTACGAGTAATGGATATTGAATATAATTGATAGTCAATTAATAGTAGTGTAACAAAAAGTTAGTGTCATGTAATCCAGACCATTAGATTAAGTATATGATTCTTATTTAACATTACCAACTTCCATATATATCATATAAGCTGATACTTCATAAACACTATAAAACATGTTTTTATATGATTATTTTGACTCGTATTTTAAATTCATATTTTTAACTGCTTATAAAACAGTGAATTCTCAAGTTAGTGTCATGAAAGTCAGACCATAAGAAAATTATTCTAATTTACCATTATTAACTAGCATACATTTCATTTAAGCTGATACTTCAATAACGCTATAAAACATGATTTTATATGATAATTTTGACGAATATTAAAAATTCATTTTTTTAACTGTTTATAAAACACACAATTCTCATGTTAATCTCTTGAAACCTGGACCACTTTATTAAGAAAATGATTCTAATTTACCATTAAAAACTAGCATACATTTCATTTAAGCTGATACTTCAATAATGCTATAAAACATGATTTTATATGATAATTTTGACGAATATTAAAAATTCATTTTTTTAACTGTTTATAAAACAAACAATTCTCAAGTTAATCTCTTGAAACCTGGACCACTATATTAAGAAACTGATTCTAATTTACCATTATTAACTTCTATAGATATTATGTAAGCTGATTCTTCATAAACACTAAAAAACATGCTTTTTTATGATAATTTTGATGAATATTAAAAATTCATTTTTTTAACTGTTTATAAAACAAACAATTCTCAAGTTAATCTCTTGAAACCTGGACCACTATATTAAGAAAATGATTCTAATTTACCATTATTAACTTCTATAGATATTATGTAAGCTGATTCTTCATAAACACTAAAAAACATGCTTTTTTATGATAATTTTGACGAATATTAAAAATTCATTTTTTTAACTGTTTATAAAACACACAATTCTCATGTTAATCTCTTGAAACCTGGACCACTATATTAAGAAAATGATTCTAATTTAAAATTAATAATTTGCATACATTTTATTTAAGCTGATGCTTTATAAACACTATAAAACATGTTTTTATATGATTATTTTGACTCGTATTTTATATTCATATTTTTAACTGCTTATAAAATACTGAATTCTCAAGTTATTCTTTAACAATTATACATTATTAACTTACTACATTTTTTCAGATGGACGTATGTCAGATTACTCAAGGCATGCAGAAACATGAATTCACATTTCTACCATTTAAGAAAGTATCAACATCCTATGCTGAAAATGGACTAGAAGATACTGCTAATAATATTGGGTTTATATAATGTGCGTGTAAGGGTTATTGAATATAATTGATAGTAAATTAATGGCAGTGAAACAATTGAGATTTGTTAATAATCTGAATAAAATTTTAGTTAACACCTCTGACTTGTAATTTTCATTCTTAAGAGTTACCATTATTAACTTGCAACCATTTCATTTAAGCTGATACTTCAATAACATTTTAAAACATGCTTTTTTATGATAATTTTGACGAATATTAAAAATTTAATTTTTTTTAACTGTTTATAAAACACACAATTCTCATGTTAATCTCTTGAAACCTGGACCACTATATTAAGAAAATGAATTTAATTTACCATTATTAATTTGCATACATTTCATTTAAGCTGATGCTTCATAAACACTATACAACATTATTTTATATGATAATCTTTACGAATATTAAAAATTCAAATTATTATCTGCTTATAAAACACTCAATTCTCAAGTTAATCTCTTGAAACCTGGACCACTATATTAAGAAAATGATTCTAATTTACCATTATTAATTTACATACATTTCATTTAAGCTGATACTTCAATAATGCTATAAAACATGATTTTATATGATAATTTTGATGAATATTAAAAATTCATTTTTTTAACTGTTTATAAAACAAACAATTCTCAAGTTAATCTCTTGAAACCTGGACCACTATATTAAGAAAATGATTCTAATTTACCATTATTAACTTCTATAGATATTATGTAAGCTGATTCTTCATAAACACTAAAAAACATGCTTTTTTATGATAATTTTGACGAATATTAAAAATTCATTTTTTTAACTGTTTATAAAACACACAATTCTCATGTTAATCTCTTGAAACCTGGACCACTATATTAAGAAAATGATTCTAATTTACCATTATTAATTTGCATACATTTCATTTAAGCTGATGCTTCATAAACACTATAAAACATTATTTTATATGATAATCTTTACGAATATTAAAAATTCAAATTATTATCTGCTTATAAAACACTCAATTCTTAAGTTAGTGTCATGAAATCCAGACCATTATATTAAGTAAATGATTCTTATTTACTATTATTAACTTCTATAAATATTATGTTAGCTGATTCTTCATAAACACTTCAAAAACATGTTTTTATATGATAAGTTTGAGAAACATATGAATTCCTATTTTAATCTGCTTATAAAACAGTCAAATATTAAATATATACACCAACAGAGGGCGTGAGCGTCGCCGTAGTGGGGACGACATCCGTCGGCCGAACCGCCTCAGAATGAAACTAGATAGTTGTGTGGCGTTCACCGTACTGCTGTGTATCGTAACGGGTCGTTGTTTTTACTTAGCTTTTGAGTCTACTCGTTATTTTTTAATTAAGATTTTTGATATTATAAACGGATTGTTCATATTTTATGCCCGAAGTTAACACAAGTAAGTGTCTTGATCCTTGACTACTAGATCAAGAAAATGATTCTAATTTATAATTTTTAACTTTCATTTTTTTCATTTTACCTGATATTTTTACTTCATAAAAACTATAAAATATGATTTTATAAGTTAATTTTGACGAATAATACAACTTAACATTTTTTCGTATTGAAAAGGAGCGATTTTCAGTTGTTTTACAAATGTATTTTTTAGTTACACTCATAATACATTTGAATTCCTTCTACAAAACATTCTGGTATATTTGTACTATCTTTTATGGCTTATCATAATTATTATTTATTATCATCTGTTATAAATGTTTTGCAGTTTTACATTCGTATTTGTATTTAAGTTTCAATTGTAAATTCCTTTCATGTATTTTGTATAAAAATGAAGTTTGTCTGTTAGTTTATGTTTTGATAGTTTCCACTTCTGAATTACTCAGTGTTGTCCACGTACTAGTTGTTATATGAAAATTGTCGTCCTCCTTATGGTATCTAGTAGTGACATTTTGTCCTCCAACCATTATACATATTTAACTTACTATTTTTTTTTTTAGATGGCTGTACACCAGATATACTCAGGACATATTGAGACATGAATTACCATTTCTACCATATGGGAAAGTTTCAACATCCTACGTTGAAAATGGACTAGACGATCCTGATAATAATAATAGTTTTATGCATAGTACGAGTAATGGATATTGAATATAATTGATAGTCAATTAATAGTAGTGTAACAAAAAGTTAGTGTCATGTAATCCAGACCATTAGATTAAGTATATGATTCTTATTTAACATTACCAACTTCCATATATATCATATAAGCTGATACTTCATAAACACTATAAAACATGTTTTTATATGATTATTTTGACTCGTATTTTAAATTCATATTTTTAACTGCTTATAAAACAGTGAATTCTCAAGTTAGTGTCATGAAAGTCAGACCATTAGATTAAGAAAATTATTCTAATTTACCATTATTAACTAGCATACATTTCATTTAAGCTGATACTTCAATAACGCTATAAAACATGATTTTATATGATAATTTTGACGAATATTAAAAATTCATTTTTTTAACTGTTTATAAAACACACAATTCTCATGTTAATCTCTTGAAACCTGGACCACTTTATTAAGAAAATGATTCTAATTTACCATTAAAAACTAGCATACATTTCATTTAAGCTGATACTTCAATAATGCTATAAAACATGATTTTATATGATAATTTTGACGAATATTAAAAATTCATTTTTTTAACTGTTTATAAAACAAACAATTCTCAAGTTAATCTCTTGAAACCTGGACCACTATATTAAGAAAATGATTCTAATTTACCATTATTAACTTCTATAGATATTATGTAAGCTGATTCTTCATAAACACTAAAAAACATGCTGTTTTATGATAATTTTGATGAATATTAAAAATTCATTTTTTTAACTGTTTATAAAACACACAATTCTCATGTTAATCTCTTGAAACCTGGACCACTATATTAAGAAAATGATTCTAATTTAAAATTAATAATTTGCATACATTTTATTTAAGCTGATGCTTTATAAACACTATAAAACATGTTTTTATATGATTATTTTGACTCGTATTTTATATTCATATTTTTAACTGCTTATAAAATACTGAATTCTCAAGTTATTCTTTAACAATTATACATTATTAACTTACTACATTTTTTCAGATGGACGTATGTCAGATTACTCAAGGCATGCAGAAACATGAATTCACATTTCTACCATTTAAGAAAGTATCAACATCCTATGCTGAAAATGGACTAGAAGATACTGCTAATAATATTGGGTTTATATAATGTGCGTGTAAGGGTTATTGAATATAATTGATAGTAAATTAATGGCAGTGAAACAATTGAGATTTGTTAATAATCTGAATAAAATTTTAGTTAACACCTTTGACTTGTAATTTTCATTCTTAAGAGTTACCATTATTAACTTGCAACCATTTCATTTAAGCTGATACTTCAATAACATTTTAAAACATGCTTTTTTATGATAATTTTGACGAATATTAAAAATTTAATTTTTTTTAACTGTTTATAAAACACACAATTCTCATGTTAATCTCTTGAAACCTGGACCACTATATTAAGAAAATGAATTTAATTTACCATTATTAATTTGCATACATTTCATTTAAGCTGATGCTTCATAAACACTATACAACATTATTTTATATGATAATCTTTACGAATATTAAAAATTCAAATTATTATCTGCTTATAAAACACTCAATTCTCAAGTTAATCTCTTGAAACCTGGACCACTATATTAAGAAAATGATTCTAATTTACCATTATTAATTTACATACATTTCATTTAAGCTGATACTTCAATAATGCTATAAAACATGATTTTATATGATAATTTTGATGAATATTAAAAATTCATTTTTTTAACTGTTTATAAAACAAACAATTCTCAAGTTAATCTCTTGAAACCTGGACCACTATATTAAGAAAATGATTCTAATTTACCATTATTAATTTACATACATTACATTTAAGCTGATACTTCAATAATGCTATAAAACATGATTTTATATGATAATTTTGACGAATATTAAAAATTCATTTTTTTAACTGTTTATAAAACACACAATTCTCATGTTAATCTCTTGAAACCTGGACCACTATATTAAGAAAATGATTCTAATTTACCATTATTAATTTGCATACATTTCATTTAAGCTGATGCTTCATAAACACTATAAAACATTATTTTATATGATAATCTTTACGAATATTAAAAATTCAAATTATTATCTGCTTATAAAACACTCAATTCTTAAGTTAGTGTCATGAAATCCAGACCATTATATTAAGTAAATGATTCTCATTTACTATTATTAACTTCTATAAATATTATGTTAGCTGATTCTTCATAAACACTTCAAAAACATGTTTTTATATGATAAGTTTGAGAAACATATGAATTCCTATTTTAATCTGCTTATAAAACAGTCAAATATTAAATATATACACCAACAGAGGGCGTGAGCGTCGCCGTAGTGGGGACGACATCCGTCGGCCGAACCGCCTCAGAATGAAACTAGATAGTTGTGTGGCGTTCACCGTACTGCTGTGTATCGTAACGGGTCGTTGTTTTTACTTAGCTTTTGAGTCTACTCGTTATTTTTTAATTAAGATTTTTGATATTATAAACGGATTGTTCATATTTTATGCCCGAAGTTAACACAAGTAAGTGTCTTGATCCTTGACTACTAGATCAAGAAAATGATTCTAATTTATAATTTTTAACTTTCATTTTTTTCATTTTACCTGATATTTTTACTTCATAAAAACTATAAAATATGATTTTATAAGTTAATTTTGACGAATAATACAACTTAACATTTTTTCGTATTGAAAAGGAGCGATTTTCAGTTGTTTTACAAATGTATTTTTTAGTTACACTCATAATACATTTGAATTCCTTCTACAAAACATTCTGGTATATTTGTACTATCTTTTATGGCTTATCATAATTATTATTTATTATCATCTGTTATAAATGTTTTGCAGTTTTACATTCGTATTTGTATTTAAGTTTCAATTGTAAATTCCTTTCATGTATTTTGTATAAAAATGAAGTTTGTCTGTTAGTTTATGTTTTGATAGTTTCCACTTCTGAATTACTCAGTGTTGTCCACGTACTAGTTGTTATATGAAAATTGTCGTCCTCCTTATGGTATCTAGTAGTGACATTTTGTCCTCCAACCATTATACATATTTAACTTACTATTTTTTTTTTTAGATGGCTGTACACCAGATATACTCAGGACATATTGAGACATGAATTACCATTTCTACCATATGGGAAAGTTTCAACATCCTACGTTGAAAATGGACTAGACGATCCTGATAATAATAATAGTTTTATGCATAGTACGAGTAATGGATATTGAATATAATTGATAGTCAATTAATAGTAGTGTAACAAAAAGTTAGTGTCATGAAATCCAGACCATTAGATTAAGTATATGATTCTTATTTAACATTACCAACTTCCATATATATCATATAAGCTGATACTTCATAAACACTATAAAACATGTTTTTATATGATTATTTTGACTCGTATTTTAAATTCATATTTTTAACTGATTATAAAACAGTGAATTCTCAAGTTAGTGTCATGAAAGTCAGACCATTAGATTAAGAAAATTATTCTAATTTACCATTATTAACTTCTATAGATATTATGTAAGCTGATTCTTCATAAACACTAAAAAACATGCTTTTTTATGATAATTTTGACGAATATTAAAAATTCATTTTTTTAACTGTTTATAAAACACACAATTCTCATGTTAATCTCTTGAAACCTGGACCACTATATTAAGAAAATGATTCTAATTTAAAATTAATAATTTGCATACATTTCATTTAAGCTGATGCTTTATAAACACTATAAAACATGTTTTTATATGAGTATTTTGACTCGTATTTTATATTCATATTTTTAACTGCTTATAAAATACTGAATTCTCAAGTTATTCTTTAACATTTATACATTATTAACTTACTACATTTTTTCAGATGGACGTATGTCAGATCACTCAAGGCATGCAGAAACATGAATTCACATTTCTACCACTTAAGAAAGTATCAACATCCTATGCTGAAAATGGACTAGAAGATACTGCTAATAATATTGGGTTTATATAATGTGCGTGTAAGGGTTATTGAATATAATTGATAGTAAATTAATGGCAGTGAAACAATTGAGATTTGTTAATAATCTGAATAAAATTTTAGTTAACACCTTTGACTTGTAATTTTCATTCTTAAGAGTTTTTTTAATAAATTTTAAGGAAATTTCTGGTTTTTAATCATTTAATATGGGGGGTTGTTAAGGAAAAATGTTAAATTTAATATAATTGATGGATTTAAATCAATTATTATGGGGTTTTTTGATGAATTAATGGTTTTTTTAATACATTTTAAGGAAATTTCTGGTTTATAATCATTTATTATGGGAGTTTGTTAAGGAAAAATGTTAAATTTAATGTATTTGATGGTTTTAAATCGGTTATTATTGGGGGTTGTTAAGGAAAAATGTTAAATTTAATTTATTTGACGGATTTAAATCAATTATTATGGGGTTTTTTGATGAATTAATGGTTTTTTTAATACATTTTAAGGAAATTTCTGGTTTTTAATCATTTATTATGGGGGTTTGTTAAGGAAAAATGTTAAATTTAATGTATTTGATGGTTTTAAATCGTTTATTATTGGGGGTTGTTAAGGAAAAATGTTAAATTTAATGTATTTGATGGTTTTAAATCGGTTATTATTGGGGGTTGTTAAGGAAAAATGTTAAATTTAATTTATTTGATGGATATAAATCAATTATTATGTGGTTTTTTTGATGAATTAATGGTTTTTTTAATAAATTTTAAGGAAATTTCTGGTTTTTAATCATATATTATGGGGGGTTGTTAAGGTAAAATGTTAAATTTAATTTATTTCAAAGATTTAAATCAATTATTATGGGTTTTTTTTGATGAATTAATGGTTTTTTTAATACATTTTAAGGAAATTTCTGGTTTTTAATAATTTATTATGGGGGTTTGTTAAGGAAAAATGTTAAATTTAATTTATTTGATGGATTTAAATCAATTATTATGGGGTTTTTTGACGAATTAATGGTTTTTTTAATACATTTTAATGAAATTTCTGGTTTTTAATCATTTATTATGGGGGTTGTTAAGGAAAAATGTTAAATTTAATTTAATTGATGGATTTAAATCAATTATTATGGGTTTTTTTGATGAATTAATGGTTTTTTTTAATACATTTTAAGGAAATTTCTGGTTTTAAATCGTTTATTATTGGGGGTTGTTAAGGAAAAATGTTAAATTTAATGTATTTGATGGTTTTAAATCGGTTATTATTGGGGGTTGTTAAGGAAAAATCTTAAATTTAATTTATTTGATGGATTTAAATCAATTATTATGGGTTTTTTTTGATGAATTAATGGTTTTTTTAATACATATTAAAGAAAATTCTGTTTTTTAAACATTTATGATGGGGGTTTGTTAAGGAAAAATGATAAATTTAATTTATTTGATGGTTTTAAATCGTTTATTATTGGGGGTTGTTAAGGAAAAATGTTAAATTTAATTTATTTGATGGTTTTAAATCGTTTATTATTGGGGGTTGTTAAGGAAAAATGTTAAATTTAATTTATTTGACGGATTTAAATCAATTATTATGGGGTTTTTTGATGAATTAATGGTTTTTTTAATACATTTTAAGGAAATTTCTGGTTTTTAATCATTTATTATGGGGGGTTGTTAAGGAAAAATGTTAAATTTAATGTATTTGATGGTTTTAAATAGTTTATTATTGGGGGTTGTTAAGGAAAAATGTTAAATTTAATTAATTTGATGGATTTATATCGGTTATTATTGGGGGTAGTTAAGGAAAAATGTTAAATTTAATGTATTCAATGGTTTTAAATCTTTATTATTGGGGGTTGTTAAGGAAAAATGTTAAATTTAATTTATTTGATGGATTTAAAGCGGTTTTTATGGGGTTTTTTGATGAATTAATGGTATTTTTAATACATTTTTACGAAATTTCTGGTTTTTAATCATTAATTATGGGGGGTTGTTAAGGAAAAATGTTAAATTGAATATAATTGATGGATTTAAATCAATTATTATGGGGTTTTTTGATGAATTAATGGTTTTTTTAATACATTTTAAGGAAATTTCTGGTTTATAATCATTTATTATGGGGGTTTGTTAAGGAAAAATGTTAAATTTAATGTCTTTGATGGTTTTAAATCGGTTATTATTGGGGGTTGTTAAGGAAAAATGTTAAATTTAATTTATTTGACGGATTTAAATCAATTATTATGGGGTTTTTTGATGAATTAATGGTTTTTTTTAATACATTTTAAGGAAATTTCTGGTTTTTAATCATTTATTATGGGGGTTTGTTAAGGAAAAATGTTAAATTTAATGTATTTGATGGTTTTAAATCGTTTATTATTGGGGGTTGTTAAGGAAAAATGTTAAATTTAATGTATTTGATGGTTTTAAATCGGTTATTATTGGGGGTTGTTAAGGAAAAATGTTAAATTTAATTTATTTGATGGATATAAATCAATTATTATGTGGTTTTTTGATGAATTAATGGTTTTTTTTAATAAATTTTAAGGAAATTTCTGGTTTTTAATCATATATTATGGGGGGTTGTTAAGGTAAAATGTTAAATTTAATTTATTTCAAAGATTTAAATCAATTATTATGGGTTTTTTTTGATGAATTAATGGTTTTTTTAATACATTTTAAGGAAATTTCTGGTTTTTAATAATTTATTATGGGGGTTTGTTAAGGAAAAATGTTAAATTTAATTTATTTGATGGATTTAAATCAATTATTATGGGGTTTTTTGACGAATTAATGGTTTTTTTTAATACATTTTAATGAAATTTCTGGTTTTTAATCATTTATTATGGGGGTTGTTAAGGAAAAATGTTAAATTTAATTTAATTGATGGATTTAAATCAATTATTATGGGTTTTTTTTGATGAATTAATGGTTTTTTTAATACATTTTAAGGAAATTTCTGGTTTTAAATCGTTTATTATTGGGGGTTGTTAAGGAAAAATGTTAAATTTAATGTATTTGATGGTTTTAAATCGGTTATTATTGGGGGTTGTTAAGGAAAAATGTTAAATTTAATTTATTTGATGGATTTAAATCAATTATTATGGGTTTTTTTTTGATGAATTAATGGTTTTTTTTAATACATATTAAAGAAAATTCTGGTTTTTAAACATTTATGATGGGGGTTTGTTAAGGAAAAATGATAAATTTAATTTATTTGATGGTTTTAAATCGTTTATTATTGGGGGTTGTTAAGGAAAAATGTTAAATTTAATTTATTTGATGGTTTTAAATCGTTTATTATTGGGGGTTGTTAAGGAAAAATGTTAAATTTAATTTAATTGACAGATTTAAATCAATTATTATGGGGTTTTTTGATGAATTAATGGTTTTTTTAATACATTTTAAGGAAATTTCTGGTTTTTAATCATTTATTATGGGGGGTTGTTAAGGAAAAATGTTAAATTTAATGTATTTGATGGTTTTAAATAGTTTATTATTGGGGGTTGTTAAGGAAAAATGTTAAATTTAATTAATTTGATGGATTTATATCGGTTATTATTGGGGGTAGTTAAGGAAAAATGTTAAATTTAATGTATTCAATGGTTTTAAATCTTTATTATTGGGGGTTGTTAAGGAAAAATGTTAAATTTAATTTATTTGATGGATTTAAAGCGGTTTTTATGGGGTTTTATGATGAATTAATGGTATTTTTAATACATTTTTACGAAATTTCTGGTTTTTAATCATTTATTATGGGGGGTTGTTAAGGAAAAAATGTTAAATTGAATATAATTGATGGATTTAAATCAATTATTATGGGGTTTTTTGATGAATTAATGGTTTTTTTAATACATTTTAAGGAAATTTCTGGTTTATAATCATTTATTATGGGGGTTTGTTAAGGAAAAATGTTAAATTTAATGTCTTTGATGGTTTTAAATCGGTTATTATTGGGGGTTGTTAAGGAAAAATGTTAAATTTAATTTATTTGACGGATTTAAATCAATTATTATGGGGTTTTTTGATGAATTAATGGTTTTTTTTAATACATTTTAAGGAAATTTCTGGTTTTTAATCATTTATTATGGGGGTTTGTTAAGGAAAAATGTTAAATTTAATGTATTTGATGGTTTTAAATCGTTTATTATTGGGGGTTGTTAAGGAAAAATGTTAAATTTAATGTATTTGATGGTTTTAAATCAGTTATTATTGGGGGTTGTTAAGGAAAAACGTTAAATTTAATTTATTTGATGGATATAAATCAATTATTATGTGGTTTTTTTGATGAATTAATGGTTTTTTTTAATAAATTTTAAGGAAATTTCTGGTTTTTAATCATATATTATGGGGGGTTGTTAAGGTAAAATGTTAAATTTAATTTATTTCAAAGATTTAAATCAATTATTATGGGTTTTTTTTGATGAATTAATGGTTTTTTTAATACATTTTAAGGAAATTTCTGGTTTTTAATAATTTATTATAGGGGTTTGTTAAGGAAAAATGTTAAATTTAATTTATTTGATGGATTTAAATCAATTATTATGGGGTTTTTTGACGAATTAATGGTTTTTTTAATACATTTTAATGAAATTTCTGGTTTTTAATCATTTATTATGGGGGTTGTTAAGGAAAAATGTTAAATTTAATTTAATTGATGGATTTAAATCAATTATTATGGGTTTTTTTGATGAATTAATGGTTTTTTTAATACATTTTAAGGAAATTTCTGGTTTTAAATCGTTTATTATTGGGGGTTGTTAATGAAAAATGTTAAATTTAATGTATTTGATGGTTTTAAATCGGTTATTATTGGGGGTTGTTAAGGAAAAATGTTAAATTTAATTTATTTGATGGATTTAAATCAATTATTATGGGTTTTTTTTTGATGAATTAATGGTTTTTTTTAATACATATTAAAGAAAATTCTGGTTTTTAAACATTTATGATGGGGGTTTGTTAAGGAAAAATGATAAATTTAATTTATTTGATGGTTTTAAATCGTTTATTATTGGGGGTTGTTAAGGAAAAATGTTAAATTTAATTTATTTGATGGTTTTAAATCGTTTATTATTGGGGGTTGTTAAGGAAAAATGTTAAATTTAATTTATTTGACGGATTTAAATCAATTATTATGGGGTTTTTTGATGAATTAATGGTTTTTTTAATACATTTTAAGGAAATTTCTGGTTTTTTAATCATTTATTATGGGGGGTTGTTAAGGAAAAATGTTAAATTTAATGTATTTGATGGTTTTAAATAGTTTATTATTGGGGGTTGTTAAGGAAAAATGTTAAATTTAATTAATTTGATGGATTTATATCGGTTATTATTGGGGGGTAGTTAAGGAAAAATGTTAAATTTAATGTATTCAATGGTTTTAAATCTTTATTATTGGGGGGTTGTTAAGGAAAAATGTTAAATTTAATTTATTTGATGGATTTAAAGCGGTTTTTTATGGGGTTTTTTGATGAATTAATGATATTTTTAATACATTTTTACGAAATTTCTGGTTTTTAATCATTTATTATGGGGGGTTGTTAAGGAAAAATGTTAAATTGAATATAATTGATGGATTTTAAATCAATTATTATGGGGTTTTTTTGATGAATTAATGGTTTTTTTTAATACATTTTAAGGAAATTTCTGGTTTATAATCATTTATTATGGGGGTTTGTTAAGGAAAAATGTTAAATTTAATGTATTTGATGGTTTTAAATCGGTTATTATTGGGGGTTGTTAAGGAAAAATGTTAAATTTATTATTTGATGGATTTAAATCAATTATTATGGGTTTTTTTTGATGAATTAATGGTTTTTTTTAATACATATTAAAGAAAATTCTGGTTTTTAAACATTTATGATGGGGGTTTGTTAAGGAAAAATGATAAATTTAATTTATTTGATGGTTTTAAATCGTTTATTATTGGGGGTTGTTAAGGAAAAATGTTAAATTTAATTTATTTGATGGTTTTAAATCGTTTATTATTGGGGTTGTTAAGGAAAAATGTTAAATTTAATTTATTTGACGGATTTAAATCAATTATTATGGGGTTTTTTGATGAATTTATGTTTTTTTTTAATACATTTTAAGGAAATTTCTGGTTTTTAAGAATTTATTATGGGGGTTTGTTAAGGAAAAATGTTAAATTTAATTTATTTGATGGATTTAAATCAATTATTATGGGGTTTTTTGATGAATTAATGGTTTTTTTAATACATTTTAAGGAAATTTCTGGTTTTTAAATCATTTATTATGGGGGGGTTGTTAAGGAAAAATGTTAAATTGAATATAATTGATGGATTTAAATCAATTATTATGGGGTTTTTTTGATGAATTAATGGTTTTTTTTAATACATTTTAAGGAAATTTCTGGTTTATAATCATTTATTATGGGGGTTTGTTAAGGAAAAATGTTAAATTTAATGTCTTTGATGGTTTTAAATCGGTTATTATTGGGGGTTGTTAAGGAAAAATGTTAAATTTAATTTATTTGACGGATTTAAATCAATTATTATGGGGTTTTTTGATGAATTAATGGTTTTTTTTAATACATTTTTAAGGAAATTTCTGGTTTTTAATCATTTATTATTGGGGGTTGTTAATGAAAAATGTTAAATTTAATGTATTTGATGGATTTAAATCGGTTATTATTGGGGGGTTGTTAAGGAAAAATCTTAAATTTAATTTATTTGATGGATTTAAATCAATTATTATGGGTTTTTTTTGATGAATTAATGGTTTTTTTTAATACATATTAAAGAAAATTCTGGTTTTTTAAACATTTATGATGGGGGTTTGTTAAGGAAAAATGATAAATTTAATTTATTTGATGGTTTTAAATCGTTTATTATTGGGGGTTGTTAAGGAAAAATGTTAAATTTAATTTATTTGATGGTTTTTAAATCGTTTATTATTGGGGGTTGTTAAGGAAAAATGTTAAATTTAATTTATTTGACGGATTTAAATCAATTTATTATGGGGGTTTTTTTTATGAATTAATGGTTTTTTTAATACATTTTAAGGAAATTTCTGGTTTTTAATCATTTATTATGGGGGGTTGTTAAGGAAAAATGTTAAATTTAATGTATTTGATGGTTTTAAATAGTTTATTATTGGGGGGTTGTTAAGGAAAAATGTTAAATTTAATTAATTTGATGGATTTATATCGGTTATTATTGGGGGGTAGTTAAGGAAAAATGTTAAATTTAATGTATTCAATGGTTTTAAATCTTTATTATTGGGGGTTGTTAAGGAAAAATTGTTAAATTTAATTTATTTGATGGATTTAAAGCGGTTTTTATGGGGGTTTTTTGATGAATTAATGGTATTTTTAATACATTTTTACGAAATTTCTGGTTTTTAATCATTTATTATGGGGGGTTGTTAAGGAAAAAATGTTAAATTGAATATAATTGATGGATTTAAATCAATTATTATGGGGTTTTTTTGATGAATTAATGGTTTTTTTAATACATTTTAAGGAAATTTCTGGTTTATAATCATTTATTATGGGGGTTTGTTAAGGAAAAATGTTAAATTTAATGTATTTGATGGTTTTAAATCGGTTATTATTGGGGGTTGTTAAGGAAAAATGTTAAATTTAATTTATTTGATGGATTTAAATCAATTATTATGGGTTTTTTTTGATGAATTAATGGTTTTTTTAATACATATTAAAGAAAATTCTGGTTTTTTAAACATTTATGATGGGGGGTTTGTTAAGGAAAAATGATAAATTTAATTTATTTGATGGTTTTAAATCGTTTATTATTGGGGGTTGTTAAGGAAAAATGTTAAATTTAATTTATTTGATGGTTTTAAATCGTTTATTATTGGGGTTGTTAAGGAAAAATGTTAAATTTAATTTATTTGACGGATTTAAATCAATTATTATGGGGTTTTTTTGATGAATTTATGTTTTTTTTAATACATTTTAAGGAAATTTCTGGTTTTTAAGAATTTATTATGGGGGTTTGTTAAGGAAAAAATGTTAAATTTAATTTATTTGATGGATTTAAATCAATTATTATGGGGTTTTTTTGATGAATTAATGGTTTTTTTAATACATTTTAAGGAAATTTCTGGTTTTTAATCATTTATTATGGGGGGTTGTTAAGGAAAAATGTTAAATTTAATTTATTTGATGGTTTTAAATCGTTTATTTTTGGGGGTTGTTAAGGAAAAAATGTTAAATTTAATTTATTTGACGGATTTAAATCAATTATTATGGGGTTTTTTGATGAATTTATGTTTTTTTTAATACATTTTAAGGAAATTTCTGGTTTTTAAGAATTTATGATGGGGGTTTGTTAAGGAAAAAATGATAAATTTAATTTATTTGATGGTTTTTAAATCGTTTATTATTGGGGGTTGTTAAGGAAAAATGTTAAATTTAATGTATTTGATGGTTTTTAAATAGTTTATTATTGGGGGGTTGTTAAGGAAAAATGTTAAATTTAATTAATTTGATGGATTTATATCGGTTATTATTGGGGGGTAGTTAAGGAAAAATGTTAAATTTAATGTATTCAATGGTTTTAAATCTTTATTATTGGGGGGTTGTTAAGGAAAAAATGTTAAATTTAATTTATTTGATGGATTTAAAGCGGTTTTTATGGGGTTTTTTTGATGAATTAATGGTATTTTTAATACATTTTTAGGAAATTTCTGGTTTTTTAATCATTTATTATGGGGGGGTTGTTAAGGAAAAATGTTAAATTTAATGTATTCGATGGTTTTAAATAGTTTATTATTGGGGGTTGTTAAGGAAAAATGTTAAATTTAATTAATTTGATGGATTTATATCGGTTATTATTGGGGGGTAGTTAAGGAAAAATGTTAAATTTAATGTATTCAATGGTTTTAAATCTTTATTATTGGGGGGTTGTTAAGGAAAAATGTTAAATTTAATTTATTTGATGGATTTAAAGCGGTTTTTTATGGGGTTTTTTTTGATGAATTAATGGTATTTTTAATACATTTTTAGGAAATTTCTGGTTTTTAATCATTTATTATGGGGGGTTGTTAACGAAAAATGTTAAATTTAATATAATTGATGGATTTAAATCAATTATTATAGGGGTTTTTTTGATGAATTAATGGTTTTTTTTAATACATTTTAAGGAAATTTCTGGTTTTTAATAATTTATTATGGGGGTTTGTTAAGGAAAAATGTTAAATTTAATTTATTTGATGGATTTAAATCAATTATTATGGGTTTTTTGATGAATTAATGGTTTTTTTTAATAAATTTTAAGGAAATTTCTGGTTTTTAATCATTTATTATGGGGGGTTGTTAAGGAAAAATGTTAAATTTAATTTTTTTCAAAGATTTAAATCAATTATTATGGGTTTTTTTTGATGAATTAATGGTTTTTTTAATACATTTTAAGGATATTTCTGGTTTTTAATAATTTATTATGGGGGTTTGTTAAGGAAAAATGTTAAATTTAATTTATTTGATGGATTTAAATCAATTATTATGGGGGTTTTTTGATGAATTAATGGTTTTTTTTAATACATTTTAAGGAAATTTCTGGTTTTTAATCATTTATTATGGGGGGTTGTTAAGGAAAAATGTTAAATTTAATGTATTTGATGGTTTTAAATAGTTTATTATTGGGGGTTGTTAAGGAAAAAATGTTAAATTTAATTAATTTGATGGATTTATATCGGTTATTATTGGGTGGGTAGTTAAGGAAAAATGTTAAATTTAATGTATTCAATGGTTTTAAATCTTTATTATTGGGGGGTTGTTAAGGAAAAATGTTAAATTTAATTTATTTGATGGATTTAAAGCGGTTTTTATGGGGTTTTTTTGATGAATTAATGGTATTTTTAATACATTTTTAGGAAATTTCTGGTTTTTAATCATTTATTATGGGGGGGTTGTTAAGGAAAAATGTTAAATTTAATGTATTTGATGGTTTTAAATAGTTTATTATTGGGGGTTGTTAAGGAAAAATGTTAAATTTAATTAATTTGATGGATTTATATCGGTTATTATTGGGGGGTAGTTAAGGAAAAATGTTAAATTTAATGTATTCAATGGTTTTAAATCTTTATTATTGGGGGGTTGTTAAGGAAAAATGTTAAATTTAATTTATTTGATGGATTTAAATCAATTATTATGGGGTTTTTTGATGAATTAATGGTTTTTTTTAATACATTTTTACGAAATTTCTGGTTTTTAATCATTTATTATGGAGGGTTGTTAAGGAAAAATGTTAAATTGAATATAATTGATGGATTTAAATCAATTATTATGGGGTTTTTTGATGAATTAATGGTTTTTTTTAATACATTTTAAGGAAATTTCTGGTTTATAATCATTTATTATGGGGGTTTGTTAAGGAAAAATGTTAAATTTAATGTATTTGATGGTTTTAAATCGGTTATTATTGGGGGTTGTTAAGGAAAAATGTTAAATTTAATTTATTTGATGGATTTAAATCAATTATTATGGGTTTTTTTTGATGAATTAATGGTTTTTTTTAATACATATTAAAGAAAATTCTGGTTTTTAAACATTTATGATGGGGGTTTGTTAAGGAAAAATGATAAATTTAATTTATTTGATGGTTTTAAATCGTTTATTATTGGGGGGTTGTTAAGGAAAAATGTTAAATTTAATTTATTTGATGGTTTTTTAAATCGTTTATTATTGGGGTTGTTAAGGAAAAATGTTAAATTTAATTTATTTGACGGATTTAAATCAATTATTATGGGGTTTTTTTGATGAATTTATGTTTTTTTTAATACATTTTAAGGAAATTTCTGGTTTTTAAGAATTTATTATGGGGGTTTGTTAAGGAAAAATGTTAAATTTAATTTATTTGATGGATTTAAATCAATTATTATGGGTTTTTTTGATGAATTAATGGTTTTTTTTTAATACATTTTAAGGAAATTTCTGGTTTTTAATCATTTATTATGGGGGGTTGTTAAGGAAAAATGTTAAATTTAATTTATTTGATGGTTTTTAAATCGTTTATTATTGGGGTTGTTAAGGAAAAATGTTAAATTTAATTTATTTGGCGGATTTAAATCAATTATTATGGGGTTTTTTGATGAATTTATGTTTTTTTTAATACATTTTAAGGAAATTTCTGGTTTTTAAGAATTTATGATGGGGGTTTGTTAAGGAAAAAATGATAAATTTAATTTATTTGATGGTTTTAAATCGTTTATTATTGGGGGTTGTTAAGGAAAAATGTTAAATTTAATTTATTTGATGGTTTTAAATAGTTTATTATTGGGGGTTGTTAAGGAAAAATGTTAAATTTAATTAATTTGATGGATTTATATCGGTTATTATTGGGGGTAGTTAAGGAAAAATGTTAAATTTAATGTATTCAATGGTTTTAAATCTTTATTATTGGGGGTTGTTAAGGAAAAATGTTAAATTTAATTTATTTGATGGATTTAAAGCGGTTTTTTATGGGGTTTTTTGATGAATTAATGGTATTTTTAATACATTTTTAGGAAATTTCTGGTTTTTAATCATTTATTATGGGGGGTTGTTAAGGAAAAATGTTAAATTTAATGTATTTGATGGTTTTTAAATAGTTTATTATTGGGGGTTGTTAAGGAAAAATGTTAAATTTAATTAATTTGATGGATTTATATCGGTTATTATTGGGGGTAGTTAAGGAAAAATGTTAAATTTAATTTATTTGATGGTTTTAAATCGTTTATTATTGGGGTTGTTAAGGAAAAATGTTAAATTTAATTTATTTGACGGATTTAAATCAATTATTATGGGGTTTTTTTTGATGAATTTATGTTTTTTTTAATACATTTTAAGGAAATTTCTGGTTTTTAAGAATTTATTATGGGGGGTTTGTTAAGGAAAAAATGTTAAATTTAATTTATTTGATGGATTTAAATCAATTATTATGGGGGTTTTTTGATGAATTAATGGTTTTTTTTAATACATTTTAAGGAAATTTCTGGTTTTTAATCATTTATTATGGGGGGTTGTTAAGGAAAAATGTTAAATTTAATTTATTTGATGGTTTTAAATCGTTTATTTTTGGGGGTTGTTAAGGAAAAATGTTAAATTTAATTTATTTGACGGATTTAAATCAATTATTATGGGGTTTTTTTGATGAATTTATGTTTTTTTTTAATACATTTTAAGGAAATTTCTGGTTTTTAAGAATTTATGATGGGGGTTTGTTAAGGAAAAATGATAAATTTAATTTATTTGATGGTTTTAAATCGTTTATTATTGGGGGGTTGTTAAGGAAAAATGTTAAATTTAATGTATTTGATGGTTTTAAATAGTTTATTATTGGGGGTTGTTAAGGAAAAATGTTAAATTTAATTAATTTGATGGATTTATATCGGTTATTATTGGGGGGTAGTTAAGGAAAAATGTTAAATTTAATGTATTCAATGGTTTTTAAATCTTTATTATTGGGGGTTGTTAAGGAAAAATGTTAAATTTAATTTATTTGATGGATTTTAAAGCGGTTTTTATGGGGTTTTTTGATGAATTAATGGTATTTTTAATACATTTTTAGGAAATTTCTGGTTTTTAATCATTTATTATGGGGGGTTGTTAAGGAAAAATGTTAAATTTAATGTATTCGATGGTTTTAAATAGTTTATTATTGGGGGTTGTTAAGGAAAAAATGTTAAATTTAATTAATTTGATGGATTTATATCGGTTATTATTGGGGGTAGTTAAGGAAAAATGTTAAATTTAATGTATTCAATGGTTTTTAAATCTTTATTATTGGGGGTTGTTAAGGAAAAATGTTAAATTTAATTTATTTGATGGATTTAAAGCGGTTTTTTATGGGGTTTTTTGATGAATTAATGGTATTTTTAATACATTTTTAGGAAATTTCTGGTTTTTAATCATTTATTATGGGGGGTTGTTAACGAAAAATGTTAAATTTAATATAATTGATGGATTTAAATCAATTATTATAGGGGTTTTTTTGATGAATTAATGGTTTTTTTTAATACATTTTAAGGAAATTTCTGGTTTTTAATAATTTATTATGGGGGTTTGTTAAGGAAAAATGTTAAATTTAATTTATTTGATGGATTTAAATCAATTATTATGGGGTTTTTTGATGAATTAATGGTTTTTTTAATAAATTTTAAGGAAATTTCTGGTTTTTAATCATTTATTATGGGGGGTTGTTAAGGAAAAATGTTAAATTTAATTTATTTCAAAGATTTAAATCAATTATTATGGGTTTTTTTTTTGATGAATTAATGGTTTTTTTAATACATTTTAAGGATATTTCTGGTTTTTAATAATTTATTATGGGGGTTTGTTAAGGAAAAATGTTAAATTTAATTTATTTGATGGATTTAAATCAATTATTATGGGGTTTTTTGATGAATTAATGGTTTTTTTTAATACATTTTAAGGAAATTTCTGGTTTTTAATCATTTATTATGGGGGGTTGTTAAGGAAAAATGTTAAATTTAATGTATTTGATGGTTTTAAATAGTTTATTATTGGGGGTTGTTAAGGAAAAATGTTAAATTTAATTAATTTGATGGATTTATATCGGTTATTATTGGGGGGTAGTTAAGGAAAAATGTTAAATTTAATGTATTCAATGGTTTTAAATCTTTATTATTGGGGGTTGTTAAGGAAAAATGTTAAATTTAATTTATTTGATGGATTTAAAGCGGTTTTTATGGGGTTTTTTGATGAATTAATGGTATTTTTAATACATTTTTAGGAAATTTCTGGTTTTTAATCATTTATTATGGGGGGTTGTTAAGGAAAAATGTTAAATTTAATGTATTTGATGGTTTTAAATAGTTTATTATTGGGGGTTGTTAAGGAAAAATGTTAAATTTAATTAATTTGATGGATTTATATCGGTTTATTATTGGGTGGTAGTTAAGGAAAAATGTTAAATTTAATGTATTCAATGGTTTTAAATCTTTATTATTGGGGGTTGTTAAGGAAAAATGTTAAATTTAATTTATTTGATGGATTTAAATCAATTATTATGGGGTTTTTTTGATGAATTAATGGTTTTTTTTAATACATTTTTACGAAATTTCTGGTTTTTAATCATTTATTATGGAGGGTTGTTAAGGAAAAATGTTAAATTGAATATAATTGATGGATTTAAATCAATTATTATGGGGTTTTTTTTGATGAATTAATGGTTTTTTTTAATACATTTTAAGGAAATTTCTGGTTTATAATCATTTATTATGGGGGTTTGTTAAGGAAAAATGTTAAATTTAATGTATTTGATGGTTTTAAATCGGTTATTATTGGGGGTTGTTAAGGAAAAATGTTAAATTTAATTTATTTGATGGATTTAAATCAATTATTATGGGTTTTTTTTGATGAATTAATGGTTTTTTTTAATACATATTAAAGAAAATTCTGGTTTTTAAACATTTATGATGGGGGGTTTGTTAAGGAAAAATGATTAAATTTAATTTATTTGATGGTTTTAAATCGTTTATTATTGGGGGGTTGTTAAGGAAAAAATGTTAAATTTAATTTATTTGATGGTTTTAAATCGTTTATTATTGGGGTTGTTAAGGAAAAATGTTAAATTTAATTTATTTGACGGATTTAAATCAATTATTATGGGGTTTTTTGATGAATTAATGGTTTTTTTTAATACATTTTAAGGAAATTTCTGGTTTTTAATCATTTATTATGGGGGGTTGTTAAGGAAAAATGTTAAATTTAATTTATTTGATGGATTTAAATCAATTATTATGGGTTTTTTTTGATGAATTAATGGTTTTTTTTAATACATTTTAAGGAAATTTCTGGTTTTTAATCATTTATTATGGGGGGTTGTTAAGGAAAAATGTTAAATTTAATTTATTTGATGGTTTTAAATCGTTTATTATTGGGGTTGTTAAGGAAAAATGTTAAATTTAATTTATTTGACGGATTTAAATCAATTATTATGGGGTTTTTTGATGAATTTATGTTTTTTTTAATACATTTTAAGGAAATTTCTGGTTTTTAAGAATTTATGATGGGGGTTTGTTAAGGAAAAATGATAAATTTAATTTATTTGATGGTTTTAAATCGTTTATTATTGGGGGTTGTTAAGGAAAAATGTTAAATTTAATTTATTTGATGGTTTTAAATAGTTTATTATTGGGGGTTGTTAAGGAAAAATGTTAAATTTAATTAATTTGATGGATTTATATCGGTTATTATTGGGGGTAGTTAAGGAAAAATGTTAAATTTAATGTATTCAATGGTTTTTAAATCTTTATTATTGGGGGTTGTTAAGGAAAAATGTTAAATTTAATTTATTTGATGGATTTAAAGCGGTTTTTTATGGGGTTTTTTTTGATGAATTAATGGTATTTTTAATACATTTTTAGGAAATTTCTGGTTTTTAATCATTTATTATGGGGGGGTTGTTAAGGAAAAATGTTAAATTTAATTTATTTGATGGATTTAAATCAATTATTATGGGGTTTTTTGATGAATTAATGGTTTTTTTAATACATTTTAAGGAAATTTCTGGTTTTTAATCATTTATTATGGGGGGTTGTTAAGGAAAAATGTTAAATTTAATGTATTTGATGGTTTTAAATAGTTTATTATTGGGGGTTGTTAAGGAAAAATGTTAAATTTAATTAATTTGATGGATTTATATCGGTTATTATTGGGGGGTAGTTAAGGAAAAATGTTAAATTTAATGTATTCAATGGTTTTAAATCTTTATTATTGGGGGTTGTTAAGGAAAAATGTTAAATTTAATTTATTTGATGGATTTAAAGCGGTTTTTATGGGGTTTTTTTGATGAATTAATGGTATTTTTAATACATTTTTAGGAAATTTCTGGTTTTTTAATCATTTATTATGGGGGGTTGTTAAGGAAAAATGTTAAATTTAATGTATTTGATGGTTTTAAATAGTTTATTATTGGGGGTTGTTAAGGAAAAATGTTAAATTTAATTAATTTGATGGATTTATATCGGTTATTATTGGGGGGTAGGTTAAGGAAAAATGTTAAATTTAATGTATTCAATGGTTTTAAATCTTTATTATTGGGGGTTGTTAAGGAAAAATGTTAAATTTAATTTATTTGATGGATTTAAATCAATTATTATGGGGTTTTTTTGATGAATTAATGGTTTTTTTAATACATTTTTACGAAATTTCTGGTTTTTAATCATTTATTATGGAGGGTTGTTAAGGAAAAATGTTAAATTGAATATAATTGATGGATTTAAATCAATTATTATGGGGTTTTTTTGATGAATTAATGGTTTTTTTAATACATTTTAAGGAAATTTCTGGTTTATAATCATTTATTATGGGGGTTTGTTAAGGAAAAATGTTAAATTTAATGTATTTGATGGTTTTAAATCGGTTATTATTGGGGGTTGTTAAGGAAAAATGTTAAATTTAATTTATTTGATGGATTTAAATCAATTATTATGGGTTTTTTTTGATGAATTAATGGTTTTTTTTAATACATATTAAAGAAAATTCTGGTTTTTAAACATTTATGATGGGGGGTTTGTTAAGGAAAAATGATAAATTTAATTTATTTGATGGTTTTAAATCGTTTATTATTGGGGGTTGTTAAGGAAAAATGTTAAATTTAATTTATTTGATGGTTTTAAATCGTTTATTATTGGGGTTGTTAAGGAAAAATGTTAAATTTAATTTATTTGACGGATTTAAATCAATTATTATGGGGTTTTTTTGATGAATTTATGTTTTTTTTTAATACATTTTAAGGAAATTTCTGGTTTTTAAGAATTTATTATGGGGGTTTGTTAAGGAAAAATGTTAAATTTAATTTATTTGATGGATTTAAATCAATTATTATGGGTTTTTTTTGATGAATTAATGGTTTTTTTTAATACATTTTAAGGAAATTTCTGGTTTTTAATCATTTATTATGGGGGGTTGTTAAGGAAAAATGTTAAATTTAATTTATTTGATGGTTTTAAATCGTTTATTATTGGGGGTTGTTAAGGAAAAATGTTAAATTTAATTTATTTGGCGGATTTAAATCAATTATTATGGGGTTTTTTGATGAATTTATGTTTTTTTTAATACATTTTAAGGAAATTTCTGGTTTTTAAGAATTTATGATGGGGGTTTGTTAAGGAAAAAATGATAAATTTAATTTATTTGATGGTTTTTAAATCGTTTATTATTGGGGGTTGTTAAGGAAAAATGTTAAATTTAATTTATTTGATGGTTTTAAATAGTTTATTATTGGGGGTTGTTAAGGAAAAATGTTAAATTTAATTAATTTGATGGATTTATATCGGTTATTATTGGGGGGTAGTTAAGGAAAAATGTTAAATTTAATGTATTCAATGGTTTTAAATCTTTATTATTGGGGGTTGTTAAGGAAAAATGTTAAATTTAATTTATTTGATGGATTTAAAGCGGTTTTTATGGGGTTTTTTTGATGAATTAATGGTATTTTTAATACATTTTTAGGAAATTTCTGGTTTTTAATCATTTATTATGGGGGGTTGTTAAGGAAAAATGTTAAATTTAATGTATTTGATGGTTTTAAATAGTTTATTATTGGGGGTTGTTAAGGAAAAATGTTAAATTTAATTAATTTGATGGATTTATATCGGTTATTATTGGGGAATGGATTTATATCGGTTATTATTGGGGGGTAGTTAAGGAAAAATGTTAAATTTAATTTATTTGATGGTTTTAAATCGTTTATTATTGGGGGTTGTTAAGGAAAAATGTTAAATTTAATTTATTTGACGGATTTAAATCAATTATTATGGGGTTTTTTGATGATTTATGTTTTTTTTAATACATTTTAAGGAAATTTCTGGTTTTTTAAGAATTTATTATGGGGGTTTGTTAAGGAAAAATGTTAAATTTAATTTATTTGATGGATTTAAATCAATTATTATGGGGGTTTTTTGATGAATTAATGGTTTTTTTTTAATACATTTTAAGGAAATTTCTGGTTTTTTAATCATTTATTATGGGGGGGTTGTTAAGGAAAAATGTTAAATTTAATTTATTTGATGGTTTTAAATCGTTTATTTTTGGGGTTGTTAAGGGAAAAATGTTAAATTTAATTTATTTGACGGATTTAAATCAATTATTATGGGGTTTTTTGATGAATTTATGTTTTTTTTAATACATTTTAAGGAAATTTCTGGTTTTTAAGAATTTATGATGGGGGGTTTGTTAAGGAAAAATGATAAATTTAATTTATTTGATGGTTTTAAATCGTTTATTATTGGGGGTTGTTAAGGAAAAATGTTAAATTTAATGTATTTGATGGTTTTAAATAGTTTATTATTGGGGGTTGTTAAGGAAAAATGTTAAATTTAATTAATTTGATGGATTTATATCGGTTATTATTGGGGGGTAGTTAAGGAAAAATGTTAAATTTAATGTATTCAATGGTTTTAAATCTTTATTATTGGGGGTTGTTAAGGAAAAATGTTAAATTTAATTTATTTGATGGATTTAAAGCGGTTTTTTATGGGGTTTTTTTGATGAATTAATGGTATTTTTAATACATTTTTAGGAAATTTCTGGTTTTTAATCATTTATTATGGGGGGTTGTTAAGGAAAAATGTTAAATTTAATGTATTCGATGGTTTTAAATAGTTTATTATTGGGGGTTGTTAAGGAAAAATGTTAAATTTAATTAATTTGATGGATTTATATCGGTTATTATTGGGGGTAGTTAAGGAAAAATGTTAAATTTAATGTATTCAATGGTTTTAAATCTTTATTATTGGGGGTTGTTAAGGAAAAATGTTAAATTTAATTTATTTGATGGATTTAAAGCGGTTTTTTATGGGGTTTTTTTGATGAATTAATGGTATTTTTAATACATTTTTAGGAAATTTCTGGTTTTTAATCATTTATTATGGGGGGGTTGTTAACGAAAAATGTTAAATTTAATATAATTGATGGATTTAAATCAATTATTATAGGGGTTTTTTGATGAATTAATGGTTTTTTTTAATACATTTTAAGGAAATTTCTGGTTTTTAATAATTTATTATGGGGGTTTGTTAAGGAAAAATGTTAAATTTAATTTATTTGATGGATTTAAATCAATTATTATGGGGTTTTTTGATGAATTAATGGTTTTTTTTAATAAATTTTAAGGGAAATTTCTGGTTTTTAATCATTTATTATGGGGGGGTTGTTAAGGAAAAATGTTAAATTTAATTTATTTCAAAGATTTAAATCAATTATTATGGGTTTTTTTTGATGAATTAATGGTTTTTTTAATACATTTTAAGGATATTTCTGGTTTTTAATAATTTATTATGGGGGTTTGTTAAGGAAAAATGTTAAATTTAATTTATTTGATGGATTTAAATCAATTATTATGGGGTTTTTTTGATGAATTAATGGTTTTTTTTAATACATTTTAAGGAAATTTCTGGTTTTTAATCATTTTATTATGGGGGGTTGTTAAGGAAAAATGTTAAATTTAATGTATTTGATGGTTTTAAATAGTTTATTATTGGGGGGTTGTTAAGGAAAAATGTTAAATTTAATTAATTTGATGGATTTATATCGGTTATTATTGGGGGTAGTTAAGGAAAAATGTTAAATTTAATGTATTCAATGGTTTTAAATCTTTATTATTGGGGGTTGTTAAGGAAAAAATGTTAAATTTAATTTATTTGATGGATTTAAATCAATTATTATGGGGTTTTTTGATGAATTAATGGTTTTTTTTAATACATTTTTACGAAATTTCTGGTTTTTAATCATTTATTATGGAGGGTTGTTAAGGAAAAATGTTAAATTGAATATAATTGATGGATTTAAATCAATTATTATGGGGTTTTTTTGATGAATTAATGGTTTTTTTAATACATTTTAAGGAAATTTCTGGTTTATAATCATTTATTATGGGGGGTTTGTTAAGGAAAAATGTTAAATTTAATGTATTTGATGGTTTTAAATCGGTTATTATTGGGGTGTTGTTAAGGAAAAATGTTAAATTTAATTTATTTGATGGATTTAAATCAATTATTATGGGTTTTTTTTTGATGAATTAATGGTTTTTTTAATACATATTAAAGAAAATTCTGGTTTTTAAACATTTATGATGGGGGGTTTGTTAAGGAAAAATGATAAATTTAATTTATTTGATGGTTTTAAATCGTTTATTATTGGGGGTTGTTAAGGAAAAATGTTAAATTTAATTTATTTGATGGTTTTAAATCGTTTA